>NC_051420.1:12404748-12442248 GCF_015228065.2 Penaeus monodon
ACAACTACAATATGATTTACTCTTACAAAAGGTAATTGTCCATGTTCGATATCGTCTACTGTAACTGCAGCTTTGCCGAGATGGGGAAAATAAAACGAGAGAGAGAGAGAGAGAGAGAGAGAGAGAGAGAGAGAGAGAGAGAGAGAGAGAGAGAGAGAGAGAGAGAGAGAGAGAGAGAGAGAGAGAGACAATGTGAGAGGGAGAGAGAGACAATGTGAGAGGGAGAGAGAGACAATGTGAGAGGGAGAGAGAGACAATGTGAGAGGGAGAGAGAGTGGGGAGGAGGAGGAGGAGGAGGAGGAGGGAGGAGGAGGAGGAGGAGGAGGAG
This sequence comes from Penaeus monodon, assembly GCF_015228065.2. Taxonomy (NCBI): domain Eukaryota; kingdom Metazoa; phylum Arthropoda; class Malacostraca; order Decapoda; family Penaeidae; genus Penaeus; species Penaeus monodon. Next base: position 12,405,077 of record NC_051420.1, read on the forward strand.
GAGGAGGAGGAGGAGGAGGAGAGAGAGAGGGAGAAACAAAAAGAAAGAAAAATAAAGTGAGAGAGAGAGAGAGAGAGAGAGAGAGAGAGAGAGAGAGAGAGAGAGAGAGAGAGAGAGAGAGAGAGAGAGAGAGAGAGAGAGAGAGAGAGAGAGGTGGAGGGGGTAGTGGAGGGGGGAAGGGGAGGGGAGAGTGAAGGGGTGGGGGGAGTCTGAAGTGTTCCAATTAGGCCGGTGACTCATGTTACCTGGGCCAAAGGTGGCCACTGGGCAGGCGAGCTCCCTCTGCCTGTCAACGACTTTTGCCCGTCAACTATTTTCTTACTTGAAAACAGCTTTCGAGCGAGCCAAAAACCTTTGCCAACCCCTTTGCAAGAATTTCGACCCCCACACTGCTACTTCAACCCACCAACCCACCACGTCCACCCACAACCCACCATGATGCTACGTCAACCCACCAAACCGCTACTTCAACCCACCAACCCTCCAGACAACCTCACCCTTGTTACTTCATATCTCTCCTTTTTTTTAATCTTTCGGCACGTAAGTTAAGCCCCGGTCTTTAAAGGGAACCTCCTTATAAAGACTCAGTCGTCGGCCTTTAAACTCCCATCGTAAAGTCAAACAAACATCTTAATCCTTTGCTTCTAAGAGCAACGAAAGATTTTATTCCGGAGCAAAAGATGTTAATGAGTAAAGGCAGAGATGAGCAAATAATTATGTAAAAAAGGCGAATAAAAATATAGATAATATAGAAAATGTGCGAAAAAAAAGGTATGACTAGAATTACTTAAATAAAAAATGGTAGAAACAAGTAAATGGGGGAAATAAAAATAAAGACAAAAATATATAATTAAAACGTAAAAAAAAAAAACAAATATAAAACAAAAGTACACAAACAAACAAGCAACCAAATGAAAACCGAACACCCTGATCTCGATTACAAGAATTTCTCCTCAATTTCCGAGCCAATCAACACCCTTAAACAAGACATAACACAACATCCGATCAATAGAGATTTTGACTCGCACCAAAGACTCGATTACCTCCCTTGTTATCGGCTTTAAATCCCACAAAATCCGGGGGGGCGCATTTAAAACCTCGCACGGCTGTCCCTCTTGTTATCACCCTCCCCCCTTCCCTTTTCCCTTCTTTTCTTTACCCGACCGGACTCTCTCTCTTCTCTCTCTCTCTCTTTCTTCTTCTTCTTCTTCTCTCCTCTCTCTCTCTCTCTCTTCTCTCTCCTTTTGGGGGGGGGGGGGGGTGGTGGGGGGGGTGGGGGGGGGGGGGGGGGGGGAAAAAAGGGGGGGTGGGAGAGAGGGAGAGAGAGGGAGAGAGAGAAAAAGGGAGAAGAGAGAGGGGAGAAAAGAGGAGAGAGAAAGAGAGAGAGAGAAAGAGAGGAGAGGAGAGAGGAGGAGAGAGAGAGGAAAAAAAGAAGAGAGAGAGAGAGAGGAGAGAGAGGGGAGAGAAGAGAAGGGGGGAGAGAGAGGGGGAGAAGAGAGAAGAGGAGGATTGAGAGAGAGAGCGAGATGAAAGAGTGTGAGAGAGAGAGAGAGAGAGAGAGAGAGAGAAAAGGAGAGAGAGGAGAGAGGAGGGAGAGAGAGAGAGAGAGAGAGAGAGAGGAGAGGGAGAGAGAGGAGAGGGAGAGGGGAGGGAGAGGAAGAGAGGGAGAGAGGGAGAGAGAGAGGAAGAGAGAGGGGGAGGGGGAGGGGGAGGGAGAGAGGAGGGGGGGAGGGAGGGGGGGAGAGGAAGAGGAAAGGGGGGGGGAGAGGAGAGGAGAGGGAGAGGGAAAAAGGAGGGAAGAGAAAAAGGAGAGAGGAGCGAGAGAGAGAGAGAGAGGGGAGAGAAGAGGAGAGAGAAAAGAGAGAGGAGAGAGGAAAGGAGAGAGGAGAGAAAAAGAAGGAGGAGAGAGAGAGAGAGAGAGAGAGAGGAGCGAAGAAAAGTGCAAGGGGAGAGAAACGAGCAAGGGAGTGACTGCCGGAGCCAAGGAGAGATGGCCGATCCTCAAGACGAGATAGAATTGCAGAGACAGGATGCAACCAGCGCATCGTCATCAAAATGCAGGAAGGCCCAGAGGGAGAGGGAGAAGGAGAGGGAAAAGTACATGGAGGGAGGGGATAGGAGGGGGGAAAGGGAAATTTTACACATACGAACACGCGCACAAATTAACTTGCACTCGGTCGCACACCCAAATACAAATGGGGAGACAGACAGGCGTACAAGAAACAGCAAATAGATGGCAAACCATGGCAGACATACAGGTATAGACAGACAGAGACAGACAGAGACAGACAGAGACAGACAGACAGACAGACACACAGACAGACACACACATACACACACACACACACACACACACACACACACACACACACACACAGAAGTCAGGTTCGTGGCAGCTCTTCCAGACAGTAACGTCCTTGTCTCCCGCGGCTGAAGAACCTGCCCTTCACCCCCTCCCCCCTCTTCTTCCTTTCCCCCCACCCACCTCCTCCCCCTTTACCCCCATGGCACACACATTCCACGTCCTGACCTGGGTCTCTCCTCTCTCTCTCCTCTCTCTCTCTCTCTCTCTCTCTCTCTCTCTCTCTCTCTCTCTCTCTCTCTCTCTCTCTCTCTCTCTCTCTACCCCCCTTCCTCTGTGTGTGTGTGTGTGTGTGTGTGTGTGTGTGTGTGTGTGTGTGTGTGTGTGTGTGTGTGTGTGTGTGTGTGTGTGTGTGTGTGTGTGTGTTTATGTATGTATGTATGTATGTATGTATGTATGTATGTATGTATGTATGTATGTATGTGTGTGTGTGTGTGTTGTGTGTGTGTGTGTGTGTGTGTGTGTGTGTGTGTCTGTCACACACGCGTGTGTGTATAAGAGTGTGGGTGTGCGTGTGAGTGTGAGTGTTTTCTCTTACCTTGATAAACTTGTCATTGTCCAATTCAGAAAGTGCTCCTCCGTTCCTCTCCCTCTCTCACCCTCCTTTTATCATATTTTCGCTTGTTCCCCGAGGTGGAATCATGCATACCAAACTCCCCTGCCATGCGTACGAGTAATTGTGACCAGGATGATGTCACGTGTGGGTTGGGGGTTTGTGGGTAGGAGGGGGGGGGGTGTCGAGGATAGCTCTCTTCTCCCTTTCATTTCTCTATTTACCTCTTTCCCCTACTGTTCTCATTCTCTTCCTCTTTTTGTTTACCCTTTTCCCATCCCCTTATATCCTTCTCCCTTCCTCTTACTCTCTCTTCTTTCCTTAAATCCTCCCTTTATCTACCCTTCTCTTTCCTTCCATCTTTCTTCTCTCTCCCTCTTTCTATTCCCTTCATCTCCATCCCACTCTTTCCTCTCCTCTCCCTTCCCTCCCACCCTCCCTCTCTCTCGCCCTCTCTTCCCCATTCCCTCCCATTCTCCCCCATTCCCCTTTCTCCTTTCCCTCGCTCTCCTCCTCTTACTCACGCACTTGAGTAGGGAAATCCGGGAGGAATAGAGGGGCGTGGAACAGCCTGCGTCTGCCCCGCTCTCTGCTCTCTTTCGCCGATTCGGGTCTGGATCCTCTTGCGTAAGAGGGAGGGAGGGAGAGGGGAGGGGAGAGGGAGAGAGAGAGAGAGAGAGAGAGGAGAGAGAGGAAAAGGAGAGACGAGGGGAGAGAGAGAGAGAGGGAGAGGGAGAGAGGAGAGAGAGAGAGAGGAGGGTGAGGGAGATGGGGGAGGGGAGGGATGGAGGGGTGAGGGAGAGGGTGGGACGGAAGAAAAGGAGACAGAGGGAGAGATGGTAGGGTGAAAGAGAGGGATGGAGTGAGAGGAATAGAGATAGAGGGGAAGGACGAGAAAGGAGGAAGAGAGGAATGGATGGTAAAGGACTGAGGTAAGACGGGAAGGGGAAAAGAGGAGACAGAGGAGAGGGAAGAGTGAGAGGAAGAGGAGGAAGGAGAAAGAAGAGGGAGAGAGGGAGAGAGGGAGAGTAGGAAGAAAGGGGCGAAGGAGGAGTATTTACAAGCGATAAATCCAGCGCTATACATTTCCGGAACGAGAGAATTAAACAAAGAAAGATAGTCAGACAGACTGACAAAGATAGACAACAGACAGACAGACAAACAAAATAACTGTGTGTGTGTGTGTGTGTGTGTGTGTGTGTGTGTGTGTGTGTGTGTGTGTGTGTGTGTGTCTGTGTATTGTGGTTGTGTATGTGTATGTATGTGTGATGTGTATGTGTGTGTGTGTGTGTGTGTGTGTGTGTGTATGTGGTGTGTGTGTGTATGTGTGTGTGGTGTTGTGTGTGGTGTGTTGGTGGTGTGGATGTGTGTGTGTGTGTGTGTGTGGTGGTGTGTGTGTGCGTGTGTGTATGTGTATGTTATGTGTATGTGTATGTGGTGCGTGTGCCTGTCGTGTGGTGTGCGGCTTGTGATGTGTATGTGTGTGTGTATGTGTGTGTGTGTTGGTGTTGTGTGTGTGTGGTGTGGTGTGGTGTGTGTTGCTGTGTGCTGTGTGTGTGTGTGTATGTGTGTGCGTATGTGTGTGTGTGTATATGTGTATGTGTGTGTGTGAGTAGGCCCATATACGGCTCGTCTGACCCTGGCTGTTAACTCTCTCTTAAAGGCAAAAAAGCACCGCCACATCCCCACACCACCCACGACCATCCTCACTCCAAACCCTCCCTCCAAAAGAACCTTCCCCTCCCAACCACCCTCATTACCCCCGCACCCTTCAGTTACGTAATCCACAACCCCCAGTACCCCTAAGCCGCAGTTACCAGACGCCAACCAAATCCAATAACCGAGAAAAAAAAAAAAAAATCGATCATCTCGGTGAATTAACAAAGAGGCCCAACATATAACCAATGTAAATACAGGGAATACATGTGATGAAGTAACATTCAATACTTTGAAATGAACCGAATCTATCACTGCAACGCATTATTACCACAACGGAAAGTACAAAATGAAAAAAAAAATCAAAGGAAATAAAACGGAGACTGCAATAAAAAAAAAATAATAATAATTACCGGACAGCACAAAGGTGTTGAATTAGAAGAAACAATATTAAAAAGGTTAATAAGTAATCAGTTACAGAAAAAGGCAAAAATAAACATTCTTAAAATAGAAAACGGACTGAAGAACACGAAAAAGAAAACGGACAAAACGTAAGAAAAAACAAACAGCGATGAAAAACGAGAACCAATGAAAGCCAACCAAAAAATACAAAATAGAGCAGACAAAAGAATGAAATAAAAGACAATAACCGATAAAAATAGGAGATGGAGAAGGTAGATAAGGGCAAAAAGGGGTTAAAGGGGAGCGGTCAATGACCCTTGAGGCCGGACGCACTTATCCGGTAGATAAGAGGTGACACGGAGAAGGAGAAGAAGGAGAAGGAGAACGAGAAGGTGGATGACGAGGAACAGAAGTAGTAGGAGAAGGAAGAGGAGGAAGAGATGAAGAAGAAGAAGAAGAAGAAGAAGAAGAAGAAGAAGAAGAAGAAGAAGAAGAAGAAGAAGAAGAAGAAGAAGAAGAAGAAGAAGAAGGGGGAGATGATGAAGAAGAAGAAGAAGAAGAAGAAAAGAAGAAGGAGAATGAAGAAGTAAGGAGGTGGTGAGAGGAGAAGAAATAAAATGCATCCTCAATGCCACACCACATACACCACACACATGCGGAGCCCATGCACCACCTGCGGGTGGCGTGACCATCTGCAGGACACCCCCCCCCCTATCCCCTAACATTACCCCCAACCGCTCTGCCCGTATAGCCCCCCCCCCTTCCCTCCTCCCCCCTCTTCTTTCTCCTCCTTCATCTTCTCTCTTCTTTCCTTTCCCTCTCCGCCCTCTCTTCTCCCTCTCCCTAATCCTCTTTTCTCTCCTTCTTCTCTTTCTCCCACCTCTCCCAGTTCCTCTCTTCTCCATACTCCTCTCTCCTTTTATTCGCTAGAAACCAAATCCACGAAAAAAACAGCAGATATCAAGTGAAGAACAATTTTTTTCCCCAAAAAAATACTACACATCAACATGACCACAATCTACCCCCCCTCCTCCTCCCCCTCCCCACAAGGCCAACCCTTACCCCCCCCCCCCTTTCATCCGTATCCTGAGAGAGAAACATGCGACTCGGCCAGGATACGCCGGGGGTGCCAGGAGTGCCATGCAGGCGCATATGGCACCCCGTCTTTACCCCCTTGCATCCCTACCCCGTCTCCTCCTCTCTCTCTCTCTTTCTCTTTTTTCCTTTCCTCCTTTTTATTCGTCCATCCTCCGTTCCCTTCTTTCACCTCTACTTGTTTCCCTTCTCTCCTTCCTTTCCCCTCTCTTCTCTCTCCCTCCTTCCCCATCCCATGCCATCCCACCTCCTCCTTTCCCCTCTAACACACCGCTCCCCTCTGTCCCTTCTTCCCTTCATTCCCCTCTTCTCCCTTCCTCATTTACTCACTCTCCTCCATCCTCCCCACCATCCCTCCATTCCCCTTTCTCCTCCCTTCCTCCTTCCATTCCCCTCCTCTCTTCCTTCCTTCTTTCCCTCCCTCCCTCCCTCCCTCTCTCCTCCCTTTTACCCACTCTCCTCCTTTCCCCCGCCGCCCCCCCGCCTCCCTCCCCACCCTATGAAGTCATGTGCCTTCGCGCCGCCCATGAGTAAGCCAAGCAGAAAGGTCCGGTTCGGCATCCTCGTTGTCCAGCTCCCTCATTCGCAATTACGGGAATCGGCTACGCTGTGTCGCGGAGGGGGGGGGGGTTGTTGCGCAGGGAAGGGAGGGGGGGGGGTTGGGTGTTACTACGGTAGTTGCAGCCGTTATTGCAGGGGTTGAGGTTGCCGTATGCAGCGGTTATTGCGGCGGTCGTTTCAGTGGTCACTGTAGAGGTTATTGCAGGGTGGGTTATTGGGGAAAGGGGAAGGCGGGGAAGGGGGGGGGGGGATGCTCAGCGGTATTCAAGATCGGGGGAGGGAAGACGATAACTCGCGGCGTGGTCATCGTCAACTCTGGACTGACTGACGGCGACGGAGAAAGGGACGAGGAGGAGAATGGAGGAACCCCGAATGGCGTTTCCGTTTCATTTCCTTATTTCCTCAAGTGGTTGTGGATGCAACGACGTCTCAGGACAGGCTCTTAGCGTGGTAGGAATCAGACTACTCGTAACGGGAAGCTCTGAGTGGCCAGAGACGGCAAAATTGGCGTTCTGAGTGGTTATTGCGAAGGCCAAGGCTGTAGCGCTGTTTACACAGATGGTAATTGCGGCCGACAGAAACCAACAGCTGGCAAGAAGTACACATAAGAGTGTTCAAACGCACATGTAAAAAAAATAATAATAAAAATAATATAAACATGTAAGAAAACATGTGTATTTTCGATATAAATATACATAGAAGACACGTGCAGATATGAATGCAGATTGAAGGGACTGGCCACTGTCTTCGAATACAGAAATATATAACTACCGATATTCAATAAACCGTAGACCCCATGTTCAGAGGAAAGCAAGAATGCAAGCAAGCAAGATGATGCACGCACGCACGCTCGCACTCACATAAAGCTCGAGGGGCACAAGATCACATTTCACCGCCGTAATCTCGGATACCGAAGGAGCTACTTTACGGGAGAGAGAGAGGAGGGAGAGGGAAAGAGAAGGATAAGGAGGGAGGGAGGGAGGGAGGGAAGGAGGGAGAGGGGAGGGAGGGAAGGAGGGAGAGGGAGGGAGGGAGGGAGGGAGAGGGAGGGAGGGAGGGAGGGAGGGAGGGAGAGGGAGGGAGGGAGAGAGAGAGAGAGAGAGAGAGAGAGAGAGAGAGAGAGAGAGAGAGAGAGAGAGAAACGGACAGGGGGAGAGACCGATAGATCGTCAGAGGCGCCGAGTCGTACAAACACAGACCATGCGTGCGTGAGTGTGCTTGCAGTTTTTTTTTTTTTATCGTGCGTGCGTGCGTGTTCATACATGCGTTTCTGCGCCACTAACACTATAATGGCAGCCACGCCCACTTTCATACTTTGCCCGCCACGCCTCGCCCCCCCTCCCTCTCTCCTTGCCCCCGCCTCCCTTGAGGCTACTACAACTTCACAGAAAATATCTCGCAAAACCTGTTCTCCCTAGGCAAGAACGAATGCAAAATTCATTCTGTTTACGAAAACTCGCAGTCCGGGTCCTGCGTGTCAACCCCCTCATGATCCGGCGCCCCTCAACCCTCCCCCCATGTTCTAGTACACCTCCTCCCCCCCCCCCCTGCTCTCGTACACCTTCCCCCCGTCCTCCCTTGTTCTAGTACACTTTTTCTCCCCATTCGCCATGTTCTAGTAAACCTCCCTAAAAGTCGTCAATGTTCTCTCCTCCCCCTCCCATGTTCTACTGCAGCTCTCCCCCCTCCCATGTTCTGGCATATCTCCTCTCCCCTCAGTCTCCCCTTCCCCATGTTCTAGCTCTCCTCCCCTTCCCCATGTTCTACCTCTCCTCCCCTTCCCCATGTTCTACCTCTCCTCCCCTTCCCCATGTTCTACCTCTCCTCCCCTTCCCCATGTTCTACCTCTCCTCCCCTCCCCATGTTCTACCTCTCCTCCCCTTCCCATGTTCTACCTCTCCTCCCCTTCCCCATGTTCTACCTCTCCTCCCTTCCCCATGTTCTACCTCTCCTCCCCTTCCCCATGTTCTACCTCTCCTCCCCATGTTCTAGCTCTCCTCCCCTTCCCCATGTTCTACCTCTCCTCCCCTTCCCCATGTTCTACCTCTCCTCCCCTTCCCCATGTTCTACCTCTCCTCCCCTTCCCCATGTTCTACCTCTCCTCCCCTTCCCCATGTTCTAGCTCTCCTCCCCTTCCCCATGTTCTACCTCTCCTCCCCTTCCCCATGTTCTACCTCTCCTCCCTTCCCCATGTTCTACCTCTCCTCCCTTCCCCAATTCTACCTCTCTCCCTTCCCCATGTTCTACCTCTCTCCCCTTCCCCATGTTCTACCTCTCCTCCCCTTCCCCATGTTAACCTCTCCTCCCTTCCCATGTCTAGTCCTCCTCCTCTTGCCCCATGTTCTAACACGGTCTCCTCCCCTTCCCATTCACTCCCTCCCCTACCCATTCGTTCACCTCTCCACTCCCCTACCCCATGTCACCAGGATCAGTACCTCCCTTCACCATGTCACCTCTCCTCCTTCCCCATAACTACACCCTCCCCTTATGTCTATCACACCGCATCATGGATTCGTACGTTCCAGTCCCATCCCCTGTTCTACCTTCTCCTCCATTCTCTCTCCTCCCCTTCCCCTTTCTACCTCTCCTCCCCTTCCATTTCTCTTCTCCTTCCCATTCCTCCTCCCCTCCCATCTACCTCTTCCCTCCCATGTTCTACCCTCCTCACTTCCTTTTACCCTCCTCAACTTCCCCTTCTTCCCTTAATTCCCCTCTCAACCCTTCCCTCCCCCATTGAACCATTCACCGCCCCCCATTCGCCCCCCGACCCCTTCCCCCCCATGGCTCTCCCTCCCTAACACCCCTCCCACCACCCCACCCCCCCCCCCCCTTTAGAATTTTACCGCATCGGATCGAGAAGAGGGAACGGCAGAACCGGCTCTCCTCTTCCCCTTTCCCTTCTCCTTCTTCCCCATCTCCCTCTCCAAAACAATACCGTCACTCTCTTCTAATCTGCGTATCCCCCTCATTCGAGTTTCCCCCCAATTTCCTCTCCTCGCTCCAATCCTCTCTTCCATCTCCCTCCCCCCAACCCCCCAACCCCCCCGAAGCGTCCAACATCCGCAACCTCCAGGTCTACCTGTCCACAAGACACAGACCCCAATCCATGGCGGCCGTCAGCGCCGTCATAACGCTCCCCTCCCCACCTCCGATAACGAGAGCAAATGAGTCAGTGATAGCGCCCAATCAAAGACGCAACGCAGGAGAAGAGAAGAAAGAAAAACACTCGCTGCTTCTTGAATAATAGCACGGCTACGCTATGCAACACGCTGGGAGTGTAGTGGCGAGTTGCCACGCGCGAATTTCCAGATCTCCTCGACATGGCAACAAATCGCTGACCTCTTCCATCTCCAAAGACACAACCAACGAACCGAAACCGCCCACGAAGCAGAAATCGTGAAAGCCATCGCAAAATCCGAGGAGGCGAGCGCAAATAATGCAACCCAGGGGCTCCGCAAGACAACAGACATCATGGCGGCCGCCGCGCGTCTCGTCTCCCTCCCGCCCTGCGCAGCTCACGGGAGGGGAGGGAGGAGAGGCGGCGAAGGGAGGGGAGGGTGAGGAGGGACGGACGGAGGAGAGGAAGGAGAGGAGAGGGGAGGGAGGGAGGGATGAGCCGGGGATGGCGGGCGGTGTGACTTTCAAAAGCTTGGCGCGAACCCCTCAACCGCCCCTCTACAGCTCAGCCAGGGAGCCGGCCGGCAACTGTCTCTGCACGTTTGACTATGGCGCTCGCTCGCTCGCCTCTCCTCTCTTATCGTCTCCCTCTCTCTCTCTCTCTCTCTTTCGATCCCTTGCTGTTTCTTATCCTCTCTCTCTCTCTCTCTCTCTCTCTCTCTCTCTCTCTCTCTCTCTCTCTCTCTCTCTCTCTCTCTCTCTCTCTCTCTCTCTCTCGCTTCTAATCTTCTCTCTCATTCTCTCTTGCGTGAGCTCGTGACTGGGATATTCCCATCGATTAATAGTACGTACGGGAGAAATGAAGGGCAAAGGGGGTGGGAAAAGAAAGAGAAGAGAAGGGAAGATAGGAGAACTAAGCAGAACACCAGAAGACAAGGAGAAGCGAAAAGAGAGAAGAGGAGAGAGGAGACAGCCAAGAGAGACAGACAGAGAAAGAGGCAGATATAGAAAGAAATAGACAGACAGACAGACAAACCCATATTCCGAGCCCCCAAGACGACACGGCGACGACGGTCAGAGATCCTTCTAGAAAACGCCCGCATTCCTCTAGTCTCCACACTAGGAAGGGGAATGGAGGTGCGCCCCATATGGCAACACCGACGTACACACTCACGAAAGTTACAGAAAAAAATGAATTAAAATAAAACTCGCGTCTAATGCATAACCACTTGTCGTTGATTTTTTTTTAACTCATGTTGATGATTTCAACTTTTAAACTAGCATGTCTGTTGAAAAATGAACATTGAAAAAATGAAAACTAAAGCAAAGAATGAAAGTGAAATAATAATAATAATAATAATAAATGAAATTTAAAGAATGCGAATATATATATATATATATATATATATATATATATATATATAAAATCAACCCTAATAAATCACAATAAAAAAAGAAAACACAGACAGCCCCACAACCCACAACATAACCGACATACGCAACATAGCAACTCCGAAGGTGGATGGTCGCCTGTGCTTAGGCTAACCCCCCTCCCCCCTCCCATCCCCATCCCACCCTATCCACTACCCCCTCCCTTCTCTTCCACCAGCCCGAATGCATCGAGTGTTGGAGGAGGAGAGACAGAAGAGGGGGGGAGAAATGAAGAGGTAGAAGAGAGGGAGAAATGAAGAGACAGAGAGAATAAGAGAGATCAGAGGGAGAAATGAAGAGGTGGAAAGGAGGAAGCGAGGAAAGGAAAAAGAAAGACGTGAGGGTGAGAGGTTAAGACGAAGGAGGAGAGGAGAAGAGGGCTGGGGGAGAGGAAAGAGGCGATGTGATGGAGGAGATGCGAAGGAAGCGAAGACAGGAGATAAGGAAGCGGAAGAAGAGAGCGAGAGGTAGCACGCGCATGGCACATTTCTCTCTTTTCTCAATGAAGTCACTTGTCTCGGACCATCCAATTCATTACACACTACCTCTTCCATCTCTCCTTCCTCCTTCCTTCTTCCTCCTCCTCCTCTTCCTCCACGTCCATCCATCCTTCTCTATCCATCCCTCCACCTATCCACTTACCCATCCACTTATCCACCCATCCATCCTGTACAATTGGCAGAAACGAACAAAAGTGCTGACGTCACACCCCTCTCAACACTACACGTGGCGATTAGGCCGGGGGAGGGGGGAGGGGAGAGAGATAGGAGGAGGAGGAGGAGGAAGGGAGGAGGAGGAGGAGGAGGGGAGGAGGAGGAGAGGGAGGAGGAGGCGGGGGAGAGGGAGGAGGAGGCGGGGGAGAGGGAGGGGGGTATTAGGGAAAGGGGAGCAATGGAGGAGTAGGGGGGGGGGTGAGAGGAAGGGGATGGGGTGTGGTACCACGGTATAAACATAAATAGACGTTTTCTCTTTTTTTACGTATTTTCGTGAAAATACCCCTACGGACTGATAATAGAAAAGGAGTAGAGTCGATATAACGAGAATTCATTTTATAGTGCAGGAGAAAAAAGAAAAAAGGAACGTTAAGGACGCAGGATGAGAAAGGGAAGATATGAAGAAAAAAAAAGGCTATACTAAGACACAGGAAGAGGAAAATGAAGAGGGAGAGAAAGGAGGGGGAGAGGAAGATAGAGAAAGGAGGAAGAGAGGAAGAGAGGAAGAGAGGAAGAGAGGAAGAGAGGAAGAGAGGAAGAGAGGAAGAGAGAGAGAGAGAAGGAAGACCGAGAAATGGAATAGGAAGGAGAGAACTGAGAATATTGACTCAAGAGACTCATATTTGTTGAGTGACGCAGCCTTCCTGCCCTCGAGGCTCGCGCTACTCGCCATTCCTACCTCCGGCACTAGCCTCCATATCCTATACGCATCCTTTCCCCCCTCCCCTCCCCTCCCCTTACCTTCCCTCCACTCGCCTTTCCTCCCCTCCTATTCTATTCCATTCCATTCCATTCCATTCCCTTCCCTTCCCTTCCTTTCTTCCTTCCTCCCCTCCCCTTCCCTCTGTGTGTGTGTGGCTCTCCCCTTGCTGCTTCCTTTTACTCTCCCCTCTTTCCCTATTTCCACTTCCTCTTCCTTTACATTTTCCTCTTCTTCCCCGTCCTCCCTCCTCCTTCCCATTCCTATACCTACTCTCCACCTCCCTCTCGCCCCATCTCTTTCCCCCTTTACTCCCAGTCTCACTCCCTCTTCCTCTCTCACTTCGCCACTCCTTCGCCCATCCCAAGCACATATCGCAACACGAGCAGATAAAATAAATAAATAACAAAAAAGCAAAACTACTACTACTACTAATCCTCATTATCCCCCTCTCCCTCCCCTTCCCCCTGCTCCTCCTTCTCCTTCTCCTTCTCCTTCTTCTTCTCCTTCTTCTCCTCCTTCTTCTCCTCCTCCTTCTCCTCCTCCTTCTCCTCCGCTGCAGCTTCATCCCCGATGACGTAAGACTTTATCCCCTGACGATGCAGCTTGGATCCTGCAGGAGCAGGAGGAAAAAAAGAGGAAGACGACCAGAGGCAGAGGAGCAGGAGGAAAGAGAGGTAGAAGCAGGAAGAAGAGAAAAAATAAAGAAACTAAAGGAGGCAGACAAAGCAGAACATAGAGAACAACAAAAAACAATCGATCTACCGATGACGCAATACACAATCCCAACGAAGCAACAGAGAGAAAACGGATCACAGCCCGAACCCGGAGACAGAAACGGTAGCAGAACAAAAAAGAAAAAAAAGAAAAAAAAAAGAAAGAAAAAGAAGAAAAAGACTTAGAGTGTCATAAACCCCAGACCGCGAAGTCATGGGGTCCGAGGTGGAAATGCCTTCAAGGAGGAGGACACGATTTCCCTCATGAATCTCTCTCCCCTTCTCCTTCTCCTCCTTCCTCCCCACCTTCATGCCCTCTCCTTGCCTCGCCAATGACACGGTTTCCCCTCACAGGAATCACCATCCCCAACCCCATACCCCATTGCACACGTCCCTGTAACCTCTACTCTTCCCACTCCCTATACCCTACCCCATACCCCTCCCCACGCTCCAACACAATCCCACCTCTCCCCACACCCCCAACCAAGACTTCCCTTCTCCCCCACCCCCATCAGGCCTTCTCCCCCCTCGATCATTTGACGAGGGCGATGCTCGATCAACCGCGCCTCGAGAACAAACACTTGAGCAAAGTAACTGATGTGGGAGATAGCAGGAATATTCGGGGCCGATAAAAGCGGAAAGGAGGGGGAGGGGGAGGGAGAAGGGGGGGAAGGGAGGGAGACAGGGAGGGAAGGAGGGAGGGAGACAGGGAGGGAGGGAGGGAGGGGAGGGAGAGGGGGAGGGAGGTGAGGGAGAGGGAGAGGGAGAGGGAGAGGGAGAGGGAGAGGGAGAGGGAGAGGGAGCGCGAAACAGGACGCGGCGCAGGGCCAGGTGTCGGATTACGGCACTCGCATCCCACAGCTCATAAGGGGAGTCCGGTCCCAGTCGGAGTCCTGCAGCGTGACCCTACATGGCGTCCATCTCCGCCCTCCTTCGCCATCACGCTGCCACCCATTCCGCCCTCGTAACTTCCCTCAGCGTCGTGACCCCATTCGCCCTCTGCCACCTTACCGCCCTGCCATCCCGCCTAAAAGTCTGCCATTCTGCCTAAAAGCCCTGCCATCCTGCCTAAAAGCCCTGCCATCCTGCCTAACCAACCACCCCTGCCACCCAACGCAATCCTCTTCCCACCCTACCACCTAAACGTCCTTCCCACCCTCCCTCCCTCTTCTGCCACCTTCTTTCCACCCTCCACACCCTCCCTCACCGCCCTCCTACCGTCCCCCATCACCCTACTCCCCCCCTCCCCCACCAAAATACCTCATAAGACGGCCCGCAATCTCGCAACTTTTTCAATCTCGCGTGCTAATTCCGGCCGCGTCCGGATACGTTGGCGAGTGTGCGGTTAATGACAACACCTTATTATCTGCCCCGCGAAGTGATTTTTCCCCCTTCCCCCCGTCCCTTTTTTTTTACCAAGACCCGATATTATGAAGAAAAGCGGAGATTGATATAAAAGTTGTGAGGGATCAAAATTAACACACGAAAGGGGAAAAAATAGAGAAAAAAGAGGGAATGATGATGATAAAAAAGGAAAAAACGAAAAATGTTGAAAATAATGAAAATTTACCCGCCCCCCAAAAAAAAAAAATAAACACACACACACACACACACACACACACACACACACACACACACACACACACACACACACACACACACGAAAACGGAACAAATAACAATGGGTGGAACACGTGTTTGAAGGACATGGGCGTGAACACACACTACGCTCTACGCATAACTGTCCAATCACAAACACTTATAATAACCGCCCCCCCAAAAAAAATAAATCAATTAATTAATTAATTAATTAATTAACTGAAAAATAAATAAAAATAAATAAATAAATAAAAATAAATAAATAAATAAACAAATATCATAATAATAATAAATATATAAATAAATAAAATAAATAAAAAAGAAAAATCCTAGCAGTCAACAAAGTGAGTACCACAGAAGTGGAGTAAAAAAAAAAAAAAAAAAAAAAAATACACAGATTATCACAATAAATGGATTTCCACAGGAAGCCGCCCAAACCCACGCCGTATTTCAACGCCTGTTAAGCCTACCGGTTGCCCCCTCCTCCCCACCTCACCCCCCCTTCCCCCCGGAGTATTTACACGAGTCAACAATAGCACAAAAGCACGGCGGAAGTGGCCTATAAGGGCGCCATACAGGTTGCAACATCTGCCGGCACAGATGCTCATTTTTCTGTTGGTTTTGCTCTTATTTCTGTATTTTTCTTCCTTTTTATTATTTCTTACTTTTCATTTTTATCTTTTTCATATAATTATTTTTTATTTAATTTTAATGTCTATCTTTTTCATTTCATTCTTCATTTTCTTACCTTTTAATTCCGTTTTCTAATGATGAAGATAATGGTGTTGATGTTGTGATTGTTGTACTAATGTCTTGTTTTTATTACTGTTGTTTATAATGCTTTTGTTGTGGTCTTGTTGGTGTTTTCTTGTGGTTGTTTTTTGTTGCTTTTGCCGTTGCCAATTAAGGAGCTGGATGTAGCACTCTGGTGGCACTATCATTATCCCTTATCATATCACGATTGGCATTTCCCGTTTAGATAGTAGATAACCGGTTCTACCTGTCTTTCTGGATGAAACACCTAAAACTAGCACCGTCATAATCGCACTAACAGTAGCTACGACAACAGTAAGAGGTGTTACACGAAAAAGCATCATAATATAACAAGAATTCCGGCAACAGTAATAACAGTAACACGAGAGTAACGACAAACGGAAACATGGGTATTACGAAACTAACAACGGCTACCAGAAACGAGTTAACACGAGAGAGAGAGAAAAGAAAACTAACAGAACACACAAAAACAACAAAGACAAACAAACAATTTCCATCAATCCAATCCCACCATACCTTCGTCTAAAAAAATAATAATAATAAAAAGCTTTCCCAAAGAGAATGCAAATACAGCTCATAATTCATGGGCCAAACATCGGTCATCAGATGGCTATCAAAACACTTATCGCATATTTATGGTAAAACGTTTGTATTCACTTGAGCAGATGATGACCTCCGCGCGGTCACCATGAACACCACAATCATCATATTCATCCTCATCACCGCCATCCTCATCACCGTCCTCATCCTCATCAATATCCTCAACCTTATGCTCACCATTATCCTCACCACCATCATATCATCCCAATCATCATCTTTATCTTATCCCAATCTTTATTCTCCTCTACCTCCTCATCCTCCTCAACACTCATCCTCGCCCCTCACATCATCTCACTAACAGCTCCTCATCACAAAGCAGGGAGTCGTCACCACACAGACGACCAGCAAAAACGATTTAAAAGCACGGAGGATTTATCATAACCGGCAGAGATAAGGCCACAAGACAATCATTTCCCAGAATAGCGATAACACTAGTGACTGCTCAGGTGGAGGAAAATGAGGGAGGGGGGAGGGAGAGGAGGAGGAGGAGGAGGAGGAGGAGGAGGAGGAGGAGGAGGAGGAGGAGGAGGAGGAGGAGGAGGAGGAGGAGGAGGAGGAGGAGGAGGAGGAGAGGGAGAGAGGAGAAAGGAGCTAGAATTGAGAGAGGAAAAAAAAAAGAAAATTAGAGACAGGGAGAGAAGAGAGCACATCAAGATAATTGGGGGAAAAACAATAGAAAAGGGTACGAAGAAAAACAAAGAGAAGGGGTGACCCAAAA
The DNA here is from genome assembly GCF_015228065.2 of Penaeus monodon. Classification (NCBI taxonomy): domain Eukaryota; kingdom Metazoa; phylum Arthropoda; class Malacostraca; order Decapoda; family Penaeidae; genus Penaeus; species Penaeus monodon. The sequence continues at coordinate 12,422,074 of NC_051420.1, forward strand.
ATTATACCTGTTGTCGTGGGTGACATTGCAAGGGAAACTAAATATCAAAGAAGTAAAATGAAGTGAAAGCAAATCGAAATAGGTGACGGAGGTTAGGTCACAGGGAGGAGGGGAGGGGGAGGAGGGAACACGAAAGGGCGGTAAAACAAAAGGTTTTCCACCCCAACAACCCATGACCTTTGACCTGCCGCCCTGTTTCACCTGTGCGACCCTCCGGTGAGCCACAACACCCCCTAAACTCTCCTACCCCCCCTCCTCCTCCCCCTGTTATACAGTCCCGTACATTCTCGAACTTTCATGACCGACGGGAGGAGAGAGAGAGAGAGAGAGAGAGAGAGAGAGAGAGAGAGAGAGAGAGAGAGAGAGAGAGAGAGAGAGAGAGAGAGAGAGAGAGAGAGAGAGAGAGAGAGAGAGAGGCGCGCGCGCACAGACAGAAAGAACAGACGTAAAGACGGATCAAGACCGTGAGTGGCGAAAGGAGGAAAAGGAGGGGCGCTTACTGCAACTGTCTACATGTGGCGCCCCTCTCTCTCACTCTCGCTCTGTGTGTGTGTATGGTGTATGTGTGTGTGTGTGTGTGTGTGTGTGTGTGTGTGTGTGTGTGTGTGTGTGTGTGTGTGTGTGTGTGTGTGTGTGTGTGTGTGTGTGTGTGTGTTTACGTAAGCCTGTGCCTATTTTCCTCCTTGTATGGTGTCTAACGACCACCTTTCCCCCGATCTCCGTGGATCCTGCGGCCTCCCTCCACGGCGACAATCTACAATTCTGGGAAAGGATAATAGGGGTGTCCGGAGTCGCTTATATGGAGAGGACTTCCCATCCCTCCCAGCGATCTCTCTCTCTCTCTCTCTCTCTCTCTCTCTCTCTCTCTCTCTCTCTCTCTCTCTCTCTCTCTCTCTCTCTCTCTCTCATCCCAACCCCACACAACCATAATGCCCGTCACATACCCTTCAACCACAATTCCTATCCATCGCTCTTCACCACCCCACCCTAACTACCGCCCCCACACTCCACACCATAAACTCCCATCCCACACTCCACCAACCCCCCCCCCCTTCCTCCTCTTCCTCCCCTCCCCACATTCAACCATAACCTCCCATCCCACACTCCACCCCCCCCTCCTCCTCCTCCACACTCAACCATAAACCCCAACCTAACGGCAGACAAACAGCAGATTCCGCCTATGTGGATGAATTCCCCTGGCACGCAGGTGGAGAAGGCGGTCCATGAATACGGAGGAATGTGGCTTTGCATGCAGATGAAAGGGAGGGAGGGAGTGGTGCAGAGGGAGAGGGAGGGAGGGGAGGGAGGGAGGGAGGGAGGGAGGGAGGGAAGGAGAGAGGGAGGGAGAGAGGGAGGGAGGGAGTAGTGGAGAGGTGGAGAGGGAGAGTGGAGGTGCAGAGAGTGGAGGGGGGATGGAGAGAGGAGGGGGGATGGAGAGAGGAGGGGGGATGGAGAGAGGAGGGGGATGAGAAGGGCGAGTGGGGTGCAGGAGAGGGAGAGAGGGGGGGAAAAGGTGGAAAAGGAGGAGGGGGGAGGGGGTGCAGGAGAAGGAAGGGGGGGGTGAAGGAGAAGGAAAAAGAGTAGGGAAAAGAGGAGACGAATAGAGGAAAGGCAGAAAGAAGAAAAAATAAAACAAATGATGATGAAAAGACACAAAACACAAACCACCAAAACAACGAACATAAGAAAATCGCGAAGAAGACAAAACCAAGCCCTCACATCTTGTAGCCCCAGATATTCGCAAGGAGACCGGAGGAGGAGGAGGAGAAGGAGGAGGAGGAGGAGGAGGAGGAGGAGGAGGAAGAAGAGGAGAGAGAGGAGGAGAAGGAAGAAGAAGGAGGAGGAAGAAGAGAGGAGGAGGAGAAAACAAACGAAAAGAGGAGGAGAAGAAGAAGAGAGGAGGGAGAAGAGAGGGAGAGGGGGGAGAGGGGGGAGGGAGGAGGGAGAGAGAGGAGAGAGGAGAGAGAGTGGAGGAAAGAAGGGTAGAGAGGGAAGGAGGAGGGGAGAGGGAGGGAGAGGAGGGAGGGAGGGAGAGGGAGAGGAGAGAGGGAGAGAGAGGAGAGAGAGGAGGAGAGGGAGAGGAGAGAGAGGGAAAGGCGAAGAAGAGGGAAGGGAAGAGAGGAGGAAAGGGGAAGAGAAGAGAGAGGAGGGAGAAGAGGGAAGAGGAGAGAGGAGAGAAGAAAGAGAGAGGAGGGAGGAAAGGAAGAGAGAGGAGGAAGAAGAGAGAGAGGAAGGAAGAAGAGGAGAGAGGGAAGAAGAAGAGGAGAGAGGGAAAGAGAAGAGGAGAGGGAAAGGAGAGAGAGGAGGAGGAAAGGAGGAGGAGGAGAGGAGAAGAAAGTAAGCTTCCGGCGGCTCCGTAGACAACAACCGCCGCCGCCGCCAACCAATTGACAGTTTTTACATAACCTGTTTAGACAACCTGTGCAAGTTTCATCGCCAGCGTCGGTCGCCTCTCGCCCGCTCTCATTTCCACGGTGACATGAGAGAGGAGAGAGGGAGGAGAGAGGGAAGGAGAGAGGGGGAGAGGAGGAGAGAGGAGGGAGGAAGAGAGAGAGAAGAGAGAGGGAAAGGAGAAGGAGAGAGAGAGAAGAGAGAGAGAGAAAGAGAAGGGAGAGGAGAGGGGGAGAGAAAGGAGAGAGAGAGGGAAGAGAGGAGGGAGAGGGAAAGGGAGAGAGGAGGAGGAGAGAGGGAAAGGGAGAGAGGAAGAAAGGGAAAGAGGAGAGAGGAAGAACGGGAGAGGAAAGGGAGGGAAAAGGAGAAAGGAGGAGGGAGGGAAAAGAAGAAAGGAGGAGGGAGGGAAAAGAAGAAAGGAGGAGGGAAGGAAAAGAGAAAGGAGAGAGAGAGAGAGAAGGAGAGGAAGAGCGAAAGAAAGGGCAAGAGGAAATGAACACAGGTGGGAGACAATATGAAAAGGAAAAAAGATGGAGGCACACGGGGGGGGGGGTAGTTCCAAGGAAGTAGGTTCGTAATAATAAAAGTCCAAAGTTGGGGTTGTTATAGAGAACTTTCTCACCCATGCCTTGACCTCCAAATAGAAGGAACAGTACCGGGGGAGGGGGGGGGAGGGGGGGATAGGGGGGGAGGAGGAGGAGGAGGAGGAGGAGGAGGAGGAGGAGGAGGAGGAGGAGGAGGAGGAGGAACGGAAGAAGAAGAAGAAGAAGAAGAAGAAGAAGAAGAAGATGATGATAGAAGAAAAAGAAAGAAAAAAAAGAAGAAAAAGAAAAAGAAAAAGAAGGGCAATAGAAAAAAGACAAAGATGCTAAAATAAAAAAAAAAGCTAAAATACAGAAGGGGGCGAACCAGTCGTCAGTCCGTCGGGAGGAGCAGCGCGACGAGCAAATACTACTGCAAATAACCTTGAAATCCGTCAAGTCCCGACCGTGGGAAGGCGATTCCCCAAACGACTCTTCTTGAAAGTGACTTCGACGTACGTTCCTCTCTTTCTCTTTCTCCCCCCCTCTCCCTCTCCCTCTCTCTCTCTCTCACACCTGCCTCTCTTTAGCTCTCTCTGTCGCCACGCCCACTCGGCCGCCCGGTTCACTCCTCTTTCGACGAACCTACTCTCTAAAATCTCTCCGTCTCCCATACTGCGATCTTCCTTCCTTCCTTCCTTCTTGCTCAGGCGCTTAACTCATGTGTCTCTTTCACTTAATATCTCGCTATCACTCACTCACTCACTATCACTAACTCACTCACTCACTATCACTAACTCACTCACTCACTATCACTAACTCACTCACTCACTATCACTAACTCACTCACTCACTATCACTAACTCACTCACTCACTATCACTAACTCACTCACTCACTATCACTAACTCACTCACTCACTATCACTCACCAACTCACTCACTCACTCACCAACTCACTAACCCACTCACTAACCCACTCACTAACCCACTCACTAACTCACTCACTAACTAACTCACTAACTAACTCACTAACTAACTCACTAACTCCTTTCCTTTTTCCCCTCCCTCTCCCATTCCCCTTCCCTCTCCTTCTACTCATCTTCATCCCCTTCCCCTTCCCCATCCCCTCCCTCTCCCATTCCCCTTCTCCATCTCCATCTATTCACCCCCTTCTTCCCCTTCTCCTTCCCTTCCCCCCTGACGACTTTTCGCAATGCAATACCACGCGACCCCAATATTGCGAAGGATTAGGCCGTGCAACAGAGCAAAAATTCCAGGAACAAAAAAAACAAAAACAAAACCAGATGAACGTGATACACCTCAAGACGAGGATGGGATACAAGGAATAAAAGCAATAACCAAGACGGAAACAAATAAGAAAAATAAAAGATGATACTTGAAGACATGCATTACAAATGCAAATTACAATCAATGGAATATGTATACAAATTACCAAATATGGAAATGTACCAAATGAGTAACGTTAATGAACAAACACAAGTAAATGGTCAAACCCCCATAAAGACTAAGGAAATCAAACAAATAAAATGATAATTGCATACGTCTCAAGCACGGATGGAGGAGGGAGGGAGAGAGGGCGGGAGGCAAAGAGGGAGGCATAGAGGAAGGGATTAAAAGAGAAGAGAAGAGAAAGAAAAGAGAACGACTTTTTGACTTTGACAAGTGAGAGAGAGAGGGGGGGGGGGGGGAGGGGCGAGCGAGCGTGACAGAGAGCGGATGTTTGCCCCGCCGATGTAAACAACTTTATTGGGCACCAGTCACGCCCGCGCGGGGCCGCCCCCACCGCCGGGTCAGGTGGTCGTACCCTGGGCGCTTGGGGGTGGGGGGGGGGGGTCGATGCTCCTTCCATCTCGAGCACCACGCAACAAGAATAGCAACATCCTTCAGAATACAACAAGGCTTACGAATACGATTCACGACCAGCCAAGATATAATTAAAAAGCATTATATCCGTAGTATATCTGATTTTACGGGAATAGACGAGGTATGCTAGGCAGCTGATATATATATATATATATATATATATATATATATATATATATATATATATATATATATATATATATATATATATATATATATATATCCGATGTGATCGTGAAGTAACGCACTCGTGTACAAGCGAACTAGCAATTACGGCTTGGAAGACTAAAAGAGAGAAAAGCGAGCATTGCACATGACAGCATCTTCCTGTACAAACTTTCCCGCTTCCTTTTGCGCCATTCTCCGTGCCTGCCTCTCTTCCTCTCGCCCTAGCCTTCTCTTTTCTCTTCCTCTTCTCTCTACCCCGGTTCCAACTTTCCCCCTTCTCCTCCTCCTCTTCTCTTTCTGTCTCATCTCCCCTCTCCCCTCTCCCTTTTCATCTCTTTCTCACATCTCCCTTCTCTTCCCTCCAACTCACTCCTCCTCCTCCTCCTCCTCCCTCTTCCCCTCCAACTCGCTCCTCCTCCTCCCCCCTCTAATTCCCCTCTTCCCCATCTCTCCCCCAAACCCCTCTTTCCACATTCCCCTCCCCGCTCCCACCCCCGCACCCACGAAAGCGCAAGAACAAAGACACCTCATAAAGACTTCGTTCTCATTATCTATCGCCTCATCATCTATCGCCGAGAACACAATAGACATTTCTCCCTCGCTGAAGGGAAACGAGCAGCCGACGAGTAGATTACGAGTAGATTACGAGTAGACGACGAGAAGAAGAAGAATCGAGATCACGGGATTTAATGATAATCCAATTTACACTCTCTCTTCGAGTTAATGGTTCGGGATGAATAAATTACGGGCTAATCTCCGATCGAACCCGGGGACAATGACAGACTTCTAGAGCGCTTTTGTGAGAGTGAGTGAGTGAGTGAGTGAGTGAGTGAGTGAGTGAGTGAGTGAGTGAGTGAGAGAGAGAGAGAGAGAGAGAGAGAGAGAGAGAGAGAGAGAGAGAGAGAGAGAGAGAGAGAGAGAGAGAGAGAGGAGAGAGAGAGGTATCACGTCCGATTCGTAATGTTACGATTTACGGTTCCCTTTCGTAATGCTTTTCGTTCTGTTTTCGTGCAAGCGTTCGAATTTATATTTGTATTTATATTTGTATTTTTCGCGTTTTACCAATGTTTGCATTTTTATTTTTTTGTGTTTGTTTTGTTTTGTTTTGTGCGTGTGTGTTTGTATCGATTTTTATATTCCACTTTCCGTGTTTGTATCTATTTCTGTATTTTTATATTCGTGTCTGAATTTTATTTTTGTACTATCCTGCATTTCTATTTTGTTCACGAGCTAAAAACTCCTTTGCAAAACAGGAGTCGTATAGATCACGCTGAAATAAGGGGGAGGAGGAGGGGGGGGGGGAGATTAAACCTTATCAATCACATGTCTTTGATTCGTCCTTCTCTTCTCTCTCCATTCCCATTCTCTTTCCGCCTTACCTTTTCTCACACATCTTTCCCATCTTTACTCCCGCTATTCCCTTCCTTTCCCTTTCTCCAGATTTCTGCCTTCTCTCCCCTTCGAAATGAAGACGAAGACGACGCATTTTAACCTCTTTACAATCTATTCTACTTCAGTAATACATCCGCATCCTATTTTAATAAACAAAGTTAATGCTAGCAATGTAAAACAAAAGAAATATATATATAATAAAGATTCTGAATGTGAAGCATGAAACACTGCACTGAAAATCCTCCCAGGCCGCCTAGACTGCACTCCATCAGGCAAATTAAAAGATCGCCGTAGCTCTCTCTTTCTCTTTCTCTTTCTCTTTCTCTTTCTCTCTCTCTCTCTCTCTGTATGCGCGCGCGCACCTGCGTTTTCACTCCCTTCACTTTTATCAAAATCTATGTGTAGTTTTCGCAATTAAGTTACAAGATTCAATAAACTATATATATGTACAATATATGTAGACAGACAGACAGAAACGTACATCCTGAAGCACGCACACGCACATACACCCCCCCACACACACACACAAGCAATCAACTCGTGCAAACTTATGGTTCATCGTAAACTGCAGCCTCTAACGTAGTAACAGTAAGTTCTCATTACAGTACTATCATAAATATTTAAGTTTAATACTTATCCTTGCTTCATATTACCGACTGTAAGGCCTCTGATCTTTACTATACCACCGGGTACTCGGGCTTAAAGCTGGAGAGGGATATGGGGAAGGAAAGAGGAGGGAAAGACACGGAAAGAGGAGGGAAAGACACGGAAAGAGGAGGGAAAGAGAAGGGAAAGAGGAAGAAGAAGAAGAGGAAGAGGAGGAGGAGGAATAGGAGGAGGAGGAGGAGTAGGAGGAGAAAATAAAAGGATGGAGAGGAAGAAGAGTAAAAAGAAGGGGAAAGAGGAGGAATAATAATAAGAGAAAGAGTAAGAGTGCGAGGAAGAAAAGACAACTCTTGAAAGCAATCTAGAAGCCCCACAAAAGAAATGACTAAAGACACACCCACCACAACTACCGGAAACAAATACAAACAGAACCAGAACGAAGACGAGAAAAGAAAACACACAAAAAAAATAAATAAAAAATCACACGAGAAAGAACGAATGAACGGAGAAAACAGAAAAGAACGATAATATTCGATCTTAATTACAGTTCGGAGGAAGGAAAGAAATAAAAGATAATTTTACGACTCATGCTCATTACTTCGTATTCGCCGGAGGACTCGGAGTGGGAGGGACGGGGGGGGGGGTGTAGACGTTGATTAGTACGATTAAGCTATAACACCTGGACAAGACTTTGCACAGGTGAGGTTACAGCAGTCGAAATCTAGCCTATAATCATAAAAGCTCACGCAACTTCTTATAAGCACATTTTCATACTTTCAAGATAATAAATTATCATCATCAATCATTCTCCCCCTCTCCCTCTCTATCTCTCCCTTTCCCTCTCCCTCTCCCTCCGTCTCTCCCGCTCTCCCTCCCTCTCCCTCACCCCCTCCTTTCCCCTTTCTCCCGCAACACCCCCACTCTCACCCTACCATAACCCCTCTCCCCTTTAACCCTCCCCTTAGCAACCCCAACCCCGTGGAGACAAGCTGGCAAACATGGCGTCTACGCAAGAGATTTCCCGGTCAGAGTTTGCTCTCCGTCTTCCAGCCGCAGACGCACTTTTCATCCCTTTCTTTTTTCTTAACACACATACATACATACATACATACATAGACACACACACACACACACACACACACACAAACAGACACACGAAAATTCAACATACACATACATACATACATACATACATACATACATACAGACATTCATTTGCATACGCCGGAAGTCCGGAGGGTAGGGGGGGGCGGTGTCTGTGTACAGTGGGAGGGTAGGGGGGACGGTAGGGAGAGGGAAGGAGAGAGGAGGCGAGGGGTTGAGGAGGGGAGGGGTTGAGGAGGGGAGGGGAGGGGTTGAGGAGGGGGAGGATTCTAGCGTTTCGCATCGAGTCTGTTTAATCAGGTGTGTACGAGTAAGAGTTCAAAACACAAGGGTGACCTTAGCATCATCACCTTTATCGTCTCTAATAATCGGCTTATTACAAGCGTAAACAAAGAGAAAAGAACCAATGGCATTCAATTAATCACGCCACTATCTATACTCTTTTTCTACTCGCTGCAGTCACAGGACACTTAAACACTATTCTTCTTAAATTTATTGAAGTCTCTCAAACAGCCTTCTCCCACGACAACATACTTTAGTCTACCCGTACCTACTTTTATTACTTACGCCATCACCACCCACCTACCCTTCGCCTGGGAAAATCTACTTCTCGTATCTACCCACCCTCCCTCGACCAACCATTGCCCACCCACTAGCATCCCCTTCTACTACCCCCTCTTATATATTCGTCCTACGCCCACTCACCCACCCACCCACCCACCCGTCAGCCCACCCCGCCCACCTCCCACGACAAAAATGACCCACAGTATCAAATATCCATCAACTGAGCAGACAGACGGAATCCTCTACTTTATAGGCTTACGAGCCATTGTAGGCCTACCTAACCTTTCGCCTGCCCTCCCCCCTCTCCCTCCCTTCCCCCTTAATTCCCAGCTCCTCCTCCTACTTCTACTCCTACCCCTACCCTTCCCATCTCCCTACCTTCCCCCTACCCCTTCCCCGTCCCCCCCTACCCTCCCTACCACAGTCTCCCCCCACCCCCTTTCCCTTAATCGCTTAACCCGGCGGCCAAAGATTAAGCGTCGAGTGAGTCGAACAAATAGTAATAATTCATAAGACGAGAAATCGGACACACACACAAAGGAGGGGAGGGGGGGAGGGGAAGGAGGAAGGGGAAGGGAGAGGGAAGGAGGAGGGGGGAAGGGAGAGGGAAAGAGGAGGGGAAGGGAGAGGGAAGGAGGAGGGGGGGGGGGGAGAGAATGAGAGAGAAGCGAAGGGAGGGAAAGAGGAGTTATGGTGAGGGACAAAGACGATAGAAGATAAGAGAGAGAGAGAGAAGGAAGGAAGGAAACGGGGGAAGGGGAAAGAAAAGGAAAGGGGGGAGGGAAGAGCAGGGGGAAAGGAAAGGAAAGGAAAGGAATAGGAAAGGGGGAAGGGATAGGAGAGAAGGGAGAGAAGGGAGAGGAAAAGAAAAAGAAAGAGCGATAGAGAAGGAGAGATACAAGAGAACACAGGGCAGGGAGAGTAAGGAAGGGGGGGGGGGGAAAGGTCACGATGGTGGAAGAGAAGGGGGGGGGGTAGGGAGAGGTTAGCGGGGTTAGCAGGTTAGGCCGACCGACAAGATGGCTTTCCAACCTTCTCCCCTCCACCCCTCTTCCCTCATTCACTTTACACCCTCCGCTCCACCTCCCTCCTCCATTTAAAACTTCCTTCTTCCACTTTCTTCCCTCCATCTCCCTCCCTCCACCCATCCCACCTCTTCTTCCCACCCCCACCCACCTTCCTTTCCTTCTTTCCTCACCTCCTCTCCACTTCCCTCTTCCCTCCCTCCCTCCCTCCCTCCCTCTATCCATCCATCCACCCCTCCTTCCCTCCTCTCCACTTCCCTAGACGCCGGCAAGACGAGAGGTAAACAACCAGAACCGACCCCCTCCTTCTCCCCCACTAAGCTTATAATGAATACATCAAAACCACAATTATAAATAGTGCAAAATCCAGCATACCAAAAAATACCTATTCACTTAGCACAACCGCCCGCCTTAATTCGCACATTCAAATCGTATTAACGCTGAACAACAACACACCAGGCCATCACAACATGAAATTAAACTGTCAGTAATCCCAACATTAGACTCAGCCCCCCCGCATTCCCTCTCCTCCCCCTTCCCCTCCCCCTCCCCTCGTCTCCATCGCCCTTCCCCTCCCCTACTCTCCTCTCCATCTCCCTTCCCTCCTCTCACCCACCCTCCCTCCCTCCCTGCCTAACCCTCCTCTCCCCTTCCCTCCCTCACCCCCTACGGCCCAAAACCCGGATTCTCTGGGTAACATCAAGACCCCCCCCACCACTACTCCTACCCCTACCCACTAACAGTACCCCTACCCGTACCTAATACTCGTCCACATAGCAAATATATACAGGATCCGACAGGGAAATATACGAGAGAGAGAGAGAGAGAGAGAGAGAGAGAGAGAGAGAGAGAGAGAGAGAGAGAGAGAGAGAGAGAGAGAGAGAGAGAGAGAGAGAGAGAGAGAGAGAGACAGATAGAGAGAGAGAGAGACAGACAGATAGAGAGAGAGAGAGAGAGACAGATAGAGAGAGAGAGAGAGAGACAGAAGAGAGAGAGAGAGACAGATAGAGAGAGAGAGACAGATAGAGAGAGAGAGAAGACGGAGAAGAAGAGAGAGAGGAAAGGAGAGAAAGAGAGGAGAAAGAGGAAGAAAGAGAGAAAGAGAGAGAGAGAGAGAGAAAGAGAGAGAAGAAAAGAGAGGAAAAAAAGAGAGAAGAGAGAGAAGAGAGAGAGAAGAAGAGAGAGAGAGAGAGAGAGAGAGAGAGAGAGAGAGAGAGAGAGAGAGAAGAGAGAGAGAGAGAGAGAGAGAGAGAGAGAGAGAGAGAGAAATACAAAATAAGAAAGAAAGAGAAAAAGAAAAATACAAAATATAGCCTACATATGCATCAGCGTCACTCAAGAAAAAAAGAAGACTTCACTCTCCATAAAAAAACACACGCAAGAAAAACTAAAACAAACAAAATATAAACAGATATAAACAAAAAACCTCCGCCTCATTTCGCCCGCTTCACAACAAAAACACAAAAACGTAAACAAAGAAGATCCTCTCAGCGCACAACAGAAAAAAATTGTCCAACACATTTTTGCGAGAAAAAAATAAGAGTAAGGATAAAAAATGGGAGAAAGAAGGTGATGGAGGATCATAAAAGATTAATGATTGAAAACTCCCGAGCCGAGAAAGGAGAAGGGAGAGAGAGGAGAGGAGAGAAAAGAGAGAGAGAGAGGAGAGAAAAGAGAGAGAGAGGAGAGGAGAGGAGAGGAGAGAGAGGAGAGGAGAGGAGAGAAGAGAGAGAGAGGAGGAGAGGAGAGGGGAGAAGAGGAGACAGAGAAGATAACTATAACAGACAAACAAGCCAAAGGTGGGAACCCCACATGTCGACACTTCCGGTGGGGCGCAGGTGTGTGTGGATTATATATATATATATATATATATATATATATATATATATATATATATATATATATATATATATATATATATATATATATATATATATGAGAGATGAGAGAGAGAGGAGAGAGAGAGAGAGAGAGAGAGAGAGAGAGAGAGAGAGAGAGAGAGAGAGAGAGAGAGAGAGAGAGAGAGAGAGATGGGGGGGAGAGGGGATGCTGCGAAACTTCATTCAATAAATAGAAAAAAAAACAGAAGAAACAACATGAAAAAAGAGAGATAGAGAGAAAGAGAAAAAGAAGAGAAACAGAGAAAGAGCAGAGTAGCGTTGAGCACCGATAAATCCCACCGGACCCGCCCCTTGGCGACACGTCTCCCACCTCACGCCGCCTTCGGACAGGTCTGAAACGTGCCCCTGATTATCTGTTCCAATCAAATTACGTAATTGTAACCCACCACCACCACCAACACCACCAACACAAACAACACCAACATCAACACCACCAACAACAACACCAACATCAACACCAACACCACACCACCACCATCACCAACAACCATCATCCTGAATTCAATATAAGAAACAGTAAACAAAGGAATCACGAAGTAAAACCACCACCACCAACCCCGGCATCTGACGCTCACCTGGAGAGCTTATCTTCGACCTTTCCGGCCGCCTCCCGGAATTTACGTCCGAGGTGCCCGATGTCTATACCCACACCTTGCCTTATGTTTCAAGACTTTTAAATTAATCGAAATATTAACAGTTTACAAGTATAGGCCAACCTGACGTACGTATACATACATACATACATACATACATACATACATACATACACACACACACACACTATACACTACTGTGGGTGAACTTCATTGTACGTATTACTGTAGTTAATGTGTGATGTGTCATCAACACACAGTGCACATGATCACACGACACACACACACCCACCACATAGTATACCTTGTGAAAACTGTAACATCCTGTGTACACATACATACGCACACATCCAAACTGTACCTTTACTGTACCTCCTCCTACCCTTGAAAACGACTCCAACACCAAAGCAAATTCAGCTCGGCGGTACGTACCTGCGGAAGAAAAGATAAAAGACAAAATTAGTTACGTGTTCGAACACATTAAAGTTGGCATTAAAAAAAAAGGGGGGGGATAAATAAAAAAGAAACAAATTATAAACAAAGAACCTAGTGGTCTCAAACTTACAAACCCAATAAAAACAAAAAAACAAAAATATATGAAATTATCTATCTGCGGCAAGGAATTACAAGGAAATTGCAAAAATAACAGACAATCCCCGCCCACACACCCCACCCTCACCCCCATTACCCCCCCCCCCCTCCTACCACGGATATTTCTTACCGAGCGTGAAATAAGCTGTAGCGTTCACCTGTCCAAAAATATTGAGGATATTATTTTTAGAGACAAGAATAAAACCGGTTCTTTTCATTATCGGAAAGGAAAACAATAAGATTACCTTGAGGGCCAACACTTAAAAAAATATATTTTTTTTCGAACTTGTATAAAAAAAAAAATAAACTATCAGGTCCCAGACACGACGACGGCGACGATTACATGTAAACAAATTTCCAAAAATACATACAAACAAACAAAAAACAAACAAACAAAACAGAGAGAACCCCCGAAACACAAAAACACCCCCCAAAATCCGCGGGGCATATCCTCGAGGCGCAACACCGCCAGCCAAGAGATATAAATGACCCTGAATCAGCCTGCGCCCCAAGGTCCGGCGCGGCGTGATTTCAACACGACGCCGCGCGAGCTATATACACAGGTGTGTTATTTCTGAACGCTTTCTCAAGGCCCCGCCCCGCGCGCGCGTCCAGGGGACTTAATTAATCAATGGCAGCGAGGAACGAGTGTTCTTTGATCTACGAAATTTTCTACTTTGTACAGAATAACTACATGCCTGTACACGCACATAGGCCTATACACGAATACACATACATATAATCACGCAAGTATGTGTATTTGGGTACAGGCAACTTGTTCTAATTCCTTTACATCTATCTATCTATCTATCTCTCCACCTATCTATCTCTTTACCTATCTATCCATCCACCCACCTTCCATCTACCTAACCTCAGCCAACAGCACACAACAAAGACTTCAACGGAGAAGGCAATAAATCTGAGAATGGGCGTGAGAATGGGCGTGAGAATGGGCACGGTAAGAGCCACAGTGGGCGGGGGCGGGGGCGAGGGCAACAGGGCGCCGGCACTCGATGTGGATTCTACATCTTCATCGCCGACGGGTCAGGGACGTCCTCGCGAGATGATCCCCGGCGCAGCACACTCGTCAGGAATTCTCAGGATTGGGGGGTGGGGAAGGGAGGGGGATGAGAGAAGGGGGAGGGGTGAGGGAGATGAGAGAGGTGAAGGAGGGGAGAGGGAGATGAGAGAGGTGAGGGGTGAGGGGAGGGAGGGAGATGAGGGGTGAGGGGGGGGGAGGGAGGGAGGGAGATGAAGGAGGGGCGACGGAGGGAGATGAGGGAGGCGGATGAGAGGAGATAAATGAGAGAGGGCGATGAGAGGAGGGAGGGAGGGGGGTTAAGGAGAAAAAATGAGGGAAAAGGAAGAGGAACAGAAGAAGAGAAGGAGGAAGAAGAAGAAGAAGAAGAAGAAGAAGAAGAAGGGGATTGGCATGGCATATGAAAGTCGTAAGAGCAAAGAGAAAAGCTAAAACAAAGGAAAAAAAAAACATAACACGCACGGAAGAACAGAAGAAAGGAACAAGCCTTGTCCTCCTAAAAAGGACATTTCAGGACAGAAATCCCCAACGTACTCGCCAAATTCCTTTCGACGTCACGTGTCGCACCGGGATGACGTAATCTGCAACAATATTTCCGATTTTCTTTTCTTCTCTCTCCCCTTCTCTTTCATTCTCTCCTTCCCTCTTCCCTTCGTTTCTAACCCTTCTTTCCTCTTCCCTTACCCCCCCCCCCAATTATCCTATCGTATCTATCTTCTATTCCCTTAAACCCCGAGACAAAGGGAGAGACAAAGGCGGGTGCGAGAGGAGTCCTGGCATTGAGAGAAAGGGTGGCAGAGTCGATGTTGGCAGCGCAGGTAAAGGTTGGTGTCGGTAGCACGTTGGCGCTTATGAGGCTTCGCTTCGGCATGCGAGTTATGAGGAGACGGAACACACTCGCCGGAGTCCTTCATTTTTGCCTACTTTTCTCATTCTTTCTCTTACCTCTCTCTCTCTCTTCTCTCTCTCTCTCCCCTTCCTCTCTCTCTCTCTCTCTCTCTCTCTCTCTCTCTCTCTCTCTCTCTCTCTCTCTCTCTCTCTCTCTCTCTCTCTGCCTGCGTTTCTCCTTTTCCCGTTTTAATTCTCTGGTGGCTTGCGTATTTTTCCTTGACTGACGCTGTCTGCCTGTCTGTCTGTAAATGTCCACTTGTATATCTGACTGATTGATCAACTGAAAGCCCGAATGACTGAAAGCCTGCTGCCCGTGATTGTCTAAACACCCCCCTCCCCCTCTCCCCCTGGCCTCCTACTACCCACTCCCCCATCCTC
This sequence comes from Penaeus monodon, assembly GCF_015228065.2. Lineage (NCBI taxonomy): Eukaryota > Metazoa > Arthropoda > Malacostraca > Decapoda > Penaeidae > Penaeus > Penaeus monodon. The sequence goes on from NC_051420.1 coordinate 12,437,123, forward strand.
CAACCACCCCCACCCCCTCTCAAATCAAATCCCCTACTCCCTCCCTCCCCCTCCCCCCTTCTCATCTCTCTCCATTTTTTCCCCATACTGTCTGTCGTTATCTAATTCTTCTACATAAGATCTTTGTTTTGTCTCTGCCTATCCTCTATTATTGTACTGCACAACGTTAACGTTAAAATAAACAAATAAATAAATAAATAAATAAATAAAATAAATAAATAAATAAGACAACCTCGGTAAACTAACAGAACCCGACCTTGAATCTGAACTCGAATTTGATTTTGATTTTGAACCTGAACCTAAATCTTACTACAAAGTCGACTCTCCCTCTGACCTCCTCTCCCTCTCCCTCTCCCTCTCCCTCTCCTCTCCCTCTCTCTTTTCTCCCCCCCCCCCCGCTTTAGTAGGTCACACCAGGAGACAGACAGACACACTCGCGTTCCCGAAGCAAAATGCGCGAACACCGAACCCACAGTCAACAACAACAACAACAACAACAAACAAAATCTGATCCGTTTAAGTTGCCGTCGGCTTAGCTACGTTTATTCAGCTTCCTTTTCCTTTTTTTATCTCTTCCTCTATTTCTTGTTTCCTTTTTTCCTTTCTTGTCTTCTTTTATTCCTTATTTTTCCCATTTTCCCCTCCTCCGTTTCTTTTTACGCTTTTCCTTTCTGTTTTCTTTACCCTTTCCCTTTCTCTTCATCTTGTTTTTTTTCCTCTTCCTCATTTTCTTTGCTCTTCCTCTTTCTCGTTGACTTCAGAAGCAATTCGTTTTTTCTTCAATACTATTTGCTTGATAGTTTACGGGTTAATTGGTAAACTTGCTTGATATTCAAATGTTTTGGCGGATTGATTACCATTTTCTGTTTGGTGTTTTGGTTTGTTTGTTTGCACTTACGTAACAACCGGCGCTTTTATGTTTGTGGGTTAAACCTTTTCTGATTGGAGTTTCTATCTTGATTGTATAAACGATTTTTTTTTTCATTTGTTTGTCTGTGTGGTGACTACGATACAATCACCTACATTCGGCCTTTGTTTGTATCACCTTATTCTTTGGGTTTGTTTGCCTGCTAAGCTGCACGAAAGACGCTAGATGGTGGTCGTGATGAACCTCTCAGTGAAACCCCTCCCCTCTGCCCCCCCCTCCCGCAGGATATAAAACCAATCAGCCGCGGGGGAACTTGGTAATAATAGGCCTACCTTCACAGATTCATGAGGTGGATGTAGATTTGGATGCTGATTGTGGAAGAGGGGAGGGGTGGATGATATAGGGGGAGGGGGAGGGGGAGGGGGAGGGGGAGGGAGGGAGGGAGGGAGGGAGGAGGGGGAAGGGGAGAGGGAGGGAGGAGGGAGGAGAGAAAGAAAGAAAGAGGGGGAAGGGGAGGGGAGGAAAGAAAGAAAGAAAGAAAGAAAGACAGACACACAGACTGAGAGACACAAATTAAGAGACAGAGATGACGAGAAACAGACAAACAGAAAGAAGACAGAAAAGAAACAGAGAGGGTAGTGTCAACTCTCACCAGCACCCCACACGTGCTAAACAAAGCGAGGGTTAGGCTCACGTGCATGCGCGTGTGCACGGAACGGGGAGAAGTATCAACAGGCCTTGCATAACGCCGTCTTTGTTTCGTCATACTTCCCGAAGACGTATCCACCGACTGTTTATTGCATGTCTATTATTATTGTAGTTGTTATCATCATCATTTAGCAGTAGTATTGACAGTTCACATTATCATCTGCCTCATTACTATCATCATCAATGAAGATAATAACACTATCAATAATAATAACAATAACTAACAATATCAATAATAATCACAATAACAAGAACAATAACATTATTACTATCTTCATGATCATCATCACTATTATTACCATTATCGTTTTCATTACCATCATCGTTATCCATCTATCTTTATCATTACAGTTGGCTTTGCTACTACAAACGTTAATTTTATGATTATCACGTATTATCATCACTATGCCCATTATCATCCTCTCCCATCATCTACCTCCCCCCTTTGCTCTATAAAAGTCTTTCCCATATCGCCCGCGGCACCTGACCCAATCTACCCGAATCTACCCGAATCTACCTCATCTCCGTAAATCATCCTCGCTACGTATAAGGGAACACCCTCATCACCGCCACCATCGTTCTCAATGTTATCACAACCACCACCAATATTACCATCATCACAACCTTTTATCACCATTGCCATCATCACCACCACCATCGCCATCATCAACATCACCACCACTAATGTCATAATCACCACCACCATCACCACCACCACCCTCAGCCTCAGCCTTACCCTCACCCTCATCGTCATCACCACCATCACCACCACCACCCTCACCCTCATCGTCACCACCACCATCACCACCACCACCCTCAGCCTCAGCCTTACCCTCACCCTCATCGTCATCACCACCACCATAAAACACCATCATCAGCGTGAATGAAGGGGCTTTAATTACACCCCGCCTGAATAGGCCTCCCGATCGACTTCTGAGAAAAAAGACCGACAATGGATTATCACAGAAGAAAACCCTGTGACAATAGATTACCTCTCGCCCTCTCTTTCTTGGAATCCAAAGCTATTTTGGTATTTTCCCTTTTCACATCTCTATCACCATTACTTATCTCTTTATCTGTTATCTTTCATATCATTTTTTTATCTCCTTTGTTGTAGTCCGTCCGGTCGTCTATAATACCCCAGCCCTAATTCAATTAACTTAATAAGATTATTGTTAGAACACGTGTTTGCCTCTCAAACAAAGACATGCTATATAATACGAGTCCTGTATCATTCTAGCTTCGAGAACGCCTATCACAACTATATTAATTTCTTTGAATATATATATATATTTTTTTCAAACGTGTATTCAGCGCAAAATGCCCTAAAAGCTATGAAGGATATGAAGGACTATACAATGACTTTTAGTTTTAATTCTTGTGTACAGGCGCCTGTATGTCGTGCACCATTTTTAGCAACAATCCCCACATAAAGCAAATGTATTAAGTTAATATTAAGTTAATTCAAACATACATGCATAAATCCATCCATCCATCCATCCATGACATACAAACACGTACGTATGTATGCACGTACGCAAAAATAGACGAAACACACGAACCACACAACCGCTCCTCCCTCCACTCTCTCTCTCTCTCTCTCTATCTCTCTCTCTCTCTCTCTCTCTCTCTCTCTCTCTCTCTCTCTCTCTCTCTCAAAAGCGGCAGTCAAGCCCAACGAGAAAAGCAGGTGAATTACCCATGGCTCAAGGTACCTGCCCGCGACGCCTCCAGATGCACCGTGACTCAGGGAGAAGCACAACGCGAGAGGAAACGCAAGGGATATCGCCAACTATTCCTTGGAAGGTAAGTTTTGTGATTCATTTTTCGGGTGGGGTGGGGGGGAGGGAGAGGGAGGGGGAGGAGGGGAGAGGAGGGGAGGAGGGAGAGGAGGAGGGAAGGGAGAGGGAAAGAGGCAGATGAGGAAAGGAGAGAGGGGAGGGGACAAAAAAAAATGAAGAGAAGGAATCAAAAAGGATGGGGACGGAGATAAATGGAGTGATACGGAGGAGGAAGGAACAGGGAGAAACAGGCGACACGGAACACCATCAACATCAACATCAACGGCAACAGCAACAAACTAGAAATGACCAAAATACATAAAACGCCGGAAACACTTTTTAGATTTAGATTTTGAAAGGAGGACGCCAGCAGAGTTCAATTACCCGATGTTCGACGTGGGAGGAAAATGGTGATGGCATTAGTAACTGTTCGAATCTTCAGCGTGAATGTTCATCACTTCACTCCCACACGCCCACGCCCACGCCCGCACCTACTCATTACCCTCCCTCTCCCTGACCACCCCATCCTCCCTCATTACCACCTTTTCTCCCCCATCCTCATTAACCTCCCTCATCACCACCCCCTCCTCATCCACCCTCCCTCCTCATCCACCCTCCCTCCTCATCCACCCTCCCTCCTCATCCACCCTCCCCCTATTACCCTCCCTCCCTTTCCCTCCCTCCCTCATCTCCCAAAGGACAAAAGCAATAATGCCTCCCCGCCAGCCATGCACGAGAGGCGCCCCACAACCCGCATCATGCATCAGCCGGCGGTGCCTTGCAAAGCGGCACATAATGACTATTTCCCTAAACGATTGCATGGCTCGGGAACAGGCAAGCGGACGAATGTAAACACAAAGCGAGGAGGGGGGGGAGACTACAGAAGGATGGGGGGGAGGGAATGGAAAGAAAGAATGAATAGATAGACAAATCCAGAGGAGAGACTAAACAAAAAAACGAAAAAAAAAAAAAAAAAAAAAAAAACGGAAAAAAAGACGACCCATAACATGAAAAACAAAAGAAACAAGACGGACACACAGACAATCAAAGACAATCAAGCGATGTCAGTACATCACAGTGACTGACAGACGGGAGAGGGGGAGGGGGATGTAACTAGACTGGTAGGAAGGGGGGGGGGGGTAATCAGAAGCTTTGTAACTAAGATTCGAGAACAGTAGAAAGAACACATCGATATAACAGCTGTATAAACACCACTACACAAACAACGACGTAAACAACACAACATAAACAATAGCGAAGTAAACAACACAGCAACGACGTAAACAAAGCAACAACGATGTAAACAGCACAGCATAAACAACATCGCGATCGACGTCGACGCGAAGGGAGGGTGGGTCGAGTGCATGGGCGAAGATGGGCACTTGCAACGGGGGTATGTCCTCTGCAACATTACGGGAACATAGGTGCAACAGACACGGCGAGGAGGGTTATTGTTATTAAAAGGGGATCATGGCTGTTATGGTTGTGGCGGTGACTTCTGGTTGTGATTCGACTGACTGATTGGTTGTCTTGGTGGTGGTGATCATTATTGTTATTGTTATTGTGGTTGTTATAACTGCTGTTGTGATGGTGGTGGTAACTGTTTGGTGGTGTTATGGTTATTATTACTATTACTGCTGTTATGGTAATGTCGAATACTGCGACTACTGATGTGATGATTTTTTTTCTGGTGATGATTACCGTCATTACAGCTGCTGTTGATAAGAATGATAAGGATGCCAACAATAGTAAACATAATTCTAGAGCAA
>NC_051420.1:12447248-12457248 GCF_015228065.2 Penaeus monodon
GTCATAACTAATTATCAAGACGTGTCGCAAAATCAACTTGTTTCCCGAAAGATGGGGGAAGGGAGAAGGGGAAAGGGGAGAGGGGAAAGGGAAAGGGGGAGAGAAGGGGAGAGGGAGAGGGAGAGGGAGAGCGAGAGGGAGAGAGAGGGAGGGAGGGGGAGGGGAAGGAAGAGAAGAAAGACGACAGACAAAAGACAAAAGACAGACACAGACGAGAGAGGAGAGAGACGAGGGGAGGAGAGAGAGGAGAAGAGAGAGAGGGGAGAGAGAGAGAGAGAGGGAGAGAGAGAGAGGAGAGAGAAAGGAGAGGGAGAGGGAGAGGGAGAGGGAGATGAGAGAGAGAGAAATAGACGGGGGGAAGGGAGGAAGGAAGAAAGGAGGGAGGGAGGCAGGGAGAAGGGGACACGGAGAGAGGGGGGGGAGGTCAATCATTATCAGCACAAGAGATCACGCAGTCAATGCATAACCGAGATCATCATCCGCCTAACTTTGGCTTGTTGCGGTGGGGGTTGGAGGAGGTCGGTGGGAGGGGGGGGGGAGGAGGACGGAGGGACAGGAGGAAGGAGATCAGGAAGGAGAAGGAGAGAGGAAGAGGGAGAGGGGGGGAACGGAAGGGGAGGAGAGAGGAAGAGGGAGAGGTGGACGGGAGGGAGGAGGGCCACGGAGAGAGGTAGGGCCAAGGAAGGAGGGAGGGCCAAGGAAGGAGGGAGGAGGGCCACGGAGAGAGGGAGGGGATATAATCTATATTGTACAAGGACGATTCACTATCATGCAGACACCCGTGACGACATTTCCAGAAGAGGTGGAGGAGAAAAAAGGAATAGAAGAAGGAAGAAGTAGAAGAAGAGGAAGAAAGAAGCGGAGAAGGAAGAAAGAAGCGGAGATGTAAGATTGAAGGTGAGGAAGGAGGGGGGGGGAGGAGCAAGAAAGAAGTGTAGGGAGAGGAAGAGGAGGAGGGAAAAGAAGAGGCGAGAAAGAAAAGGAAGAGGACGACGCCAAGTGGCAATCAAGAAAGGAAAAGAGGAAGAAGACAAGAAATACGGAAAAAAAACAAGGCGACGAGAGACACGGAAAAGGAAAAGAAGAAAAAAAAACGAAGGAGAGGACAGGAAGAATACAGAGATGGTAAAAGGCAGACGAGGAAAGCCCCGCAGTGGGTATACCCTGTCTGTCGCACGCTTGTCATTAACACGTCTGGCACACTAACACTACACTCTACCTTGCGTGTATCGCTTCCCCCTACCGTACCTTACCCTACCGTACCTTACCCTACCGTATCTTACCCTACCGTACCTTACCCTACCGTATCTTACCCTACCGTATCTTACCCTACCGTATCTTACCCTACCGTACCTTACCCTACCGTATCTTACCCTACCGTATCTTACCCTACCGTACCTTACCCTACCGTACCTTACCCTACCGTATCTTACCCTACCGTACCTTACCCTACCGTACCTTACCCTACCGTACCTTACCCTACCGTATCTTACCCTACCGTACCTTACCCTACCGTACCTTACCCAGCGTACCTTACCCTACCGTATCTTACCCTACCGTATCTTACCCTACCGTATCTTACCCTACCGTACCTTACCCTACCGTACCTTACCCTACCGTACCTTACCCTACCGTATCTTACCCTACCGTATCTTACCCTACCGTACCTTACCCTACCGTACCTTACCCTACCGTACCTTACCCTACCGTATCTTACCCTACCGTATCTTACCCTACCGTACCTTACCCTACCGTACCTTACCCTACCCGAGCCATACTCTACCCTATCTTACCCGACTTTACTGTACCTTTCTTTCAGTTAAATTTGCTGTATTCGAGCTTGGACTATCTCTCAGATCGAATTATCTACCCACCCTCTCTCCTTTTCAATTCGGTTCACTTCAATTTTCTCTTCCCTGTATCAAAATTTCCTCTTCTCTTCCCTTCTCCTCCTCCTCCTATTACCCCTTCCTTTCCTCCTCCCTCCCTTCACTCAGCTACAAACGAAGCTCCACCCCTTCCCTCCACTCCCTCCCCTCCTGTCCCCCACCACCACCACCAGTCTCCGTGCAGGGTCAGTGACCTTTCTTCAATATGAAGAAAGGAGAGGCGTTACTCGCTCTCGACCCGATACTCTTTCCCGAGGGAGTAAATCTCAGTGGAGTGTGGGGGATAGGGAGGGGGAGATGAAAGGGGAAGGGGGGGAGGGAAGGGAGGAAAAAGATAGAGGATAAGAGGAGGGGAGGGATAGGAATGGAAAGAAAGGGGAGAATAGGAAAGAGGAGGAGGGGAAGTGGAGGCAAGGGGAAGCGAAGGGAAGGGGAGAAGGAAAAGGGGAGGGGAAGAGGAGGAAAGGGGAAGGAAGATAGAAGAGATGAGGGTAGGAAGATGAGGAGGAGGAAAGGGATTAAGTAGGAAAGGAGGATGAGAGAAAAAGGGGAGGAATGGAGGGCCAAGAAAGAAAACGGTGCAACAGCCCAACACTAAGCACAAGGAGCCAAAGATGAACAAGCAGCAAGAAAAAAAATATATGATATAGGCAGATAACGCTCAAGATTACAAGGAGGAAACCTAAAGGATCAAAATAATAGATCAGAACAGATCAAGCAGCACCTTGCATTTACTTTGACAACAGTAAGTAAACGAGAGACCTAAAACGACAACAAAAAACAAACAAACAGAAAACCCAACACCCAAGAAATAAAACCCGAGTCCAAAAGAAGACAAAACCAACAAGAACCAAATAAACAAAACACAAAAGAAAATAACCCAACCCAAACGAAACAAAAACAGAAACACAACCGAGGCAGCACCCACCCCAGGCACCCCAGCGAGGAGAAAGAGACAGCGTTAGAGAGCAATTCACGCAAGAAGACATCAATTAATAACGCCCCTTGGGTACGAGCGCGCGTCAGCTGGGTGGGCGGGAGGCGTCCCCGCGCGTCGAGGAGGGCGCGAGGGCGATACGTCAGCGTGGGCGGGACAGGGGTATATACATATGCCAAGAGATACAGACAGGGTACGGAGGCAAAGGGGTACAGAGGCAGAAGGGGTGAAGGGAACGAGGCAAAGAGGTATGGGAGTAAGGGGGCAAAGATACAAAGAGGCAAAGAGGTATGGGAGTAAGGGGGCAAAGATACAAAGAGGCACTGAGGGTATGAGGGCACCGAGGTAAGGAGGTACACAGAAACAAGGTACACGCCAGACAGACCTCGCTAAGGGAAGAGGTAAACACATTTATTAGTATATAAATACATCACACCGGGAGCGGAAGGAAAATGAGTGAGTATGAAGGGAATAGAAAGGATGAAAGAAAGATAATGAGAGAAACAAAAGAACGAAAGACAGAACAAAAGAGAATAAGAATAAAAAGAGAAAGAAAGAAAAATACACACATATAAATGCAAACCGCAAACGTGCCGGCCAGTATAAACGCAAACATCCCATCGCCAAATAATAGACAAGGGTCAAGATTTAAGGAGGAGAAGCATACAAGAAACAGGAATATGAAAAAGAGAAATACAGAAAAAAAAGATGCAAAGGTGAAGTGTAGACGAAAATAAACCTCGCCAAACCGCAACAGCAGCCGAAGGAAGAAGGTCTCGCTATAATTTCCTGTCGTTACTCTGCCGGCTGCATAGTCGATGACGTAACGGCAATGTTCGGCAGTTGGTGGTGGCTGAGCCTTGAGTCCTCCCTCGCCCCCCCTCCTTCCTTCCTTCCTTCCCTCCCTCCCTCGCTCCTCCCTTCCTTCCTTCCCTCCCTCCCTCGCTCCTCCCTTCCTTCCTTCCCTCCCTCGCTCCTCCCTTCCTTCCTTCCCTCCCTCGCCCCTCCCTTCCTCCCTTCCCTTCCTCCCTCGCTCCTCCCTTCCCTTCCTCCCTCGCCCCTCCCTCACTTCCTTCGGTCCTTCGTCTCTCCCTCTATCCATTTTTTCATTCCTTTTCCCCTCTAATCCCTTCATCCTAACCCTATCCCTCTCTTTCCTTTTCTCTTCGTCTCTCGCTCACCCCTCTCTCCACCCCTTTCCTCCTTCCTTTCCTCTTAAATCCTTCTCTCCTTCCTTCCTCCCTGCCCTCCCTCCCTCCCTTTATTCATTCATTCCTCCTCTTCACTCTCGCCTTTCTCTTCTTTTCCATTCCCTCCTTCCTCTCCTCCCTCCTTTATTTCCGCTTACTTCAACAGCTAATCTCTTTGCTTATCCTTCCCTCTTACTAAATTCCCACACCTCTTCTTCAACCCTTAATTTCGCTTTTCTTTTTTTCTTTCCTCCTATTCCCCTTCCCTCCTTTTTCACCTTCTCAATTTCCCTCTTTCCCACTACCTCAACGTCCCCCCCCCCCAATTCCCCACTTCCTTTCCTGCTCCCCAACGCTCCCCTCCCCCCCTCACTTCTTCCCCCACCTCCCTGCCCCCTACCTACCCCTTACTTCCTCACCCTGCTCCACTACCCCCTACCCTTGCCTCCTTCCCCCTCCCTTCCACCCCCCCCACTTCCCCCACCCCCCACCCCCACCCCCCCCCCCCTCCAGGCGGTGTAAGCGGCCGCACGCCCGGCAGCCAATCACGCGCTCTCCCGCCAAGACGAGCTCCGTGGCCGCCGCCGCCGCCGCCGCCGCTGCACCTTCACGCGCCGGGACACAGTCGCGAGCGCGCGCACCTCCGCACCGCGCTGCCCCCGGTACACGCGCACTTGATCATGCACGCAGTCGAAACGAGTGTTCCGTACGCACAGCACGGCCAGGACGAAGACAAGGGCGATGGCTGAAGAAGGGCTAGCCGTACGTGCTTTCCTCTCAACCTTCCTTCCCTTCATCTCTCGTCCCTTTCGAATTCTCTCGCTCCCTTACTTCCGTCCTCACGCTATCCCCCCTCTGTCTCTCCTTCGCCTCCCCTCTTCCTTTCATCCCTTCCTTCAGCCTTCTCTCTTCCTCTCCCTCCTCCTTCCTTCATTCCTACCTTACGCCCCCCCCCTCTCTATCCCTACCTTGCTTGCTTCCACTCTGCCCCTCCCTCCCCACCTCCTCAGACCAAACTCGCCACCCCACTCGCACAGTCGCACAAACGCACATGTTCATAATCACATCCACACTTTCCCTCTTACGCCCACACGCACACTCACCACGTGCAGCCCCCCCCCCCCTATCGCGTCACAGGAGCCCGCGCAGCGCTGAAAGCAAAAGCTGCTACACTCTGGTCTGTGAATGGCTACCGAGGTCCTCCCTCTCTCCCCACCTGTCCTCACCTTCAGTCGTTTACTCCTCCCTCCTTTCCTCCCTTCCATCCTCATGGATTCCTTTCCTTTCCCTTTCCTCTCCCTCCTTTCCTTCCTAACTCCCTCTTCCCCCTCCTGTCTTCTTTCCTCCCTTACTCTCACCCTGTCTCACTCTTCCTCTCCCTCTCTCTCCCTATTTTCTTTCTTTCTTTCTTTCTTTCTTTCTTTCTTTCCTTCCTGCCTTCCTCCCTCTCCTTCTAATTCCTCCCTCCCTCCCCTCACCCTCACCCTCTCCTTACTACATCTCCCTCTTCTTTTTTCCCTCCCTCCTCCCAATTACGAACCATGTAGGAGGTCTTGGAGTACGCAGGAACTCTTTCCTACGTCTTCGGGGAAAAAAAAAAAAGAAACCATGTCTTTGAATAAAAAAGAGGGAGGGTGGGGAAGGAGGGGATTGAAATAAGCACGAGAGTGATCTGACAAGTCTAATACCACGAAACGAACTCTTTAAGAGCTAAATAATAATAATAATAATAATAATAATAATAATAATAAATAATAATAATTAATAATAAATAAAGAATAATTACTTCATTGATACATGAAGTACACCCCCCCCCCATTAACAAAGGCAGAACCACGCCCCCTTCTCCTTCCCCTGCCTTCCTCCTCGCCCGTCGTCCATACGCCCACAAACTTGGCTACGTTTTGAGGCCCTCCCTCTCCCTCTCCCTCTCCCTCTCCCTCTCCCCCTCCCCCTCCACACGCCCGCTTCGTATCTCAAGGTCACTGTCAACTTGCCGGCCGGCGTGAGTGGAGACTATAACACTCCACTCTACTCTCGCGCGCCGTCTGAATGTCTTTCGTATCTCCTGTTCCAACTATCTCAACTGTGCCTCAGTGCGGATGAACAGGTGAGTGAGTGAGTGAGTGAGTGAGTGAGTGAGTGAGTGAGTGAGTGAGTGAGAGAGAGAGAGAGAGAGAGAGAGAGAGAGGGGAGAGAGAGAGAGAGGGAGAGGGAGGGGAGAGGGAGGGGGGGAGAGAGAGAGAGGGAGAGGGAGTGGAAGAGGGAGTGGGAGAGAAAGAGGGAGAGGGAGAGGGAGAGAAAGAGGGAGAGGGAGAGAAGAGAGAGAGAGAAGAGAGGAGAGAGAGAGAGGAGCGAAATGGGGTAGGGGAGAGAAGAGTCGCTTCATTGGTGTTCTGGTGGATGATAAGCATGACTCACTTCACCTGAGAGTTGTCTCCCTATCGTCATGCGCGTCAGGCAAAGAGTCGGTCACTGAGTCAGGATATGGGGGGGGAGGGGTGATAAGAAGGGGGAGGGGGAGGCCTAATCAATCGATCCAACGTAACAGAACATAACAGAGCAATCGGTGGCGGGGATTCGAGCATTCGGTGAGTCGGCGAGTCGATGAGTCAACGTGTCGGACATACCGTCACACCAGCACGCCGCGCCCACCCGCCCGTGACTCAAGATTATCCCCAACGTCTTCGCGGTACGTGCCTCCCCCCATCCCCTCTCTCCCTCTCCCTCGCCCTCTCCCTCTCCCTCTCTCCCTCTCCCTTTCCCTCTCCCTCTCCCTCTCCCTTTCTCTCTCCTTATCTACTCCTTTCCTCTTCTCTCTTAACCCTTTCTCTCTCTCTCTTACCCTTTCTCTCTCTCTTACCCTTTCTCTCTCTCTTACCCTTTCTCTCTCTCTTACCCTTTCTCTCTCTCTTACCCTTTCTCTCTCTATCGCTCTCTCTCTCTCTCTCTTACCCTTTCTCTCTCTATCGCTCTCTCTCTCTCTCTCTCTTACCCTTTCTCTCTCTATCGCTCTCTCTCTCTTCCCTTTCTCACTCTATCGCTCTCTCTCTCTTTTCTCCTCTTTCTCTTTCCTCCCATCCTCCTCTCTATTCCCTTTTTCACTCCCCTGCCCTTTCCACATCCTCCCTCTTTAGCAAGACATCTGCTGTCCATACTTTATAAATGTGATTTTTTGTTCCCTTGAGTTCGCCGGTATACACACTCCTAAAATGAAAAATACAAGTAAACTGAAAACACACACACACACACACACACACACACACACACACACACACACACACACACACACACACACACAACACACACACACAAAACACACACACACACACACACACACACACACACACACACCACATTCTCTCTCCCTCCCTCCCTCTCCCTCTCTCTTTCTCCCTCCCTTCCACGCGTGCGCCTTGGCTGTTCTGTCCCAATGCGGCCGGCGTGCATCCACCCAGCTGTTCTTCGGTCGTTCTTGTATGCTAAATACCTCAACCTTGCCATTCAAACCACAACCGAGCCAGTAGGTCTTTCTTGCTACTGACACTGCTGTCGGTCTCCTCGCTTTCATTATTCCCGGTTTTATTAATGCTATCTTCACTGTCAGCTATGTTATACTCTCGTTCTTGCAACTAGTAACGGCAATATATCCTATTCTACATCTATTTTATGGTCAGTAATATTACATTTTATAATTTTATTACCGTTATCAGATATCATTGTCTATCCTTTTGTTATTCGTATCAGCAACATCGTATTTTATCATTTCATCATTGTTATCAGCAATATTACATGACGTCGCCTGACTTATCAGTATCTACACTGACACCGAAAGCATATATATGCTACGTTATTACAAAAAAAAAAAAAAAAATCACCAAATTTGCATGCACGACCACCGCCAAAAAGAAACATACTGGCATCCACAGCAATACGTTGCAATACAACCGTAAAAGAAACCTAACAATTACAAAATAAAAGCTTAAAAAAAACATACAATAGTGCAATAAACTAGTGCAACGAAAAGAAAAAAAAATACGGTCATAGCAATACGACCATAACAAAAGCGCCCCCTCGCATCGGGGGAGGAAGGGGCCATCCCACCGTCGCGGCCAAGGTCGGAAATCCTATTCCTCCAATGTGATTACGAGACCCTTCCTTCCGGCTAGGGCCATCCAAGGAGGTGGAGATACGAGGGCAATAGTCATACCAAAGGCCTTAAAACAGACGAGAAGCTGGAGAAAACAGGACGGAGAGAAGGGGGAGACAGGCATGGGAAGAATGGGAGGAGAGGGACAGGGGGAATGGGAGGGAGTGAGGAATGGCGGAGGGATGGGGGAGATGGTAAGGGAAGCAAGAGGGAGGGAGGGAGGAGGGAAGACAGACCGACAGCCCGGCAGACAGACAGACAGACAGACAGACAGACAGAGAGAGAGAGAGAGAGAGAGAGAGAGAGAGAGAGAGAGAGAGAGAGAGAGAGAGAGAGAGAGAGAGAGAGAGAGAGAGAGAGAGAGAGAGAGACCCACCGGAACTTATGAGTCCCAAGGTCATCCTAGCAGAAACCATCTCAATCTCTTTCCCCTCCCCTAGCCTCTATATCTCAACCCCCACCCCCAACCCTCTCCCCCACAACGTCGCAAGGGGGCAGCGATTTTATCTCTTCCGACCCCCCCCCCCCTCTCCTCTCTCTCTCTCTCTCTTTTCCCTCTCTCTCTCTCTCTCTCTCTCTCTCTCTCTCTCTCTCTCTCTCTCTCTCTCTCTCCTATTTCTTTTCCACTTTCCCCTTACCCTACTGCATCTCTGACAACCGGCTTTCCTCCCCTTTATCTTTCTCCCCCACTCCTTTCTCTCCACCACCGAGCCTCTCTTCCCCATCTCTCCTAATCCTCTCCCCCACGCTCCCTAACCCCTTCACCTCCCGCCTTTCTCCCAATCCCACCCCACTACCGACCATCCAATCCCCAACTACATCTTCCCCACCGCCCTCCCCAACATCCAATCCCCAACTACATATTCCCCACCGCCCTCCCCAACATCCCACCTCTACCACCCCCACCACACACAGGAATGCACCCATCGCTCCCCCTCTCCCCCTCCCTTTCCTCCCTACCTTGGTTCCCCCCAGTAACTGATCTCGCTCCCCCCCCCTTCCCCAACCCCGCAACGCATCCCAACGATCCCGCGACGCCCCATCCATCACTCTGGGAGGCGTCCCGTCTTCACTGCGAGAATTACCGCTAGTGCTCGACTCTAACCCCCTCCCCTCCCTCCCTTCCCCTTCCCCTCCCCTCTCCTAGCCCACCAGCACCTTCTATCCTCCCTCACCAACACCTATTCCCACCTCCATCAGCACCATCTCCCTCCCCCTCTCCCCACCCCCAACCTCCTTCCCCAAACCACCACCTTTCATCCCTCCCACCCATCACCACTCTCCCCCACCCATCTTCCCCATCCATCCCCCCCCACCTAGTCCTCCCCACAACTCCTAGCCCACTTCCCCCCACCCCCACCCCCACCCTCCCCAAGGAGCCCCCGCGTTCCTGCATCGCCAACGAAGATCATCCAATTAAACTTAATGAGGACCTCAATGCTTCAAGACGGAGCTCAAAATCTCGGATAAATCTCCGACAGGATACAAGAACGAAATACAAAAAAAAAAAAAAAAAAAAAAACATGAAAAAGAGAAAATGGAGATCTTGTCTGTAGATGCAAGTCGTCCAAACTTGCATTGCAGGAATCTCGCTCGACCTCCTTCATTAGGCAAGCCGACGGCGCTCAAGGGACCAACGTGAAGGAGCGAGAGGAGGTTGAACGGCGAAGAGAAACCGATGGAGGTGGCTTGGTAAAAAAAAAAAACTTTTCACGCGCTCTTTAACAAAAAAAAAAAAAAATAATAATAAGTAAACAAATAAGCTGAAACGCAAGCTCTAGCATAGTCTCAACACCCCACTCCTCGCGCTCTTAAATTCCGAAAAGTTCAAGAT
>NC_051420.1:12462248-12469748 GCF_015228065.2 Penaeus monodon
CTGAACATACCCCAAAACAACCATCAAATGAAAAAAAAAAAAAAAAAAAAATCTACCCCCCTCTCCCCGCGACCCCAAATGAATAAAACTAAAACGAGAAAGCGCGAGATAAACCAAACCAAAAGAGCGAGAAAACGCGAGACACACCAAACACGGAACAACACTCCCAGATGTAAACACGGCACTCAATCATGCGCCGGAACTTCGACAATATCCTGGTGTTACGAAAAGTGAAGAGGCTGCTGCTAGACTTGGTTTATTTTTTCGTTTTCTTTTTCTTTTGTTTATGTCTGTTCGTCTGTCTGTCTGTCTGTCTGTCTACTTCGGTGTTGAATGCAAAGAGAAAGAGAAAGAGAAAGAGAAAGAGAAAGAGAAAGAGAGAGAGAGAGAGAGAGAGAGAGAGAGAGAGAGAGAGAGAGAGAGAGAGAGAGAGAGAGAGAGAGAGAGAGAGAGAGAGAGAGAGAGAGAGAGAGAGAGAAGGAAAAAGAAGAGAGAGAGAGAGAGAGAGAGAGAAGGAAAAAAGAAGATAGTGAGGGAGAAGGAGAGTAAGGTGGGTAAGGTGGATAGGGAGACAAGAAGAAAATAGGGACTGAGATGACAGAAGTGGATGAGAGGAGAGGGATAAGAAAAAAAGGGAGAAGTTAGAGCCATTTTATTGACCATCACTTCCGTCAAGAGATAATTTCGGGAAAAACAATACCCTCCTTCAAGAAATAAAAAAGTAACAATGTAGCTAAGAAAGGGAGGGAGGTTAGAGAGGGGGGCCATTCCTGCGAGGGGAAGAGGGCGGGAGGGAGGGAGGGCTATTTCTGGGACGCGGGAGGGAGGGAGGGAGGGAGGGAGGGGAAAGGAGGGGAGAAGGGAGGGAGGGAGAGTGGAGGGGGAGGGAGGGAGGGAGAGTGGAGGGGGAGGGAGGGAGGGAGGGAGGGAGGGAGGGAGGGAGAGGGAAGAGAGAGAGAGAAAGAGAGAGAGAGAGAGAGAGGATGAGAGAGGATGAGAGAGAGAGAGAGAGAGAGGATGAGAGAGAGAGAGAGAGAGAGAGAGAGAGAGAGAGAGAGAGAGGAAGGGGGAGGGAGGGAGGGAGGGGAAAGGAGGGGAGAAGGGAGGGAGGGAGAGTGGAGGGGGGAGGGAAGAAGGGGGAGGGGAGGGGGTTAAGGGATACTAAGACTTTATAGGGGTAGGAAAAGAATGCCAATGGAGGGAATAAAAAAATGAGAATAGAGGGTGAAGGCTCAAGATGGATAGGTAGGAGAGGACTAGGGGAAGGCAGAGCAGGCTAGGGGAAGGCAGAGCAGGCTAGGGGAAAGCAGGCAAAAGTAGTGCAGGCTAGGGAAAGGCCAAGGGGAAGGTATGGAAGGGCAGGGGGAAGGCAGGGCAGACTAAGGAAGACAGGGCAGGCTAAGGTAAGGAAGGGCAGGGGAAGACCGGATAAGCTAGGAGAGGGTAGGCTAAGCTGGGGAAGCCAGGATAAGCTAGAGCTAGGGGGAAGTTTGGGCAGGACACAGCGTAAACTAAACTACGCGTTAAATGGCCAGGAGACAGGGCGGAGATACAGGTGGAGGGTAGTTTGGGCACAGGGCGTGGGTATGGGTAGGGGCATGACGCCATCTGGGTCCATGTCAAGTGTCTGGCTGGCGTCACACCTAAAGAGAGAAGAGACGGGCAAGACGGAACGGCCGGAAATGGCACACGATGAGTGAATGAGTGGATGAGCTAGCGTGCGTGTGTAATGATACCTATGTGTGTATGCAGGTTTATATAGACGCCCGTAAATATATATATCCATGTAGATCTGCAAAATGAATCACGTATATATGCCTGCCTGCCTGCCTGAATGCGTGTATACATGCACCTATGCCTGAATGAATGAGGATGTGCAAGGGTATGTGAGCTCAATGTCCTACAAAAGCAGGAGGAAACATCAACATTCAACATCATACTTCCGCTAAAAGCAACATCAAAGTCACAGCCATACAAAGAGCATTGACAACCATGGAGTTGCCAATGCTCTGCGAAAGCGAGAGAGCGGGTATAGCGGAGCGAGGAAGAGGAAGAGGGATGGAGAAGAGGGAGACGGAAGGAGCGAGGAAGAGGAAGAGGGATGGAGAAGAGGGAGACGGAAGGAGCGAGGAAGAGGAAGAGGAAGAGGGAGACGGAAGGAGGGAGGGAGAGGAAAACGGAAGGAGGGAAGAGGAAGAGAAGGAGAGGGAGGAGGAGGAGGGAAGGAGGAAGAGGAAGGGAGCGAGGAGGGGAGGAAGGAGGAGAAGGAGAGGAAGAGGGAGACGGAAGGAGGGAAGAGGGAAAGAGAGGAGGAAAGGAAAAGGGAGTAAAAGATTAAGAGAAGAGGAATACATAGACATATTCTCAGAGAGAGAGAGAGAGAGAGAGAGGAGGAGAGGAGAGGAGAGGGGAGAGGAGAGAGAGAGAGGAGGGAGAGAGGAGAGGAGGGAGAGAGAGAGAGGAGGATGAGCTAATTCTTTACTCTGACGACCACGTGGCGAAAAATGGAGGAGGGGGGGGGGGGGCGGAGAGTGTATTTGAAGAGATGAAAGAAAGAGGAGATGATACAAGGGGAAACACAAGAGAGGAAAACCAAAAGAAGAAAGGAGAAGATAAGCGGAGAAGAGAAGAGGAAAAAAAAAGAAGAAAGAGAAAAAGAGAAAAAAAAACTAAGAAAAAGGAACAAAAAATAAAACAACGAATGGAGAAGAAGAAAAAGAGAGAAAGAGAGACCGAGAGAGAAAGAGAAGAGCGAGCGAGCGAACGAGGATGGAGACTCGATGCGCAATGCGGCACTTTCTGCATATTACGCGACGCGGCGACGGCCCCAGGGCACAGAGCCACACACGGATTGCAAAAAGGGAGCAAAAAGCATAAAATAAGTAAAAAGAGATAGGAAGGGACAAGAGATGAAAGGAAATTCAGGGAGGGGGAAGGGGGCGGGCCGGGGAGGAGGGGCAGAGGGAGAGGTGAAGTGGGTAGGGGAAAGGGTGGAGGGGAGAGAAAGGAGGCAAAGAGAAAAAGAGAATGAAGTGGGTAGGGGAAGGGTGGAGGGGAGAGAAAGGAGGCAAAGAGAAAAAGAGAATGAAAGTAGAGGAAAGGGGAGACCAGGAGCAAAACAGAAAAAAAAGGTAAAATGATGGGAAGAAAAGCGAGAACGAAAAAAAAGGAAAACAAGCAATTAGAATAATAGTAATAAAAAAAAGGAAAATAGAAGCGAGCAAAGAAAAATCGAAAAAAAAGAAAGAGCAAGCCTTGTTCCCATGCACCCCCCACACCCCATCCATCCCTCCCTCCCCCAACCCCTAAACCCTCTTACCCCCTTAGAAACTACCCCTCCCCCTTCCCCCTCCCCCATCCCTCCTCCACTCTCCTCCCCTCCAAAAAAATACCCAATTAACCTGCCACCATAAAAATCCTCCGAATGCTGAAAGTTTCCAAGCAAATCTGCAAGCAAGCAATCAAAAAGAAATTCAAAAAACGATAAAAAAAAAATAAAGCGACGTGCATGGGAGAAAATGAGAATGGCACGAATAAAACCCGGGAGCAACATGAAACAGAGAAGAGAAGAGAAGAGAAGAGAAGAGAAGAGAAGAGAAGAGAAGAGAAGAGAAGAGAAGAGAAGAGAAGAGAAGAGAAGAGAAGAGAAGAGAAGAGAAGAGAAGAGAAGAGAAGAGAAGAGAAGAGAAGAGAAGAGAAGAGAAGAGAAGAGAAGAGAAGAGAGAAGGGGAGGGAAGGGGAGGGAAGGGGAGGAAGGGGAGGGGAGGGGAGGGAAGGGAAGGGAAGGGAAGGGAAGGGAAGGGAAGGGAAGGAAGGGAAGGAAGGGGAAGGGAAGGGAAGGGAAGGGAAGGAGGGGAAGGGAGGGAAGGGAGGGGAGGGAAGGGGAGGGGAGGGGAGGGGAGGGGACGTAAAAGTATCTACAGCTGGTACCGGAGGAGGAGGAGGAGGAGGAGGAGGAGGTGGAAGAGAAAGAAGAGGGAAGAAGAAGAAGAGGAAGAGGAGGAAGAGGAGGAAGAGGAAGGAGAGAGGGAGGGAGGGAGGGAGGGAGGGAGGAAGGGAGGGATGGAGGAGAAAGAGGGAGATATAGAGGAAGAGGTAGAGGAAGAAGAGAAGAGGAGGTGGAGGAGGAGAAAGTAGAAGAGTAGAAGAGAGGAAAAGAAAAAAAGAAAGAGGAAGAGAGAGAAGAGCAGGCGCGTGTGTGTGTGTGTGGTGTACGTGTAAGTGCCAGTGCTTGAATGCGATGTATGTATGTGATGGCTGCTTGTTTGAATCCGCCTTTGTGCACATGCTTGCGCGTGTAGGCCCGCGCGTACCAGTGAATCAGTCTGTGTATGCAAGTACTGAATCCCACCCACGCCCCCCACCCGCCCCACTCCCTCCCCACCACATGTCGACGTGTAAGCTCGCCTGCGTGGCCAAGGGAAAGTCCCAGTTAGCGTGGGAACTCGGTGGTCGCGTAACATCAGCAAACGATCGACTGTACGAACACGAGGACAAAAAACAAAAGAATAAAAAAGGAAATGAAAGGTGGTAAGAGTACTCGAGGAAAGATACGACAACGAAATGGGCAAAAGAAAAAGGAAAAAAAATGACATATACAATAAGCGAGAAAAAAATTGTACAGCAAATACAAAGGAAGTACATTAGAAACATGAATAATATATACAAAAAAAAAAGAAATACATAAAAGTGGAATAATATACAAAAAAGGAATATATACAGCTAAAGTACAACCACCCTGAAAAAAAATCAGAAGTAGACATAAAAAAATAAATAAATAAATAAAAAGGAAATAAAAAAAAAAACTATATCGAATACTCCGTCCACCCCCCCCCCCCCATCTTATCCAGACACTCACCGCTCTCCGCCATCGAACCGCCTGCCAGCAACGCCCACACACGAATACCACGAAAGCGGAAGAGCAAGATTACAAAAGAAAGGAAGAATGGCCATTGACGAGAATCAGGAGGCCAGACGGAAACAACGGAAGGGGTAGAGGGGGAGGGGGAGGGGGAGGGGGAGGAGGGGAAACTGAGCGAGAGTGAGGGGAAAGGAGGGAGAGTGAGGGGAAAGGAGGGAGAGTAAGGGGAAAGGAGGAGGAGGAGGAGGAGAATAGGGGGAATAGAAAGGGGAGAGGGAAGGGCAATGTTGAGGGTGAGAAGTGAAAGGATAAAATAGAGCGAGAGAGAGAGAGAGAGAGGAAGAGAGAGAGAGAGAGACGAGAGGAGAGAGAGAGAGAAGGAGGAGAGAGAGAGGAGAGAGAGAAGAGAGAGAGAGAGAGGAGAGGAGAGGAGAGGGGGGGCAGGCAGCCACACCCAGGACACACCTGAAGGATGACATCAGAGTCAGGGAGTGTGGGCAGGAGGGAAGGAGGATGGGAGGGGGAGGGGGGGAGGGAGGAGAGAGAGAGAGAGAGAGAGAGAGAGAAGAGAGAGAGAGAGAGAGAGAGAGAGAGAGAGAGAGAGAGAGAGAGCGAGAGAGAGTGAGAGAGAGAGAGAGAGCGAGAGAGAGACCGCGAGGAGTAAATATTCGCACATGCCTCTCCCGGACCACTCATCCTCCTCAGCAGTCCAGCCTCATTCTCGCAATCTATTCTGCTGCGACCGTCCCTTCGCCTCCAACTCGCACTCGCACTCGCACTCGCCATCTTTCACCATCCGTTTTTTCCTACATTCTTTTATATACCCCCCCCTTTTATTGATTCCTTCAATTCCTCAACTTTCCCGTCGACAATGCCACCCCCTCGACCGGCTTCCCCATCAACGTTCAATCCGCTAATGCAACGGTCCCCCCCCCACGTCATTTCCCCCCCCCCATTCTCCCCCCAAATACCACTCCTCCCTTTCCTACTTACCCCCAAGCACACACTCCCATCCCCCCCTTCCCCTTGACACAACACACACCCACCAGAAGAATGTACAGCCTCACCCCTGGCCTCTCACTCCTGCCTTGCCTTGCCTTGCCTTGCCTTGCCTTGCCTTGCCTTGCCTTGCCCTCCCCAACCCTTACACTCTCATCCTTATCTTAACTCTTCTCCCTCCCTTTATCCCCATCCCTTACTCCTCACCCTTCCCCACCCTCTCCCCAACCTAACCTTAACCCCCACCACTCCACCCCTCCCTTTCTTATAACCCTTCCCCTCGCCTCTCCCCATATCCCCTCCTCTCTCCAACCCCCATCCCATCTCCCCGACCCCAACCCTACCCCCTACCCCCTAACCCCATGACGCAAACGCCCGACCTCCCAAGACACACGGGATATTCTGGTCACCCCGACAGGTACTTCTCCCTTCCCCCTCCCCTCCCATAACCTCCCCACCCCCCACTCCCCGCGGACGAGTAGACTAAACACTGCCCGGCCAACAATCGTCATCCCTGGTCGTCGTGGTCGTGGTCGTCGGTGCCGCTACCTTGCGTTTCCTCGACCCTGCGCTCAACGTCTCCAGAATGCGCGCTCGGCCGTCCGTGCTCTTTCGTGCCCGTCGTCAGTACCCCACTGCTCGCTGCCTTCGGGGGCGTGTCAAGCTCCTCCCCCGTCTGCGGCGACCTTAAGGCTACGCTTTTAGCCGCTCCGTGTCACCTTTACATAGGACCTTCCTTCGTCACGACTTATCAGACCTTCGTACCCGTCTTTATGTGGTCTCCGTTATCACAGCGTATCAGAGCTTACTTTCCGCCTGAATTTACAACGGCCAAACGCCAACAAGGAGTCAGCATAAACGACCTACCGCGTTCATTTTGCGGCGCGGTGGCAAAAGTGGCTAATTAAAAACCCAAGTGAGGAATTTCTCACGGCAATTTTTTCACTGACCAACTTCAACACTTTGCCCGTTGCTACCCCCCCCCCCCCAAAAAAAAAAAAAAAAAAAAAGTCTCTTACACTAATCATAGTGTTCACCGTAAGTAACACTATAAAGACCTTAACTTACTCCATGGCTAAATAAGCTGCCAATTCCTCAAAAGTGCGAAAAACAACCCCGTCGCGAATTTCAGTCATTAATCACAGGGGGTGCATCGTAATTTATCTCTTCTCTGTGTCTGTCTGTCTGCCCCCCTCCCTCACTCCTCCCTCCCTCCCTCCCTCCCTCTCTCTGCGCACGAGACGCACAGTTAGGGAGTGCCAAAGAGCAAAAATAAAAAGACGTCACTATCGACCGCCATACACAGCCACAAACGCGAAACAAGTATATGTGCGTGTGTGTGCGAGTGCGTGTGTGTGTGTGCTTGTGCGTATCTGTAAAAATAATGTAATGGAACATCAAGAATGGAAAACAAAGAGAAAGAAGAGAGAAGACGAATAACGAATAAGAATAATGAAAAGAAGAGTAAACAAATACAGAGGGGAGGATAAGGAAAATAAATAGAGAAAGACCATGAGAGTAACAATGGAGGGAGAGGCGAGAGAAGAGTACAGTGGGAGACGCCAAATCAATGCAAATTCACCTAGCAACATTGACACACACACACACACCAAGCACACACATACAGGTCTATATCCAAA
>NC_051420.1:12474748-12494748 GCF_015228065.2 Penaeus monodon
GAGATCTCGTTTCCTTCTTAACGACTCTGAATCGTGCAGCTAAAATAACGCGCCCCGTACGCGAACATACGAACATACGAACGAACGAACGAACGAACAAACACACACACACACACACACACACACACACACACACACACACACACACACACACACAACACACACACACACACACACACACACACACACACACACACACACACACACATATATATATGTATGATATACAGAGAGATATATAGATATAGATATACACACTGTAGCTACATATAAACATACATAAATACATACTGTACAAACACACATACATGAGAAAAAAGTGAGTGGAAAAAAGAGGAAAAGAAGAAGATAAAGAGAAAGAAAAAAGAAGATAGAAAGAAGAGAAATAGAAATAGAACGAGAAATAGAACGACAAGAAAGACGAGACCGTGTGACCCAGCACCCGCCAGGTGCGCTGAGGTCAACTTGCCTTGCCTAGATGCATCCTACCATAAAGTGCGAGAATCTTATCTAGTCGACAGATTTAAAAAAAAAAACACACAAAACCCAATATACTAACAATTCACTAACACAAACTCAACATACTAACATACCACCAACACATAAACCCAACATACTAACATACCACCAACACAAACCCAACATACTAACATCCCACCAACACAAACCCAACATACTAACATCCCGCCACCGCATAGAACCAAACAAGCTCAAACCATGGATTTTTAGTCGAGGCAACACACATTACAGATAACATATCACTAACAGCGCCCGCGATAGCCCCAGGCACAAGAGTCGCGTCAAGAAATCTTTTTACTTATGCGTCTCACACCAATAATCTTGATCTACGAAAAGAAATTAAACCTCAAAAACCATTACAAAAAAAGGGTAATGCTTGACTGGAGACACGAGATTATTACAACTCTTTCAACTCTAATCTGAATCTTGAAATCGCGGATGATTAAGACTGAGAAATTAAACACACACACACACATATACTGCAATAGGGGATTGCAACCACAGCGTTGAAGGTGATGTCTGTGTCTGTCTGTCTGCCTCAGTCCGTCTTTTCTCTGCCTGTACATTTCACTTCTTCATACATAACAAACGTCCACATAACTTACGCCCCAGTTCTCACGTCCTGTACATCAACATTGTCCATGATACGTACCTGTAGAAGAAAACAAAATATTTAAAAAATGTTCGAAAAAATATAAAGACTAGCACGCCTTAAATATAAGAATAAAGCAGATGATTGAAAGATAATGAAGGAAATTAATATAACATACAAAATACAAGATGGAGAAAAGATATAAATACAATATACAAAAATACAAATAAAAATATTCATAAATAGGACTACAAAGTATAAAAATACAGGAATACAAACAATACAATAAATACAAACTACACGTATGACAATTTGTACATGAAGTTTAACAGTAAGGAACATATAACAGCCTAACTAATTTAGAAGTCTGTCCTACTCTTAACACTCCCTCTTTCGGACATTATCATTCTCCTCTCCTTTTCATTCGGGTTTTCCTTCCCTCCCATTCACAACTGACTCATTATCCCTCTTCCTTGCCCTCTCCCCTCTTCTCTTTCCGTCTTTCTGTTCTCGCTCTCCCTCTACCTCTCTTCCGCCAATGCCATCACGTTCAGAGTGACACCAAGTCGCCAAGCGCGTGACGTCATGAATGAGTCACTAAGCCACGCCCCCCGCCACGAGACTGGCAGTGACGTCATGCCCACAGGTGTGTGTGTGTGTGTGTGTGTGTGTGTGTGTGTGTGTGTGTGTGTGTGTGTGTGTGTGTGTGTGTGTGTGTGTGTGTGTGTGTGTGTGTGCGCGTGCGTGCGTGCGTGCGTGCGCGCGCAAGTATGCGAATGAGTGTGTGACTGAGAATGTGCGACCGACAGAGCGCGTGCATTTGTGTGAGTGAGTGTAAGTGAGGGTGAGTGCGTGCGTAAATATACCAGTCTGAGATCTTAGGGCAGCGTCATACACATCTGACCCCCTCCCTTACCCATCCCCTACCCCCTTCCCCCGCATCGTGCTCCCCCGAATCGCGTGGCTATCCCGGCAGGTAACTATACACGCCGGTGCGGTTCGTGTGGTCGGCCTACGGCGCCACGACCTCTCGTCTGGCCGGAGGGAGGGAGAGGGAAGGGGAGGGAGAGAGGGAAGAGGAGGGAGAGAGGGAAGGGGAGGGAGAGAGGGAAGAGGAGGGAGAGAGGGAAGAGGAGGGAGAGAGGGAAGAGGAGGGAGAGAGGGAAGAGGAGGGAGAGAGGGAAGAGGAGGGAGAGAGGGAAGAGGAGGATGGAGGGAAGAGAAAGAGGGAGAAAAGAATGGAGGGAAGAGAAAGGGGGGGGGGGTGAAGGGATAGAGTAGAGAAGAAGGGGGGGGTGAAGATAGAAGGAGGGGGATAAGAGGATGGAGGAATTAGACAGGGGGGGGAGGAAAAGAAGGAAGAGGATGAGAAAGGAAAGGAGAACGAGATAAGGAGGCAAGAAAGGAAGGCGAAAGGACGCGGAGTAAGGGGATGAGAGGTTAAAAGTGGGTAGGAGGGAAAGATGAACAAGGACACACGCTGACAATCACCCCAACTCAAGTGCATGCAAGCCACGCCCACCCGCACATAGGCCTACCATCCTCCCAGACCCAGCAATTCCCAACTGACTAAACCAAACACAATCACAAACAACAAACACTGCCACGCCCCTCCCCCCCCCTACGATACGCCCTCCATTAGCCACACACTAACGACTCCCGTGTCCCAACTGAAGGCGCGGGGTAATTAGTCTAAGCAATTAATTAATTATTCAGGCCCCGGTCATCACCCGGAGCGTCAGCAATGCCACGTAGGCCACAAAGAAAACTGACGGGACAATTTATGAGGTTTCCAAAAGGTCCTCAAAGTATGAAAACGTACTTATTAAAAGCCTATAGTGTGAACAGTGCTGATGAAAAACGAGAGGAAAGTACCGAGTGTAGAAGAGATAACATTATCGTAAATGCAGGAGTAAAAACAGATAATTATATAAAGTTACTTAGTGTTAAATTAACTAACATAAAAAAGAAATAATAATAATAATAAAAAAGCTTGTATTTCTCTGCATCAGTTCAATTTCTTCATCGGATACATATTCAACGTTGCTAAAAATATATAAGTAATGCTGACCATGTAAAAAAAAGTCACTGATCCTTGCCTGCACATCTAATGAGGGCAAGACATCTTCAATGAAGGAAAACAGAAATAACTCATAAGAAAAATAACTTTACGAAATCACGTTCAGATTAGTCACAAATGCTTAATTAATGTCTGCCCACCCATTACGTACCCAAGTTTCGGCCATCTTCACCCTCCCTCCCTCCTTCCCTCTCTCCCTCCTTCCCTCTCTCCCTCCCTCCTTCCCTCCCTCCATATTAAATCACCTACATGCCCTAATTTCCTTGCGTTCATTAACGTTTATTACCCCCGTAGGGTATGACGGGATAATGTAGGGAATAATTTGAAGGAAAAAAAAAGTTAAATCTCCCTACCCATTTTTCGTCCCTTCCCTTTATCTATTTTTATTTTTATCTGTCTTTTATTTCATTCTGCTTTTCCCATCACACTTTGGAATTTAATATAAATCTCGCCGTCGCTTTGCTTCCTTTTCCTCTTCCGTCTCCACTTTCGCGTCCACTTCGTCCATCTTCGCTCTTTCCTCCTCGCCCCACACCTTTCCCTTTGCCTACTATATCATCTCAACGAGGTGGACTTAGCCTCCACCCAGGCTATCCTTCCACCTCGTCCACCTCCATCGCCACAACTCTCACCCACACCCGCCCTGATCCCATTCTCCATCAACTCATCCCTTCCACACCTTCTACCTCATCCACCACTCATCCCCCCCACCCTCATCCACCTCTCCCCCTCCCCCCTCCCGCCCTGACCCCCGTCCTCTCCGTCATCCACCTCTCATCACCCTCCCCCCTCCCCCCTCCCCCTCCCTCCCCGCCCCAGTGAATCAAGTGTTCCCTCATTACTCCTGATCCGCTCGCCCGCTTTCCCCGACACGCGCCCGCCCACGCCCTAAGACCCAGCGGCGAGGAGGGCATCACGCCCGCGCCCCTCACTTTGCCTCGCGGGCGCGGAGATGACCTGGACACCGGCACAGCGTCTCAAAATAAGACGTCCGTGACCCTTTGTGTGCAATGCAAGCCTCCCTTTTTACGTCAATATTGCAATATTGCATAACACACGTTCATGCGGTTTACGAGAGAACTGATGAGGGTGATGACTGACCGGTGAGTGAGTGATGATGGTAGGGGTGATAACTGACTAACTGCTGATGAGCAACTGATGGTGATGACTAAGTGCTGCTGAGTGACTGATGATGATGGTGATGCCATAATTGAGAGTGATTGATGACGGTGATGACTGACCAATTGATGGTGAGTGGTTAATGATGTTGATGACTGGAGATTGATGGCGATGACTGACTGAAAGGATTGGTGATGAGGTCTACTGATGACTGATGATGAATAACCGACTGACGATGGGTGATGAATGACTGAATTGTTGACAACCGGTTTCTGATGTTAGTGATGACTCACTAACTGGGAATTGAGGATAATAAGGATAATAATGATTACTGATTGTGGTGGTGATGGTAACGCCTGACTGATGATGTTGACGATGATCATAACGACTGACTGACTGACTGACTGACAGACTAATTTAAAAGGTCACCGTCAAGAAATCGAATCTAATCCCGAATATGAGACAAGCCCCAGACCTATCCCGGCGGTAGGCCTACTGAATTGACAACAAGCCCGAGCCACACACACAAGCGGATTACCAACAAACGCATTAAGAAACAATCAAGTGCCATTATTGTCCAAGTAGGCCTAGGTCAGGTCAAACCACCAAAATTATCCTTCTCAGAATTAATTCACGTAATGGGAGGAACATTCCGAGCTCTCAATCACGCTAATTGTCCCATTAGAATATTCCATTAAGCCTCGTGTGGCATTTCGCCCTACAATGAAATGGCTATGTAACGGGGAGAGGGAGAGGGAGAGGAAGGAAGGGCGCAGAGAGAAAGAGGGAGAGAAATGAGAGAATGAGGAAAGGGAGAAAGAATAGAGAGAGAGGGGTGGAAAAGCGAGAGAGAGTGGGAGAGGGAGATGGCAGAGAGAGAAAGAGGGAGAGGGAGGGAGGGGAAACAGAGAGAGGACGAGAAAAGAGGGAGAGAGGGAGAGTACGACAAACACACACAGATCCCTAACCAAACAAACAGACAAGACAAGAGACAGGCAACCCTTAAGCCTCCCCCCCCCCAAAAAAAAAAGCACTAGCAAACAGGTACATATGCAAAAGGCCATCTAATAATGGACGAGATTCTTCATCCGAATAAAAGCCAGTCGCTCCTCGGGGACAGAGCCAACAACGCGGCACACATGTTTACTTAAACAGATAAACAACTTTTACCTAATGGTGATGGAATAATCAAGGATTTCTTTCGGACTATTTATGTAACTCTAAGAGACAAGGAAAGCAGAAGTAATGGTTCTCTAGTTCCAACCAAAAGATTATTATCTCATTTTATTCCCATCATCATCTTTCATAAGACGTGTGGATAGGAAGAAGTGGACAGGAGCTGAATAGGAAAAAAAATGATAGGATAAAGTCGATAGGAGGACCCAAAGAGAAAAAGAATGAGAAGAACGAACTGATAGGATGTAGACGGGATGAAAGAGAGAGAGAAAAAAAAGAGAAAAATTAACAGGACCGGAGAGAAAAGCGAATCGACAAAAAAAGACTAATCACACAGGAGAAAACGGGGGGGGGGGGGATCTTCGGAACAGGACAGAGCATTAGCAAGACTTGAAGAGGAAGAATACAAGGTCAAAAATCAAAAGACGCAACCCAAGACTAAGAAAAGAGGGGGGGGGGGGGAAGGAAAGCTAAAAACCGCGATGAAAAGCTTCCACGACGAGACAAAGCCAACAAACAAACAAACAAACAAATAATCCAAATAAATCAAAACTCCACGTAACAAAAAAAAAACACCCATAACGAAACTCGAAGAAAATAAACAACAACATTTACAACAACAACAACAACGCCACGCATCCCCCCCCCAAAAAAAAACAGCCCTCAAACAAACCCAAACAAATAAACAATAACATAAGCCACCAATCACGCATTCCCGAAGGAGGAGAAAGCCCCCGGTAAACAATTTGTCGCCGCCAGAGGTATCCAGACGCATCATCGGAAGAAGGGCATTAACATATTTTTCTCCTCTCTTGCTGACGCGTCGTTAGGGACAAGTTGGCGAGGGGACGAAGGAGGGAGAGGGAGAACGAGGGTAAGAAAGAGGGGAGGGGAGGGAGGAAAAGACAGGAGGGAAGAAAGTGGGGAGGGGAGGGAAGAGGGAAGGGAAGAAAAGAGGGGAGGGGAGGGGAGAAAAGAATGGGGAAAACAGAGGGAAGGGAATGAAAAGGAAGGGAAAACTCTGCAGGGAAGAAATGTGGGGAGGAAAGAAAAGTGAATGAAGCGTGAAAAAGACAAGGGTCTGAGGAAAAACATTAGTAAGGAAGAACAGAAAATAAAAACAGAAAGGAACATCGAGAAAAGGAAGACAGGAAAAAGATGGAAAGGAAGGAAAAGGAAGAAACCAGAAAAGACGGATGGGGGGAAAGAGAAGGGAGGCGTCAAAGAAAAGTGGGATAAGAAAAAAGGAAACAGAAAATGGAGGAGAGAGATAATGAGCGATAGTTACGGGCGAGGCACGGGGCACATTAAAACTTCGTCGTTCGTACATTACTAACATCCACAAACACAGACGCCAAAAAAGTTGCGGAAAGTGGTTTAAAAAAAAACTCAAAAACATTGTAAGAATTTCTTTTTCTTCCGTCTCTTCACCTCCTCCCTTCCTCCCCCAACCTCACTCCTCCCTGCCCCCTCACCCCTTCCTCCCTGCCCCCTCACCCCTTCCTCCCTCTTCCCTATCCCCTTCCTTCCTCGCTCCTCCCTGCCCGATTCCTCCCTTCCTCCTCACTCCCTCTCTCCCTTCCTTTCTCCCTCCCTCCCTCTCTCCCTTCCTTTCTCCCTCCCTCCCTTCCTTTCTCCCTCCCTCCCTTCCTTCCTTTCTCTCTCCCTCCCTCCTCTCCCTTCCACTCCCTCCTCCCCCTTCGACCCCTTTCCCTTCAGACACAAAGCTTTGGCTCCGGAGTTTGTAAACGACATCGAATTACTTTTTTTTTTCCCCTATTCTTACCAAAGAAAAATCAAAAACAAAAACAAAAATAGTCCCCCCCCATACCACCGGCTAGACCCAAAAAGAAATTCCCGGAAGACCCAAAGAAATTGCGCAGATATAAACAAGCAACAAACGCGAGCTAATAATATCGATACTTTTATATATAAAAAAAAAAGGGGGGGGGGGTGAGGACACAAAAACCTATACAAACAACAACAAAAAAAAAGGTGTCTCGGTACGACCACCTATTCAGAGAGGTGAGAATTCGAGTGTGCGGAAGGCCTAAGTGAGTATGAACAGTAAGTAAGTAAGTCGGTTTAAGTGGACATGTCAACCTGGCCATATTTATTTCCCCAATTATCCACTTCCCATAAAAAAGTGGAGTGGCAACCGCGAGCGAACTTCCCAAAACCAAAAAACGACAATCCTTCAACATTTACGTTTAGTGAAAGGTTAAACCAAATAAAAAATAGCCAGTGTGAGGATTTTGATCGACTCGGGAGGAAAGTTCCGCAAAAAGTACAAGGAAAAAACACGTTTGGTCGACTGTATTCGAACTTTCTATTCTTGATCTTTTTCTTTTTTTGCACGTCACTTGTCTTTCCTCTATTCTCATCGCACTTATTCGTTTCATTCGTTTCCCACCCTTCGCAGAGAACGAGAAATAAACGACAGAGGGAGGAAGAAAGCAAATGAGAATAAGAAAAAAATGAATGCAGAGAGAATGGAGCGTAAGAGAAAAATGAAGCAAGAGAGAACGCGAGAGATACGAAGTAAAAAAGGAAGCATGCGAGAGAAATGGAGATGAAACAACAGAGATTGAGAGAGAGAGAGAGAGAGAGAGAGAGAGAGAGAGAGAGAGAGAGAGAGAGAGAGAGAGAGAGAGAGAGAGAGAGAGAGAGAGAGAGAGAGAGAGAGAGAGAGAGAGAGAGAGAGATAAAGAGATGAGGCAAGAGCGCCGCCGCGGAGCACCCTATCCCGTACGGCCCTTACAACCCGGGCCGCCCCAACCCCCCGTAAGGCCACACCGCCCCCATATAAGGGCCACGCGCCCGGCACAACTAGGCCACAACACCTGTTTCTCCCTCCACACCCCTGCCACGCCACGCTACGCTAGGCCACTGACACCATACCCATGTCAGGCCACGTAAAGCCACCCCACACACTGTCACGCTAAGCCACGCCACAGCCCTTGTCCCAAGATAAGCCACTCCACACCCTGCCACAATAACACACGCCAAACCAAACCAAACCAAGCCAGGCCACACCAAACCGCTGTGCACCTCACCCGGCGCTCCCAGGACCACACCTGTCATCTCACCACAACTGTCACGGCGCAACTGTCACTTGTCACTCGTCACTTGCCCTTCGTTAGCGTTGACACTTCTGCCTTGCAAGTCATAACGGATGGAGAGAGAGAGAGAGAGAGAGAGAGAGAGAGAGAGAGAGAGAGAGAGAGAGAGAGAGAGAGAGAGAGAGAGAGAGAGAGGAGAGAGAGAGAGAGAGAGAGAGAGAGGAGAAGGCAGAAGAAAAGGGAAGAGACGAGAAAGAGAGAGAGAGAGAATGCGAGCCAGTGAGTGAATGAGCGAGTTAATTAATGAGCGAGTGCGTCCGTGTACAAACGCCATAAAAACGGAGTGCACAGTAGTCGTGATCTTTTCCAGCGGCCACGGTCAAGATGCGGGCGTGACCTCTTCCCTAGATGGGCGGAGTTCGCAGTCCACCAGTGCACGATCCATTTTTAATTACTTTTCTGTGTGAAGTGAGAAAGAAAAAGACAAGGCAGCAAGAACAGCTGGTAAAAAACGGAAAAGAAGAGAATAATGAATGAAAAGTTTGAAAGATATATATACATCAAACAAAAAGACAAATATAAATGAGAGGACACGAGGACATAAATATACAGACTACGACGCAATTCCTCGTCACCTTTTCTCGTCTATTTTAGTTTTGGTTCCGAGCAAAAAACAATGTCCTTAACGCGAGGGCATCGACCTCACTTACATAAACAAACATGCACATACACACACATTGGCAGGCACAAACACAAACACCGACAGACACGGACACACACAACCCCCCTTCCCCAGTGAGTGACACCGTAGGAGAGGGAGGGAGAAAGGGAAAAGAAAGGGAATGGGAGGGAGAGGGGGAGATGGAGAGGGAAGGAGAGGAGAAGATGGAGAGGGAGGGAGAGGGGGGGAGGGAAGGAAGGAGAGAGATAGGAAAAGACAAGCCAGGGCTTGGGGAGGGAGGGGGAGGGAGGGAGAGAGAGGAGAAAGGGGTGTCATTCCGAGAGAGATTGGGAAAAGATATGAGGGGAGAGTTTAAAGGAGAGGTGTTTGAGGGGAGAAGAATAAGGGAGGGAGAGTGAGAAAAGAAGAGAGAAGAGAAGAGTGCAGGGGAAAGAGAGGGATAAAGTTTAGGGGGAGGAAAGAAAGCTTCGAACTACCAACCTAATATTCTATTAAATCAGCAAGCGTTCCTGCAATAGGCGATATACACGAGAAACCTAATACGTGGTCGGTACTCAATCCCTTTCCCCGTCCTCGAAAAATATATCCAACAAATAAACAAATAAATAAATCCACTATACTGTATATATAGCAGCAAAGGACTCATATTCAACTTTTAAGGAGATCGGAGGTCGAGGATGTTTTCTCTCCCTCTCTCTATTTCTCCAATACCATTATCCTTTCCTCTCTACTCAAGCTTCTCCTCAAACGCATGGATAGACAAACACTTGGCGCTCGGGGGGTGGGGGGTAGGGGTTAAGCCACTCCTAAGAGGGGAGGAGAAAGGGGGAGGGAGAGGGAGAGGGAGAGGGAGAGGGAGAGAGAGGGATAGGGAGGAAGGAAGGAGGTAAAGCAGGGAAGATAAAGAGGGCGAGAGGGGGGTGGGTGGGTACGGGAGAGAACAGAAAGTGAGACAGGGGAGACAGGTAGGAGAAAATGGAAGAGAAATGGAAAGACAGAGCGAGCGGGACACAGGAACAAGCAAAAGGGTAAACGTAAACAAAATTGCTTTCGGAAGAGGCAGCCAAGGAGAGACAAGGCAACATGACAACAGACAGCGAGGTTTGACAGCAGCCAGGGGGCTTACGGAGGCACGCGCCCTGGGAGAGGAGGAGGAAGGTGCCTGGGAGGCCTACCCTGGGAGAGGAGGAGGGAGGTGCCCTGGGGGGCCTATCCTGGGAGGTCTAGGCACGACACGTTCGGTTTTCTAAACAAAAGCGGTCGACGGGAGTTACTCTTTGGTGCGGTGGCGAAACAGGGAAACATTAGAATAGGCGACGTGGAAAAAATGAGAAGCAGACAGAAAAACAGAATGAGAAAGAACTACTTAGAGAAGAAGACACAGGGGAAAGAAGGAGACACACAGGGGGGAGGAGACTCACAGGGGGGAGGAGACACACAGGGGGGGAGGAGACTCACAGGGGGGAGAAGGAGACACACAGGGGGGGAGGAGACACACAGGGGGGGAGGAGACACACAGGGGGGGAAGGAGACACACAGGGGGGAGAAGGAGACACACAGGGGGGAGAAGACAATTAAAAAAAAAAAAACGAACAACAAACAAGCTCTTTCCTCCTCCCTCTCCCTCACCCCCACACCACCTCCATCACTTGCACAAACAAACAAATGGCAACCGAGACCCGGCCTCCTGCACCCATCTCTTAAAAGACTCGCTCCCTCGTGAGAGAGGGACTTTAAACGATATTTCTTCCTCTAAAGCCACATCAACAATCTGCCCGAAAAGGGATTCATTCTATGCGAGGCTGTTTGCCCTCCTCATAATGTCCGAGGATTTATTACTTATTCATTTCTCCTTCACCGCATTTCTTTATTTCTCTTCTCTTCTCTTCTCCTCTCTTCCCTTCCCTGCTTTCTCTCTCTCTCTCTCTCTCTCTCTCTCTCTCTCTCTCTCTCTCTCTCTCTCTCTCTCTCTCTCTCTCTCATGGTCCCTCTCTTCATCCTCCTCCTCCTCCCTTCGTGCATGTCCTCCCTCTCACCCTCCTTCCCTCCAAGACCTTCCCCCTCTCTTTCGCCTTCTGTTTCCCCTCAAACTCGCCCTCCTTCCCTCCCTCTCCAATTCCTTCAGTGCCCTCTTCCCCTCCCCCCTCCCTCCCTTTTCTCCTGCCCTCCTCCCTTCCCTCCCTTTTTCTCTTCCACTCTTTCCCTCCGACCCTCCCTCCCTCCCTCCCTCCCCAATTCCCCTCCCCCTCCCGTGCCCCCCGACCGCAGCCGAAACAAGATAACCTACATAGCGTCTCACACAGATAATCTCCACCGCATCGGAAATCCGGCATCCGGCGCCGTGCCACCTTTCTCGCCGCCGAAGCTTTCGTAACGAAGAGAGCGAGCAAGTGCCATCGACACGCCCACCATGAGAACCCCTCGCCCGCACCGCCCGCACCGCCCGATATCGCCGCGCACGCCCTTCTCACCCTTTAATTAAGGTCTCCTCCGTCCGTCTCTTGCCTCCCGACCTGCCCGCCCGCCCGCCTGTCTGTAGGTCTGTCTGCCGGCATACTTGTCTTTCCGTCTGTATGTCTACCTGCCAGCCTGTGTCAGTCTGTCTTTCCGTCTCCCTCCCCCTCCTCGCCCCGCGTTATTCTGCCCAATCCGCACCCAAAAGCCGAGCCCTAATTGTTCCTCTCTTGTCTTCCGGCCGCGTCCAAGAAGATAACAATACTGCCCGATCTATCTCTCTCTGAGAAGTGAAGGGGAAAAATACAATGCCATTTCCTTGTGCCCTCATCCACCCCCCTCCCTCCCTCTCTTACACACACGCTCTCTCTCTCTCTCTCTCTCTCTCTCTCTCTCTCTCTCTCTCTCTCTCTCTCTCTCTCTCTCTCTCTCTCTCTCTCTCCTATACCCGTATATCATACCGTGGGTAAGCTTCATACGTGACTGTTAATGTGTTAAGGTGAATGAGAACGTGTGTGGTTGAATAAGAAAGTATGTGTTTGGCGGAGTGTATGAGTGTGAGGCATAGGATGTGCGAGTGTGAGAGAAAGCAAGAGAGGTGAGAGCCAGAGGATGTGTGCGAGAGAGAGTGAATATACAAGCACATTCACGACCCCGACCTCCACACACACACACACACACACACACACACACACACACACACACACACACACACACACACACACACACACACACACACACACACACACACACACACACACACACGCTAGTGTGCGTGCAAGTGTCTGCATCCGCTCCCAAGCTGTGCGTAAAGGTAGACAAAGTGCGAGAAATATCAAGTGTGAAATAATTCGCAGATTTGCAACACTCCCTGCAACGCCTCAACCAACCCATGCAAGGCGAAAGGTCGGGGCGGAGGGGGGAGGAAGGAGGGAAGGCAATAGGAGGAGGAGGAGATGGAGAAGGGAAGAGGGGGGAGGGGGAGGAAAGAGGTGGGAAGAGGAGGGAGGAGGAAGGAGGAAGAGGAAGGAGGTGGAAGGGAGGGGAGGGGAGGGGAGGGGAGGGGAGGGGAGGGGAGGGGAGGGAGGGGAGGGGAGGGGAGGGGGAGGAGGGGAGGGGAGGGGAGGAGGGGAGGGAAGGAGGGAAGGAGAGAAAGAGAGGAGGGGAGGAGAGGGAGGGCCAAGAGGGCGGGAGGGTAGGGCAGGGTAATGGCGTACTTTCACCCGGAGGTCACCACGAGGTCACAAGACTCCCTTCCCCTCCTCTCCTCCTCCTGCCCCCCCCCCCTCACCTGCCTTCACGAGCCCACCTGTGTTATAAAATGTAATCCCCTAATTACCTACACGTTACCTGTGGCTGTGTAATTGCAAGTGTGAGAGCGAGAGCGAGTGTGCGTGTGCGTCTGCGTGTGTGCTGGAGGAGGGGTAGGGGAGGGGAGGGGAGGGGAGGGTAGGGGAGGGGATGGAGAGGGGCAGGGAGAGGGGAGAGGGGAGAAGATAGACAAGATCAGAGCAAAGAGGGGAGATATTTCGAATAAACGAAACAAGGAGAGAAGAGGGGGAGATAGGACAAAGATGATAAAAAAATAGAAAACAAAAACAAAGGACAAGACTTATCGAAAACCAACAAAACCTTATTCTCATCCACCTCCCTTTTTCTTTCCCTCCTCTCCTTCCCCCTCTTCCCTTCTTCCCCCCTCCCGTTCCTTCCCCTAAGCACAGACAAACAAACGCAACTCGAGTCATAATCGACCGTGGGAAAAAATACTCGAGCGCCCAAAATAACCCGGTGGGAGAGACGCGCACAAACGAACAAACTTGCTCGACACGATCAGAACAAGCGGGAAAGAGGGAGGAAGAGGGATGGGGAAGAGGGAGGAAGGAGGGGGAAGAGGGGAAGGGGAGGGGGAAGAGGGAGGAAGTGGGGATATGGGAGAGGGACGGGGAGAAGGGATAGAGTAAAGGGGAAAGGAAGAGGAGAAAGGAGGATGTGAAGGAAAAGGGGAGAGGTGAGGGAGGGAGAGAAAGGAGGATGGGGGAGGGAGAGAGGGAGAAGGGAGGATGGGGGAGGAAGAGGGAGAAGGGAGGATGGGGGAGGAGAGAGGGAGAAGAGAGGATGGGGGAGGAAGAGGGAGAAGGGAGGATGGGGGAGGAAGAGGGAGAAGGGAGGATGGGGGAGGGAGAGAGGGAGAAGAGAGGATGGGGGAGGAAGAGGGAGAAGGGAGGATGGGGGAGGGAGAGAGGGAGAAGAGAGGATGGGGGAGGGAGAGAGGGAGAAGGGAGGATAGGAGAGGGAGAGAGGGAGAAGGGAGGATAGGGGAGGGAGAGAGGAAGAAGGGAAGATGGGGGAGGGAGAAGGGAGGATGAGGAAGGAGGGAGAAGGGAGAGAGGGAGAAGGGAGGATGAGGAGGGAGAGGGAGAAGGAAGAGGAGAGAGGGGTAGGCGAGGGTCAAAAGGACAAGCAAGCAAGCGCGCAGGCAAGGCCATGTGGTCTCACAACCGCTGAGACAAAATAAATGATAGAGAGAGAGAGAGAGAGAGAGAGAGAGAGAGAGAGAGAGAGAGAGAGAGAGAGAGAGAGAGAAAGAGAGAGAGAGAGAGAGAGAGAAATAACACAATGAACTCATAAAGCGCAGAAACGCGATACAATGTCCAACTACAGCGGCAAAATTCAGACAAACGAATGAAAACAAGACAGACAAACACAGACAACGTCAAATAACAACAAATACGAAAACTGAAGAAAAAAAAACACTGAACAGAAAAATATATATATATAAACAAAAAGGAATCGTAATGCAATCTTTACGAAATGTCAAAATAGTTGTCTCAGCGCACACCGACAGCGAAAAGTCCGTTACCTAACACATCACGTGACATCCGTTGAGCGTGCGGAGGGGGGGAGGGGGGAGGGGGGTTGGGGGGGAGCAGCAAACCATTTAGGAGAAACAAGGAGAGCTGCCATGGATAAGTGTGGAGGGAGGAGGAGGAGGAGGAGGAGGAGGAGGAGAGAAGAAGAAGAAGAAGAAGAAGAAGAAGAAGAAGAAGGAGGAGAAGGAGGAGGAGGAGGAGGAGAGGAGGAGGAGGAGAAGAAGAAAAAGGAGAAGGAGAAAACGGAGAAAAAATGGGAGAAGATGAAGAAGAAATGGGAGGAAGAGGAGTGGGAGAAAAGGAAAAAGAAGTGGAAGAACAACAAGGAGGAGGCGAAGAACAAAAAAAAGCAACAAGCCCAAGTAAGCCAAGAAATAAAACCTTCGAAACACTGGAAAAAAAGGAGAGGGGGAGGGAGAGCCGAGAAAGGGACGAGAGTAAGACATCATGAAAGAGTACGCTAGGGGAGGGGGAGGGGAGTAAGGGGGGAGGGGGAGGCGGGGCCCCGAGCCACATCGTATCACACAGCCAGGTTCAAAACAGACCTTTTATGGAGATAAACCGACGTCCAGATTACACACCTCGACTCTCGTATCCGGAATCCCCCCCCCCTTTCCAACCCCTCACCCCCCTTCTACTTATCTAATACCCCTCCCTTCCTCTCCATGCCTTTCTCTCTTGCTCTTTCTTTTTCTTTCCTTTCCTTTTCTCATCTTTCTTTCTATCTCTTTCTTTTGCCTAATTAATTAATTAATTAATCCCCCCCCCCCTCTCTCTCTCTCTCTCTCTCTCTCTCTCTCTCTTTCTCTCTCTCTCTCTCTCTCTCTCTCTCTCTCTCTCTCTCTCTCTCTCTCTCTCTCTCTCTCTCTCTCTCTCCTAGTTTATCTGTCTCTTTCTCTTGCCTCATCTCTATCTGTTTGTCTCTCTTCCTCTCTCCCTCATAACCACACACGTACTCACTGAAACTTACCAACACTCTCTCCTCATTAGTTGCGCGAAATGCACGAATGAAATGGCAAGAGATGAGTGGAGTCAAGAGGAAAATCAACAAGAGAAACAAACAATACCAATGCTTGTGCAAAGGATGGGTTTGTTGTTGTTGTTGTTTTTCATGAGAAACGGCTAATCAGACCAGCTGTCCTCAGACTCACTCTCTCACTTTATATTCTCTTTATATCTTTCTCTTTCACTTACACTCAAATTAAACTTTACATACTCAAAGGCTCAAATAAGTGCGCACACGCTCTCACACACAACACACACATACACACAGACATAGACATATAGACACACACACACACACACACACACACACACACACACACACACACACACACACACACACACACACACACGAATATATCGTTACACCAAATTCCTTGAGATTAATGTGTCAGGAGTTGAAACCATTTCCTCCTTGCACAAGACAGGAGGCGGCTGAGGAGGGAGAATGAGACGAGGAGGGGGGAGGAGGCGGAGGAGGAGGAAGAGGAGGAGGAGGAGGAAAAAGAGGAAAAGGAGGAGGAGGAAGAGGAGGAGGAAGAGGAGGAGGAAGAGGAGGAGGAGGAAAAGGAGGAGGAGGAAGAGGAGGAGGAAGAGGAGGAGGAGAGAGGAGGAGGAGGAGGAGGAGGAGGAGGAGGAGGAGGAGGAGGAGGAGGAAGAAGGAATGTGGAAGAGGGAGGAGAGAGAGAGAGAGAGAGAGAGGATAGCACCTTAAGGAGGAAGGAAACAAAGCAGCAAGAGAAGAGAACACAGGGAGAGGGACTAAAAAATAAGAGGTAGAACGAAACGAAATAGAGAGAGAGAGAAGAAAAAGAAAGATGGGAAAAGGAGAGATGGGGCGAAGTCAGTGCGTCTCAGATGCGGGCGGGCGGGCGGGCGGGTGGCGAGGCGAGGCGAGGCAGCCCCAAGTTGATTCGATGGGATGAGAGAGAGCGAGTTTCCAGACGCGAAACAGAAAAAAAAATCGACAAAACAAAAGGGAAAAAATCGCGAACAACGAACGGCAACAGCAAACGAGTCATCAAAAAGGCTAAGACACGAAATAACGCTACGGGGGAAATTTCGCAGTCGATTAAAATTGAAAAAATCTCAAATAATCCAGAAACTTCTCGGCCCACCCGGCAACAGAGCGCGAGTGATCAGTGAAAAACAAATGAACGCAGGGCTGAGCGAGGGAGAATGTGAGGGAGTGTGACTGAGTGTGCGAGCGCGCGTGCGAGCGCGCGTAGTGCGTGCGTGCTGATTGAGAGAGAGAATGAGAGAGATGAGAGAATGAGAGTATGAGAGAGAATGAGATGAGAAAGTGAGAGATATGAGTGAGAGAGTGAGTGAGAGTGAGGAAGAGAGAGTGTGAGAGTGAGAGTGAGAGAGAGTGTGAGTGTGCGTGTCACTGTGATTGATTGAGTGAGAGAGCGATAACGAATGAAAGAAAAAGAAAAACAAAAAGAAAAAGAAACAGAAAAAGAGAAAGAGCGCCACGCCACCGGTTCCGCCCTCTCGACAAGGGCTTAATTTGCATCTGTTCCAAGACGAGAGATGAACAGAGCCAAAATTACACCACAATGACACTGAGAAGAAAAACACTAACGAGCGCTCACACACTTGACAGACACATGCGTTTGTAATGCAGTGACAGGGGGGGGGGAGGGGGGAGGGGGAGGGGAAAGGGGGAGGAGGGGAGAGGGAGTTAGGGAGGATAGATGAAGAGAAGAGAACAAGGGAGGAGGAGAAGAGAGGAGGGAGGAATGGGGGAGGGAAAATCTAAGGGGAATAGGGAGAATTGAGACAGAGATGGGTGAGGAAGTAGCAAAATTGGCGAAAGGAAGGGAAGGAAAGACGTCGGGGAATGAGATGGCCCTCTTTTCTTACTGTGCCAAGTAGAGCAACACGAGAAGAGAAACGAATGGGAGGAAGGAAAGGGAAAGAGAGGGATATAAAAACGGAAGAAAAATTAAAAAGAAAAGAGGGAAAGAGTGAAAGAAAACGCGCCAGAGAGTAGAGAACGTAAAACACTACTCGAAGTCTATGGTAGAGCCCGGCAGAGCCCCTTGGGAGCCGTGTGTTGACCCGTGCAAACTTTTCTCAGAAGTTTATCTTGACATGAACTTCTTAACTGAAACCGAATAAAATCACTAACTATGGGTAACGTGAGAGGGGAAAGAATTAAGAGAAGGAGGGGAGGGAGAGGGATGGAAACGAAGAAAGAGAACACAAAAGAGGAGAAAGGAATAGGACATAACGAAAGAATGAGCAAGAGGAAATGTCTCCGAACCCGTAGCCATTTCGACAGCCCCAAGTATATGCGAGCGCACGGGTGACCGTGCGACGGCCGCCGTATAAGGATTCGCGCAGACGGCGGCGGCAGGAGAAAGGGACCAGGCATGGCAGACGTCAGGCACTCGGCATGTCTCGAGCGGATTTCCTTTCGCGTGTGATACCTCTTTTAAACGCTGCAGCCAAGGCAGACGCGGCGTAGGATCGAGTACTTGAGATCCTGAAGGACTCTCGTAACTCCACTTTCGATATCCTTAAAAGGAAAAAAAGAGCAACGACCGAGTCACTCGCATGTGAGGCAAGCAGTGAGGTGGCAGCGAGGAAATGAGGCAAGATGAAGCGCAATTTACGGCGAGAGAGTGAATTAGAAAACGGGAGTGGAGAGAAAAGACGCGAGAAAAAAAGCCATAATAAAGACGAAGGCGAGGAAAGGCACAACCCGAGACCGTGCATGAAAAAGGAGAGGGATGTCTGAGCCTAGCGCCATGCGGGTGAGGCGAGGGAACACCCCCTCCGCCATCACCCCGCCCCCACCCCCATTCCTCAAACCTCGCCATGACTCACGCATACTCCACGCAGGTGTACGCGTCTGCATCACGCAGGAAGACAAGCAAGCACCAGGGAGACACGATCAGCTGATGAGTAACACACGTGCACAATATAATGACTGCCTCGTTGACTCACTAGCAAGCACGTTCTCCCTGGTTCAATAGGACATCGCTCGCTCAGACATCATACACGTCATTTACGTCATGCAGTAGAACGCACGACAAACAGCTGGACTGCAAACAGGCTCGTGCAAAAATAATCCAACATATCCGGTCAATCTAGCGGTCCAGAGCGACCAGCTGAGTTCAGGGATCAATGCGCACCGTGCTTGTAAACCCGCTGATAAACATGACACAACCAGCTGATCCGCACACACCGTCCAGCTGATCGCCACCCCAACCAGCTGACTTATCGCCGAGGGAGAAACCTGACATTTGTATCAGAACCTTCAGCCAAAGACTTTCAAATATTTATGTATCTATCAGCTGATATG
Source organism: Penaeus monodon (assembly GCF_015228065.2). Taxonomy (NCBI): domain Eukaryota; kingdom Metazoa; phylum Arthropoda; class Malacostraca; order Decapoda; family Penaeidae; genus Penaeus; species Penaeus monodon. The sequence goes on from NC_051420.1 coordinate 12,493,621, forward strand.
GACATCGATCAGGTCTCAACCCAAAAAGATCAATCCTCCCACGTCCTCTCGCCGCCAGAAAACAACAAACGTTGTCCACAAACGTTTCTCGGTAATGTTGATGTGGCAGATTTATCGATTACATATATCGCCAATGAAACTAAGAATCATATTTATATTTTTGACAGGGGAGTAGGGTGGGATGGGAGGAATGGGGGAAAAGAGAGGGTATTTGAGAAAAGAGGGAGGAGAGGGTATTTGAGAAAAGAGGGAGGAGAGGGTATTTGAGAAAAGAGGGAGGAGAGGGTATTTGAGAAAAGAGGGAGATGCAGGGTATTTGAGAAAAGGAGGAAGGAGAGATAAGAGAAAAAAGAGGGGGTAAAACACTGAAGAAATGAGAGGGAAGTTGAGGAGATAGGCGAAAAGGATAAGAGGAGAAAAGAGAGAGAAGGAGAGGATAGGAGAGAAAAAAAATGGGAAGAACTGGCAGTAGAAAAGGAAATAAAAAACAATCCCCAGATGCCACGTGACCAGACAGATAACAAAACAAAAGAGACACGGCACGCAGGACATCCTGTGAAGAATAGAAATACGCAGATTTCGGTCCGAGAGAGCAACTGGAGTAAAATTCGAGGCCGTGAATATACCAATGAGTCACGGCGAGGGAGGGGGAGGGGGAAAGCAAGAGTGAGAGAGGGGGAGGGGGAGGGGGAAGCAAGAGTGAGAGCGGGGAGGGGGAGGGGATAACGGAGAGGGGGAGAGGAAGAGGGGGGAGTAAGCAGATGGGGCGTACACATGACTCAACAGGTGAGTGACTCATTCACGCATCGATTCTATGTTCGCGTAATCATGTTTCTCGCGGACTGGCTGACTGAATGACTGACCAGTTAACGTTCGCTGTCAGCCGTAAATGGACTAAAATAAAAGGCCACGAAGCACCCCCCCCCCCCATCCCCAGCGTCATCGTACTCCACCCCTAACCAAAGCCTAAATCAGCTGATATCGATCATAAAAATATGGCGACGCAGGAGAGCCAGATTAACACCCTTTCTTATCTTATCGTGACGAGACACCCTCTCTTCCTACTCCCTACCCATCACTACTCTTCTCTATCATCCTTTCTCTCCCTTCATTATCCCTTTCTCTTTC
>NC_051420.1:12499748-12504748 GCF_015228065.2 Penaeus monodon
TGATAAAAAGATGTGCTATGTGTGATATCTGTTCGTGTAGGGAGATGGCTGCTGACACTCGCACGGTTAAAACGCCAGCCAGTAAAATGTCAGTTAACGGTCGTTTTGAAATGCAAGGACGTCGAGGGCAACCATGGGAATCCCAACCTCTTGAAAATTCCCATTCCAACCCCGCCGTTCCCAGCGGGGCCTCGACACGTCCTCTGGGTACCTCGTAGCACTGCTCTCACAACCTCCACGACAGCCCCCTACACATCCCTGGTCTTCCAACGCCGCCTTCAACCTCCTCTGCCTCCACAAAACCCAATAAAACACACTAGATGACATGCTTAACTGCCCCCTTTCTTCAACCACGCGGCCAATAGGACCCCAAACGCCCACAGCCCCACAGAAGCCTATGGTTCTCGACGCCCATTAGCATCCATACGCCCACAGCCCCACACACGCCCATCGCGCTCCCGGACGCCACGCCCGCACTTGAACCCCGCAAACCGCATTTGAACCCCGAAAACAGCCCTTCCCGCAGACACCGGCTCGGCCACCAGGGGTTCGAGCAGCCTGGCAGACTATACACTGTGAGAAACGTTACTCTGCGCGCTCTCAGACCAGCCTTCCTGGGGTCTGCGAGGAAGGAAGGAATTAGGAAGGGAAGGAATAGGAATAAGAAAGGTGAAATCTGCTTCTCAAGCTACAACTCGAGGGGGGGGGGGGGTTCGCCTCACCCAACACCCCTCCCCCACCTCCAACCTCATCCCTCTCCACACACCAGGGCCTCTCTCCCCCACCTCCCCTCCCCTACCTTCAAAACCCCAGATCCCGCTCCCCCCACCTTCCCCCTTTATCTAATAGGCCTACATTCCCGATGCCCGAGAAAAGCGCAGGAAAACTTACGTAAATGAGTCCGGAGTAGTAGCGTTCCTTGAGGTTGTGCAGGACGGAGGCCTCGTTCAGACACGTGAGCTCGGCCATGTCCTCGACTTTGTTGAACTTGGGCGGGTTCATCTTCTGGATGTCATCCTTGGCCACCCGAATGCGCTTGCCGGTGTCGGAGATCTCGACCTCGACCTCGTCCCCGACCTCGCCCTTGATGCCGGCGGCGACGAAGCCATGGTCGCTGTGGGGGATCCATACGAGGCGCTTCTGCGTCCACTCCGCCTGCGACGCCGGGTCCTCGAAGGTGTCCCTCGAGACCACCAGGTACTTGAGCTCGGGGTCGTTCGCGTCGATCTCCGCCATTTTGAGTCGTGAGTCGAGGGGTCGTCCTCGGCCTTCGAGTCGTGAGTCTCTTGGGGTTCCTCTGCCTCGGCGCGGGGTTCTCTCTCGGCTAAAACGGCTTTCCCTTTCGTTCTGGGCTCATCGGCTTGCACGCTCGCCTTTCTTTGTATTGCAATTTTTCCAGAAAAACTATTTTACAAACCCAAACAAAACGAATTTTTCTTCTTCACTTTTGCACCTTATTCGAACAGAAATTAATGGTTTGTTTTTTTTTCCAGCAGCCTGTGGTTTCCTTTATCCTTTTACACTAGGGCTTCCGCTTCTGCTACGCTCATCAACGCAAACAATCCATAGTAAGTTTAATATAAAAAAAAGACGGCGTGGCGGCGAGGAAGGCAGAGTGTCGAGCGCACGTCTTCTCCCGCCTGAGGTTGCCAGCAGACTGAGGGTGCGAGCAGCGAGGGGGCTGTCCATGGCTCGCTTCCCGGCCTTGAATCTTCGCTTTTCTGGCCAATTTACACGCCTCCTGATTATTTTCTTGCTGAAATAGCTGATGGGCTGACTCACTGAGGTTTATTAGTATCTTTTGATCATCATCACTCGAGCAATGCAGGTCGAAATGATGGAACTGGAGTAGCGAAAAACGCTTACCGCGAATATAAAAGCTCTGCTAAAAGCGTCGGTTTTCTAATCTTCCTTTTTTACCGGCTGATAAACTGATAGTAGACTCTTATCACGTGTGTCATATCCCTTACCGAAAAGTGCCGACATTCCCCGTCAAAAATTGCCCACAGGTCTCCAAGCAAGGCGAGCAGGAGGCCAAGAAGAAGGGGGGGAGGGAAGCGAGCGCGAATATTAAACCCCCCGCCAAAAGCGCGCCTTGCTTTCACCAACACGTGGGGAAATACCTCTCGTTCTGATAATTATTCTACCGTTCTTGCACTCTTATTTCGACCACCTGCGACATCTACCCGATCCGTCTACCGTCTATCGGCTCGGGTACGGGTGTGGCCAGGAGGGCGGGTGGTCGGAAAGCGGGAAATACGAAGGGTTGGCAGGGAAATGCAGCCAACAGGAGACAGATGCTCTTTCGGGGTCAGAATCGGTGTCAGGCATCGAAATTATACTGCGGGATACACAATAAATTCGTTGTAGTTGTACTGAATAAATGTTTCGTTCAGGGTTTTATGTGAGTTTCCTTTTTTTTTTAACATTGCTTGAAGGGGTGGGGAAGGAGTTTGAAATGCACTATTACAAGCAAAGAAAAGTGTTTTTGATAAATGAGGTCATAATTTATGTATCATCATTGCGTTTTCATCTGGGACTCATAATAGATGAAATGCTGGCGTTGGAAATACGGCCAGATGTTCAAGAAGCTCCTCTAATTTGGGGTGAAAATGGGAAATAAATTTGATATGGACGAATGGAGGCGAATGTAGATTACAGTTTAAGCGAGGGGGAATATGAATTGCAGATTTTACTGTGTAATATATTAGAAAAACAATCCCATATGGCACGGCATAAGTTACGCGCATGACAAAAAGGTTGTTGCATGACCGAGAGACTGTTTCTCTTTTTTTTTTCACCCGACCGTTTTCTAATTTGATTTGCTAATCTGTATGGATATTACGTGTCGGATATTTCCCGTATCTAATCACTAATTATCCTTGTTCGTGCGATGAAGTTAATATAACATATTTGAGATTAAGGTATATGGATTTATAAAAGACCATGAACACCAAAGCAAAAATGCAGAGGCTATTACTTATTTATTTTTTTCTCTTATGCTTTCTCTAATCACATATACTTGTTTTATTTTGCTTTCTAATCAAGACTTAGAAGCCGGAGAACAGTAAACACCAGCTTTTGTCCCGTTTTGCATGATACAGTCTTAGATAACTTCACTTGTCCGAATCCGTCGAGACTAAAATGTTTTCTCTAACTGAAGCCGTAAAGCGCGCCTAAATTTATGGCCGGATAAATCAAGCATCGAGATCTCCCGAGTCTTCTTTGCTCTCCAAAAAGATTAATTCATTTTCTGCTTATGGAGATTATCGGCTTCCCCTTCTCCCCCCCCACACACACACACAAACAACCTCAAATAGAGATTTCAAAAAAGCCTACGGGATTGACACCCCTTCAGATGCCAGACCGTCGACTCGAACGAACTTTCACGTCGTAGGAAATCACTTTAACCCTGCGCCAGCTGCCTGACCTCTGACCCAGTATCATAGGGCTTGGAACGCTGCACCCGCGGGGCATCGCAGATAAAGGGGTTCTAGCTCTCCCTCACACCCACCTGAGGTTACCCAAGGTGCCCATGCCTAATGGGAGATCACACACAATATGCCCCGGAGATGCTGAGACCCCGCGGGCATCGCGCTGGGGTTAGATTTTAATTACGAACATTGGCGTAATGGACAGGACCCAGTCTGGCTGTCACTCCCCCTTTCCCTCTCCCCCGTCCGCCTCTTTCCTCTCCCTCTCCCTCTCCTACCTGCTCCCTTCCCCCACCCACTCCCTCCCCTTCTCTCCCCCACCTGCCTCCTCTCCCTCCCTTTCCTTCCCTCCCGTCTGTCTTCTTTCCCCCTTCCATCCGCATACTCTCCCTTTCCTTTCTCCTTCTCTCCCTACCTCAATCTCCTCCCCTCCCTCCTACCCACTTCATACCCTCCCTCCCTCCCACCCACTTCGTAAATCCCTCCCTTCTACCCTCCCTCCAACTCCCTCCCTCCTACCCTTCCCTCCCCCACTCCTTCCATCCTTCTCTCCCTCCCTCTCACACACCTTCCTCCCCACCCACCTCCCATCCTTCCTACCCTCCCTCTCTCCCTCCTACCCACCTACCCTCCCTCCATCCGTCCCACCCTCCTCCTACACTCCCTCCCATCCTCCCTCCCACCCTTCCCCTACCCTCCCTCCCACCTACCCTCCCTCACTCCTTCCTTCCAACATCCTCATTTCAAAGTCACGGTGAATCAGAACCGAGGAATGCCTGGTGTTGAGTGGTCATCCTTTTATGCCTGCTGGTCATGCGGTGTCAGTCAGTTACTCCTTTCAAACACACAAACAAAGGCATGCCGAGACTCGCATGCACCAATGTACGTAAGGAATGTATACATGTACATGTACATGTACACTTATGTAGAGTTGACTTATTATCATACTATTTATAACAGTAGAGAATTTGCGGTGCATACATGCAGAATTATGTATTGTTGACTTTGATGACTCATCTTTTATCTACCTACTACTTATAATAGTAGAAAACTAATAGCACATACGTACGCACTTATATATAGCATACACTTATCTACACTCTTATATATATCTGGCTTTAACCCCCCCCCCCCTTATCATCTTAGTACTTATAATGGCAATCTCCGTACATTATATACTTATATAGTAGAGGCCTAGGATTACGCACGTGTACACTTACATATATAGGCTGAATTCATTCTCCATTCCTTATCATTAAAATGATGGTTATAATGATACACAATTAGTACATTGATGTTAATAGTTTAATAAAGATAGGAATAACAAGACAAATGATAGCAATTATACAAACAATTTATAGTAAAGTTGACCGTAAAATTATGGTAATGAGTATCTATCACATTTAACATCATCTCGTTTTGTTAATATCTTTTCCCTACCGTTATGCCTATAATTATCTTTTAAATATTACATCCTTCATTGCTACTTTCTATACAGGTACGAAAGTAGAATGAAAAAGAGAAGAAACAGTGATATGAAAATGATAATGATGCCAAAAAGTAAGT
>NC_051420.1:12509748-12529748 GCF_015228065.2 Penaeus monodon
GGAGGGAACAGGTGGTTGGCACAAGCAGGTGAAGGTTTGAAGAGGGGAGGGGTCGGGTGGGGGGGAGGGGGTGTTGCAAACGGTGTATGATGAGTCAGTCTCGAAGGGGGGGGGGGGTGTTGCAAACGGTGTATGATGAGTCAGTCTCGAAGGCGATGTTGCGAATATTCCAAGGCGTCGAATGAGGGAAGAGGCGGAGGAGGGGAGGAGAAAGAGGGGGATAGAGGGAGAGATGAGGGGAGAAAGTTTGATAGAAGGGGGGATGAAAGGAGAGAGGGAGAGAGAAGAAGGGGAGATGATAGGGGTGAGGGAAAGAAGAGAGAGGGGGATAGAGCGGGAGATGAAAAAAAGAGGGAGGGGAGACAGTAGAGAGTAGAAGAGGAGGTGAGAAAATGTGGGAGAGGAGAAAGAGGGGGAGATGATAGGAATGAGGCAAAGAAGAAAGAGGGGGACAGGGGGGAATGAGAAGAGTGAGGGAGAGGAGACAGAAGAGGGGGTGAGAGGAGAGAGAATAAGGGGAGAAAGAGGGGGATAGAGGAGGAGAAGAGAGAAGTGGAAGAGGAAAGAAGGGAAGAACGATAAAAAGAGAGTGAAGGATAGGGGGAAGAGAAGAGTGAAGAAGGGAGAAGCGGAGGGAAACAAAAGAAGAATGAGAAAAGGAGAAGAGAAAGAGGAAAAGGAGAAAAAAAGAAGAAATTGATGGTAGACGGGAAACTAGAGGAGACAAAAGAAAAGAATGAAAAGAGGAAAAAAAGGAGAAAAATAAGAATGGAGGCAGATAGTGACGGAGGAAAGAGGGAGATGAGACAAGCGAAGAGGAGAAGAAAGGGAAGAGTGAAGGAAGATAGAAGATAGAAGGGTATAAAGGGTGAGGAAAGATGAGAAAGAACAAAGGAGAAAAAAATAGAAGAAAGAGGGGTACAGAGAAAGAAAGAGAAAAAAAAGAAAGGAGAGAAGAAGAAAAAGAGAGGACTGAACCAGAAGAGGAAGAGAAAAAGGAGGCAAAGAGGAAGGAGAGAGAGGATGTGAAGGAGAGGAAAAGAAAGGAGCGAAGAAAGTAGGAGACAAAGAGCAGATAAAAAGGAGAAAGTGAAGGAGAGAAAAATCGAAGAAAGAAGTTTAGAAGAAGAAACAGGGCATAGAAGAGAATGGACAAACGAGATGAGAGAGAGAGATGAAGGAAAGAAAAAGATAAACAGCAGAAAATTTCTCAAGTAAATAGAAGAAAATAAACATACTAAACAAGATAAATCAAACGACTAGAGAAAAGAAGAAAAATGAAAACACACAAAAAAATCGAGATATGGATGAAGAAGAAAAAAAAGTGATGAAGAAAATTTAAAAAATCAACGAAGAAGTCGAAAAGAAAAGGGAGAAAGGCGAAGAGGTGATAAATAAGTGAAAAGGGTAGGGTTAGAGAAACAAAAGAAGGACGAAAAGAGAACGAGAGAAAAATGAAAGAAATGGAATCGAAAGAAGGATGAAAGAAAAAACAAGAAAATAAGGGATAGGAAAAAGAAAGAAAGAAAGAAAGAAATTAAAACAAGAAAATATAAACAGAAATGGAAAAGCGAGGAACAACAAAACAAGAAAAAAGAGATAAAAAAAGAAAGAGAAGAAAGAGAAGAAAAAAAGAGAGAGAGAAAAAAAACAATAACATTAGAAAATATAGAAAGGGAAAGAAAAAAACAGAAAAAACAAAGTAAGAAAAAAACAAGAAAACAAACAAACAAAAGCACACAAAAACAAACAAACAAACAAGAGATATTATTCATAATAAACAAAACACATTCATAACAAACAAATAAACCGCCCCCCCCCCAGAAAAAAAAGAAATTCAAAAGAAAAAAACAAAAAAAGAAAACAAACACAAGAGAATTAGTAAAAACAACAACGACAAAACAAAAGAAACAAAACAAGAAAACAAACACAAGAGAAATAGTAAAAACAACAACAAGAAACAAAAGAAACAAAACAAGAAAACGAAAAGAAAACAAACACAAGAGAAATAGTAAAACAACAACAACAACAACAAAACAAAAAAACACAAACTTTTAAAAAAACGAGACAGGAGAAGAAATCGTATTTTGTGGAGTACTTGGAAAGCGGTCGGAGTGAGTCACTGGCCTGGCCTCCACTCCGCTCCTTTCCATATCAGGGGAAATCACTCCCTTTCCTCCCGACGCGTCACTTTTTTATCATTCCTTCCTTTCTATCTTTTTCTCCTTGTATTCTTTTATGATAGATTCTTTCTTTTCTTTTTTTTTTTACTTTCTTTCGATCTTTCGTTCTTTACTTTTATCTCCTTATATTCAGTTTTAGGAATTTTTTGCTTTTTTCTTTATCTTCTGTCTATTCTTTCTGTTTATTTGATTCTCTCTTCCTCTTTCTTTCTCCTTTCTTTCTCTCTTCTGGTACTCCTTCCTGTTATTTTTTTATCACTTTTTCTGTCTTTCCATCCAACTCTCTTACTTCTTTTCAGCTTCAGTCATTTCATTATTTCCTAATTCCGTCTATCTTTCGTATTCCATCCTCGAAAACTCCATTTACATAGCTTCCATCAATCTGTTTATCTTTTTTTTTTTTTTTCTACGTTATTACTGTTTTTTTTTTTATCATGATAACCTCCATGACTCTTTCTCCTCCCTCTTCCCTCTAAACTTCCAATATTATTTATTTCTATCTGTTTATTTCTCCCTTCCATCTCTACTTACTATGTACTCGTTATCACACCTATTCCCTTCGATCGCTACTCAGTCTCCTGCAATTTTCCTTTTCCATCGTTCTTACGCCATCAATTTCCATCCCTCTTCTTCCTCCTCCACCTTCTTTCATTCTCCAACACCGCCGTATTTACCGCAGCCTCCGTTTCTCTCCTTCCTCTTCCAACTCCATGCACTTTCCAATACATTTCCATCGCTCTTACCCCATCACCACAACTTCCATCCCTCTCTTTCCTCCACCAGTCTCCAACATCCCTTCCTTCCATCGTTCTTACACCATCAGCCTCCCTCCTTCTCCTCACTCCTCCACCTTCACAAACACCTCCCAGTCTCTCTAACACTCCTCCCTTCCATCGTTCTCTCTCCATCGTAGCCTCCATCCTCCTCCTTCCTCTCCACCATTCCTCCCTTCCATCGTTCCTACTCCATCACTGCATCCTCCCTTCCCCTCCTTCCTCCTCCATCTCTACATCCTCCATGAACATCCATCCCATCTCATCTTAAACAACCATTACATCATCTCCCCGTTATTCTCAGAATTCACCAGGAAAAAAAGAGTGAGAGAAAAAGAAAAAGAAAAAGATACAAACCCGAAAAGATAAAGATCTGAAAAGATAAAACAAGAAAAAAAAGAGATAAATAACACCCATCTACAGAGAAAACCACAATAGAGAGTAGTGCGTGTGTTGTACAATTCAAACGGGGACTTTGTACAGTAACCTGAGCTCACTATGGCCGTACGATGCGGAGTGATTAGCTGTGAATGTGCCGTGCAACTTATTTGTAGCAGAAATTGGGCGTGCTGTGTGTGTGTGTGTGTGTGTTTGATGTGTGTGTGTGTGTGTGGTAGTGTGTGTGTGTATGTGTATTAGTGTATCTGTGTGTGTGTGTGTGTGTGTGTGTGTGTGTGTGTGTGTGTGTGTGTGTATTAGTGTATCTGTGTGTGTGTGTGTGTGTGTTAGTGGATTTGTGTATATGTGTAATTCTGGATTGTGTATACATGTGCGTATGTGTGAATGCATGTACAGGCATATGAATTTAGTGACGTATGTAGATCTATGAACATAAGAAAGCGATAGGAGAGAAAGCAACGGCCATTTTGCAGGCCTCCTCTCTTTACTCTGTCTCCTTTTGATCCCCTTTATCCTCCTCTTCCTTTCCTTTCTGTCCGTTTGCCTCTCTGTTTGTTTGTCTGTTTATCTGTTTATTCGTTTGTCTGTCTGTTTATCTCTCTCTCTCTCTCTCTCTCTCTCTCTCTCTCTCTCTCTCTCTCTCTCTCTCTCTCTCTCTCTCTCTCTCTCTCTCTCTCTCTCTCTCTCTCTCTCTCTCTCTCTCTATCTATCTATCTATCTGTCTATCTGTCTCTCTATCTATCCAGCTATCGATTATTTTTTTTATTTATGTATTTATATATACTCTCGTTGTCTTTCCCTTCCTACCCTCCCTCCCTCCCCCCTTCCTTCCCTTCCTCCCTCCCTCCTCCCTTCCCTCCCCCTTCGTTTCCTCCTCCCTCCCTCCCTCCCCCTTCCCTCCCCGTCCTTCCTTCCCTCCCTCCCTCTTCCTTCCCTCCCTCCCTCCCCCCTTACCTCCCCTTCCTTCCCTCCCTCCCTCCCCCTCCCTTCTTCCCCCTTCCCTCTCCTTTCCTTCTCCTCCCTCCCTCCCCCCTTCCCTCCTCCCTCCTTCCCTCCCTCCCTCCCTCATCCACAGATAGAGGAGAAAGATCGAGTCCAAAGCCATGTTTATTTATCAAGATCCAAATGGAGTCGAGAAAGAACAGACGGAGATTTCAAAAGTTCTTTGACCCTTCACCAGAGGGGGTATCTATGTGCACGTGTGCGTACGCGGTGTTTGTGTGTGTGTGATTTTTCGCTGTGTATATCTGTAGACGTATTTGGTGTACGTATGTGGTGTGTGTGTGTGTATGAATCGTTTAGTAAAGGTTGGTGCAATTAGCATAGCTGAGTTTGCGAGGGTGTAAATTTGTTATTAGTTGTTTATATAAGGGATTAAATGGATTTAAATGCGTTGCTCCTGGATCATTTGTTTACATAAAAGCATTTGCTAATTCATAAATACCGAGTATGTATGAGTGTGTTTGGATAAGAGAGAGGAGGTTGTGAAGAGAATTAATAGAGACTAGAGTATATAGAGTATGATTAATAAGATATATAGAGATAGGTACACATATACTTTATATTTTTATTTTTTTTTATTTTATTTTATTTTTATTTTTTTTTAACGTAGTTCATCTAGCGCGTGGTACATGCATGATATCAATTGCAGTTTTCATTTGTGATGCATCTTGAAGTGATAGTGTAGGTCAGTTCTTTCACAGGAGAGTGCGAGGGTACTAGGTAGATCATTCCCGTAGTACCGGGGACAGCACTGACTGAGATGGCTGAGCCAAGTGGCTAGGTAGGATCGAGGTAGAAGTCGCAAGAGGAAAAACGGACGTCGGGACTCGAACGAACTAGATGCCGTCGTGAAGTCTGAGACGAGCAACATGGACGCGGCATGCGATAGATAATGATATAAAATAAGAGAGAGAGAGAGAGATATAGATATAGATAGAATAGATAATAAATGAAGAGAGAAGAGAGAGAGAGAGAGAGAGAGAGAGAGAGAGAGAGAGAGAGAGAGAGAGAGAGAGAGAGAGAGAGAGAGAAAGAGAGAGGGGGGGGGGAGAAAGAAAGAGAGAAAGAAAGCCAAACAGAGACAGACAGACAGACAGAAAGACAGGCAGACAGACAGAGAGCACGCGAGTTGGCTTGGCATAAAAGAGTATAACAGTATTGCTAATGAAGTTCACACTGAAGGCGCTGTTATCGCCAGCATTGCCAATCCGCAATAGACTTCACCCTCGTCTCAAAACGCATTTAGTCGTGTAAACATGTTTATCCATTCGTGTGTGTACGCCCGTGTGTATATTAGTCGAGTATGTGTGCGTTCGTGTGCGTTTTAGTGTTTGCATACGTGTGTTGGCGCGTGTGTTGAGATCTGTGTTTGTCTGTGTGCGCAGCTACAGCAAGTTGTTAGTGAGGGCATGCAACGTATATGCAACAAGTGCCTCGGGTCAGCACAGCCGCGCCAATCGGTAGGTCGCTTACAACACCATGACGAAGGTACAACAGAAACGGTCACGACTTGTTAAACATAATTAATTTTTTATGTCCATCTCTCCTTAAAAAGACAGAAAGAAAGAGGAAACAAAAAAAAGATAAAAAAAAAGAAAAGAGAGAGATAAAAAAAAACGGGTCAACCCAGTTTCCTTAATCACATAATGAATGTTCGTTAGTTCCAACACGCCATAAATTTACCCGCGCGTACGTATACAGATATCTTTACGATCCTTCGATGAAAATTTTTACCCCCTCCTCTTAAAAATTTGGCTCGGCGCTCTCATTCTTCTCTCTTGCTCAGATAAGATAGGCCTGTGATAAGTTAAAACCTCTGTTGTGTTGCAGTTCTTTTTATCTCTCTAATCCTCTTTACGTTGCAGACAGAATCTTCAGTCACTTTCGTCGTTATAAACTGAAGGTATTTTTTCCCCATTCCGACAGTGATCTTTAAATCTTATGAATTCTGATATTTAGATTTCTTTAATTTAATTTCTATTTGCAACGGCAATGCTATTTATGATTTAACTGATATTAATGACAATTATAATGTCATAATAACAATAATAATGATAAAGATAAAATGATAATGTGATAATGATAATAATTATAAAGGAAATAACAATAACAATAATAATAACAATGATGATAATAATAGTAATAATAACAATGATAATAATAATAATAATGATGATAATAATCATCATGAAAATAGTGATAATGAAAATAATAATACCATTAGTATTATCAATGATAATTATAATGATGACAGATAATAATAATATAAGTAATAAAATAATATAAATGATAATAGTAATAATGATGGTAACGGTGATGATGAAAATAACTTAACTTTATTGATATTAATGACAATAGTAATAATAAGGGCAATGGTAATGGTAGTTATAATAGTAGTAATGATAATTAAAATGATAATAATAATGATGATGATAATGATAATGATAATCATAAAAAAATGATAATAATAATGATAATAAAAATAATAATAATGATAATGATAATAATGATAATAATAATAATGATGATAATAATAATGATAGTAACAATAATGATAATAATAATAATAGTAATCAGCACTGCATTCTACAGCCCCCAGAAATATAAAAGAAAACTTGCTTCATTTTTCACTTCTCGTTGTTAATTAAGCTTTACAGGACCACCCAAGTACATGCTTTTCCATATAACACATTCTAACTCCACAATTTATATCCCAATCCAGTTAATAATCGATAAAAAAATGTAAACAGCATCTAATGTCATTATCGAAAATGCAGTACAATTTTATGGTCCTGCAATTTGTACATAAGCAATAAACTCTCGAATAAATATTTTACGGTCGGATCCCTCTCGTTGCGCTGAATCCGATCCCATTTGTTGTCGGCTTGATATCCCAGGAGAGGAATCTACGACCTCCAGATGCGCTCTTAACGACGTTCGCTTGTCTGGGAAATGGAGATTCCTTGCTCTAAAGTCCTAATAGCGAGGGCAGCGTATTGCAAATATAGTGCATATGCTGCGAATCATCATTTTCGCTCCCTTCTCCGCTCTTTCTCCTTTTCATTTCTCTGTCCCTGTTTAGCTTTCTTTCTTTCTCTCTCTCTCTCTCTCTCTCTCTCTCCTCTCTCTCCTCTCTTCTCTTCTCTCTCGTCTGTCTCTCTCTCTCCTCTCTCTCTTCTCTTCTCTGCTCTCTCTCTCTCTCTCTCTCTCTCTCTCTCTCTCTCTCTCTCTCTCTCTCTCTCTCTTCTCTCTCTCTCTCTCTCTCTCTCTCTCTCCACCCCCCCTCTCTCATAGTGAGTGAATGAATATATATGTGTATGTATATAAGCGTGTGCTTACTTGTGTGAATTGGCATATGGGTGCTTGCTTATGTGAATGAGAGGATATCTGAACGCTTCTTCAAGGGAGTGTCAGTATATTTATATCAGTCATATGTTTACCTGCGTGTGTGTGTGTTTTTTTCTGGGCTTGTCATGCGAGACTCATTTCCGGAATCGATAAGGCACCTCCCACAACACACGGCTAAGTTACTCAAAACAGTGTCTCTGTCTCTTTTGCTATCTCTTTTGATTATAGTCTTACCCTGTTTGTCTCCGTCTGCCTGTCTGTTTGTCTGTCTGTCTGTCTGTCTGTACGTGTGTTTGTCTCCTTCTTTGTCTCTTTCTCTATCTGCCTGTGTGTGTGAGTGTGTGTGTGTCTGTTGTCTGTTTGTCTGTCTGTCTGTATGTGTGTGTGTGTGTGTGTGTGTGTGTGTGTGTGTGTGTGTGTGTGTGTGTGTGTGTGTGTGTGTGTGTGTGTGTGTGTGTATGTGTGTGTATCTCTATCTGTTTATTTGTCTGTCTGTCTGTCTCGTTCTCTGTATCTTTCTCCCTTTTTCTCGCTTTTTTTCTCTTTCCTTTCCTCCTCCTCCCTGCCTCTCTCTCTCTCTCTCTCTCTCTCTCTCTCTCTCTCTCTCTCTCTCTCTCTCTCTCTCTCTCTCTCTCTCTCTCTCTCTCTCTCTCTCTCTCTCTCTCTCTCTCTCTTTTCCCCTTTAACTCGCTCCCTCTAGACCGAAATATAAATACCCTAGCGTGATATATATACTTTTTTTTGCCCTTTTTTGTTGAAAACCACAAGCTAATGGTACAGAATAATGAACAGCTGTTGATGATAAAGTGACCCGAGATTCACATGGACATTATTTTCCTTGAGGTGATAATAATATAATAATAATAATAATGATAATAATGATAATGATAATAAGAGTAATAATAATGACAATGATAATAATAATAATGATATTAATGATAATAATAATAATAACAACACGTTTTTCTCTTTCACTTATATTTTCGTTGGAATTTTTCACTTAAATTTTTTCAAAAACGATTTGTTATTCGTTATCATAGCCTACTTCATATCTTAATTAATTGATCTAGAGATTCATTAATTTTAATGACAGGTGATATGTTTCGCAGTTTTTCTGGGAGTGTGTGCGTGTGTGTGAGTACGTGTGTGTGTGTGTTTGTGTGTGTTTGTCTGTGAATGTATATGATGTGTGTGCGTGTTTGTGTGTTGCTTTTGTGCCCCCTCTCTCTCTCTCTCTCTCTCTCTCTCTTCTTCTCCTCTCTCTTCTCTTCTCTCTCTCTCTCTTCTCTCTCTCTCTCTCTCTCTCTCTCTCTCTCTCTCTCTCTCTCTCTCTCTTCTCCTCTCTCCTCTCCTCTCTCTCTCGTCTCTCTCTCTCTCTTTCTTACCCTCTCTCTCTCTCTCTCTCTCTCTCTCTCTCCTCTCTCATTCTCTCTCTCTCTTTCTTCTTCTTCTCTCCTCTCTTTCTCTCTCTCTCTTCTCTCTCTCTCCTCTCTCTCTCCTCTCTCTCTCTCTCCTCTCTCTCTCTCCTCTCTCTCTCTCTCTCTCTCCTCTCTCTCTCTCGTCTCTCTCTCTCTTCTCTCTCTCTCCTCTCTCTCTCTCTCCTCTCTCTCTCTTTTCCCCTTCTCTCTCTCTCTCTCTCTTCTCTCTCCTCTCCCTCTCTCTCTCTCTCTCTTTCTCTCTCCCCTCCTCCTCTCTCCCCTCTCTCCTCTCTTTCCCTCTCTCTCTGACTCTCTCTCCTCTCTTCTCCCCTCTCCTCTCTCTCTCTCTTTTCTCTCTCTCTCTCTCTCTCTCTCTCTCTCTCCTCCTCTCTCTCTCTTTCTCGTATCTCTTTCTGATTTTTCATATTTCGTGTATTGCTCCCTTTTTCTTCTGTTCATAATTAGCATTTTCTTTGTTTTTTCGTTTTGCTTCTTTACCCTTTTATTTATTTATATAACTCGACAGGCTTTAACATCTTCCTCTCTCTTCTTTATTTACTTTGATCTTCTTCTCCTCTCTCTCCCTTTTTCTCCTTTTCCCCCTCTATTTTTCTTCTTTTTTCTTCTCTTCCTCTTTCTACGTCTTTCTTATTTATTCGTTTTTTTCTCCTCTCTATTTTGTTTTATCTTCTCTTCCCTTCTTTCCCTCTTTCTTCTCTTATCCTCTCTTTCTCTTTGTTTTTTTTCTCTTCTCCTCTTCTCTCTCCTTCTTTCTTCTTTCTTTTTTCTCTTCTCCTCTTCTCTCTCCTTCTTTCTTCTTTCGTCCCCTTTGTTCGCCATTTCTCTTCCTCTTAATTCCTTCTCTTACTCCCTTTATTATCCTTCTTTCTGTTTCTCTTCCTATCCTCTTTCTCTTTATTATTAATCTCCCTTTCTTTCTCTCCTTTCCTTCTATATTTCTCCATCCTTTCTCCATCATTCGTCTATCCTCTTCTCCTTTCCTCTTCCTCTTTTTTTTTCCTTTTTCCTTTCCCTTTCTCATCTCTCCTTTTCCTTCCCCCTTTTTCCCCCCCTTTTTCTTCCCCTTTCCCCTTTTTCTCCCTTTTTTTTTCCCCTTCTCCTCTTTCCCTTTTTCTTTTTCCTCCTTTCCTTTTTCCCTCTTCTCCTCTCTCCTTTTTCCTTTTTCCTCTTTCTCCTTTCTCTTTCTCTTTCCCCTTTCTCTCCTCCCTTTTTCCCTTTTTTTCCTCTTTTTTTTTTTTTTTTTTTTTTTTTCTCTTTTCTTTCTTTTTCTTTTTTTTTTTTTCCTTTTTTTTTTTTTCCCTTTTCTCTTCCCTTTTTTTTTTCCCCTTTTTTTCTCCTTTCTCTTCTTTTTTCTCCTTTCTCCACCACTTATTATAATCTGATATATAGATTTGAATGAATGAAAAATTAAAGAACACCGGAATAACGATGTCTTTTGCCTTTTCCCAAAAGATAATAGATAGTCAAGCCAATTTTTTTTTTTTTTTTTCTTCCCTTTTTTTTTTTTTTTTTTTTTTTCTTATTCTTTATTCTTTCTTTCCTTTCTTTTCTTTTCTTTTTTTTGCTTTATATTTTTGTTTTTTTTTTTTTTTTTTTTTTTTTTTTTCTTTTTTTTTTGTTTTTGTTATTGTTTTTTGTTGTTTTTTTTTTTTTTTGTTCTTATTGTTGTTGTTATTGTTTTTTGTTTTGTTGTTTTTGTTTCTGTTGTTATTGTTTCTTTTGTTGTTATTGTTGTTGTTGTTCTTATTGTTGCTTGTTGTTTTTTAATTTGCTGTTACTTTTGTTGTTTTTTTCTAGATTCCACTTACTGTTGTTGTTGTTTTTTGTTACCGTTATTTTTCTTGTTTATCTTGTCTGTTACAAGACTCGCATTCGCTCAGTATCTCTCTTTCTCTTCTTCCCTCCTCTCTCCTCTTCTCCATATCTATTTTCTTTTCACCCCATAACCAGTCATCTTTTTTCCCCTCCTTTTATCCCCTAATCATGTTTATTCTTATTTTTATTTTTCCCTTTATCTTATTTCGTATCTTATTTTTTCCCCACCAACATCTTCATTTCCCATATCTTATCTCATTTACTTCATCTCCCTTTTTTTTTATAAGTACGGCGATTTATTTCATTTCACTCGCTAATCATATTCTTTACGCCTCATTTTACTCCCCGATCACCTTCTTTTTCCTTCTCTTCATCCAAAATCATCTTTTTCGTTTTTTAAAAATCTCAAAATCACCTTTTTCCTTCTCTGCATTCCCCTATCATCCTCCTTTTCCTTCATTTCACCTCCCAATCGCCCTTTTTTCCTTCTCTTTATCCACCATTCACCTCCGTTTCCATTTCTAATCACTCACTCTCTTCATCGCCAAGCCCATGTTATGTAAACCTTAGGCGATCACCTGCGTCATTTCCTCCGCATGTCCTCAGATCTTTATAAGGTATTCGCAGTCTACTTCATGACCTAAATTTCACCCGTTGTTCTTTTCTTGGAAAGCTGACATTTTTTTTATTTTTTATTTTTTTTTGGGGGGGAGGGGGGAAAGTCGGAGGGTTGGGAGAGCAGCAGAGAGGAAAGGGGGTAAAGGAGTGTGTGTGTGTGTGTTTGCTTATCGTATGTGTATGTGCGTGTGTGCTGTGTGTGTGTGTTTGCTTATCGATGTGTATGTGCGTGTGTGTGTTTGTTGTGCATGCACACACACACACACACACACACACACACATACGTATGTGTACGTGTGTGTGTCTATGTGTTGTGTATGTATGTTTGCTTATCGTATGTGTATGTGCGTATGTGTATGTGTTGTGTATGTGTGTTTGCTTATCCTATGTGTATGTGTGTGTGTGTGTGCCCGAAAGAGAGAGAGAGATATATTTTTTAAATTCATTTATTTGTTTGTTTTTTTCTTTAATCTATTTGTGTTTACACGTTTGTTAATTATCGCTGGAGTATGGATGAGTTTTTTTGTTTTTTTTTACTGCATTGTTCATGTGTTTGTATTTACGTGTTTGTACTTGCATTGCCGCGTGTTTATGTTCGTGTCTGTTTGTCTGGGATTTATTCATTACACAATTATGAACGGAGATGAACAAATGATGATCTGTGACGTCACTTTTCCTTGGCGACAAGAGTAGGTCACACACTCTCTTGGTAAGCCCTCACCCCTTCCTTTCTTTCTCTCTCTCTCTCTCTCTCTACTATCTATCTATCATTCTCTCTCTTTCTTTTTATCTTTCTTATTTTCGCAGTTTCTCTCCCCCTCCTCCCTCTCTCTCGTTTATCTCGTTCCTACTTTCGCTCTTTCTCCTTTCCCCCCGTCTCTCTTTCATACTTTCGCCCTTTCTCCCTCTCTCTTTCCTTCTTTCTCTCTCCCCCTCTTTATCCAACCCTCTTCGCCCTCCTTACACTCCCTCTCTCGCCCTCTCTCTCCCTCCTGAAAGATCTCGCTACGAGAAATATCACTTCAAAAGCTTTTGTCTCCTGAAATGTGCCTCGATTCAGAATATCCGAAATAGAACTGTTGTCATTTCCTTTTGATGTGAGAAAGAGCAAGTGAGAAAGATTACGGGTCCGCTGCGTGAGAAATATATATCAGTTTAGAAATATGAGAGAAATATATATCAGAAATATATATCAGTTAGAAATGAGAAGTATATATCAGAAATATATATCAGTTTTATATATCGTGAGAAATATATATCAGTTTAGGATGTACTTTGCATGGTGAATCTTGGTGTGTTGTGATCTACCCTTTCTTTGTCCTTCTCTCGCTCTCTTTTTCTCTCTCTCCTTATTTTTATTCGTCTCTTTCTTTCTCCCTTTTTGTCTATACATTTTGTCTGTTTCTTTCTTCTCCTTCTTCTTCTTCTTCTTCTTCTTCTTCTTCTTCTTCTCCTTCTTTCTTTTCCTATCTGTCTGTCTGTCTGTCTTCTTTTTTTTTCTTTTTCTTTTTCTTCTTCTTCTTCTTCTTCTCTCTCTCTCTCTCTCTCTCTCTCTCTCTCTCTCTCTCTCTCTCTCTCTCTCTCTCTCTCTCTTTCTCTGCCTCTCCTTCCTCCCCTCCTCGCTTTCTCTCGCTCTGCCACTCCCCATGCCCCCTCTTCCCTCCCCCTCCCCTCTCTATATCGCTATGCAAATTTTTCCTTCGCCTTTGAAAAGTTACCTAATTAAAAGAGCGAGAAATCAACGTCACTCATTCACGAAATAAAACCATTTAAGCAGATTTTCATTTCCATTTTTTCCCCTTCTTCGCATCATCCCCTCCTCCCTTCATCCCCACCCTTCCCCCCTCCTCGTCCTCCCCCTCACTGCCCTCACCCCCACCCGCTGCCTCTCTCACATCCTCCCCCATCTCCTAATTCCCCCCATCATCGTACTTTTGCCCTTTTCTCCTTAACCCTTTCCCTCTTTCCTTCTCTCTTCCTTTCTCTCTCCCCGATTCATTTCCTCTTCATTCTCTTACTCATTCCTCCACTACAAGTCCTTGCCTTCCCCTCGTCTTGCCTCGTATACCTCCTCATACCCACTACATTCCAACCACACCTCATGCCCCGCCTTATCTCATGCCCCTTTACCTTATGCCTCTCACCACATACACTCCTAAGGGCATACCCCCACCAACCTCATACCTCATCCTTCCCTCATCATTCTGCATGTCCCCTCTACCCTCCTTCTTCATGTCCCCTCTACCCTCCTTCCTACCACGCCTCTTGCCCTCTACCCTTCCCCATTCCCCTCATCCTCATCCTCCCCAACTCCTGCTCGTGACCCCTTGCCCCCTACCCTTCCCCATTCCCCTCCTCCTCGTTTTCCCCAACCCCTCCTCATGACCATATAACCCCTATCCCTCCCCCTCCCCCCCTCCTCGTCTTCCCCAACCTCTCCTCATGTCCCCTTCCCCCCATCCCACCTCTCCCCTTACCCCCTACCCCACCTCATGGCCCCCCCTCCCCCTTGTGTATTTGCTTATGAGACACTGACTCATTTCCTCCCCTCCCTCCCCCTCCCCCTCCCCCTTCTCTTGGAATGTGATGTCCAGCGAAATTAAGGAAAGGAAAGAAAGGAGGTAGAGAGAAGATAGGAGAACTGGTGATGGATGAAGAGAAAGGGGAAGTGGAGTGAGAGAGACGAGGAAGGTGTAGGAAGAGAGAAGCAGAAGGTGGAGCGAAAGAGAAGAGGGAAGTGGAGGAAGACAGAAGTGGAAAGTACAGGAAAAGAAGTAGAAAGTAGATCAAATGAGAAGTGGAAAGAGGAATAAGAGGAATTAGAGGATAGAGAAATAGAAGTAGAAAGTGAAGTGGTGTAGATTTTTTTTTTTTTTAGATTCTTTATTGTGTTTCTTTATTTCGCAAACTGAGAAGACAGATAAAGTGAATAAACGAGAAGGGTGGAGAAATAAGACAATAAAGGGGAACGAGAGAGAAAGAAACCCTTTCAGTAAATAAAGATGAAATTAACTGAGTAGACTAGGGAGGAAAATGGAACAAGCATATTAAAAAAGGTATGAGAAAAGAGGGCAAAAATTCTCTCTCACTCACTATATCTCTCTATCTCTTCTCTCTCTCTCTCTCTCTCTCTCTCTTTTCTCTCTCTCTCTCTCTCTCTCTCTCTCTCTCTCTCTCTCTCTCTCTCTCTCTCTCTTTCTATCTATCTATCTCAGTATGTGTAGCGCATGTGTTTACATGCATGTGTGTATGTGGGTTTGTATGTATTACCTCATGTATATGTTCTTTATACCATATTTTTTTCTTCAAATTCATGAAACGTTCTCGCACGAATGCCCTATTGCGTGTTCCTCGCCCTCTCACGCCGTGGATGTTTAGCGTATCAGTTCAGTACGTGGAAAGGGACCCACGTCAGTGTTGCGAGGGCGCGGTACATGTGTTTATAAATAAGCAACTTTTGCAGAAAATCTTTGTATGAATTACGATTATGTTTAACAAAATCTGTCCTGATTCTGCGAGTGACAAACGTACATGTCCTTAATGTTTTTTTTTTTTTGTGTTAGCATAAAATGCAGAGCTAATAATGCAACGTAATATCCTCGGTTGAAAAGTGCATTGAGAGACTACGGGCTTAAAAAGAAGTTCAGGGTCAGCAACAACGAACACACTCTCCCTTCACGCCCTCCAGCCTTAATTATATCGCGTGACACTCGGTAAAACAAACAAATGACTGACACCAGAGATACAGGGTCAAGTGACACGTAATTACGAGCGTTGGCAACCCTGCCTGTGTCATTTGATGGCCCTGGAGCAACAGCACGATCTAGCGGATCTTATTTGCGTTTACCAAATGTTTAGCGCTTAGCGAAATCATTATGTCTTTTATTTGTCTTATTTTTTTTTCATTGCAAATGTGAGTTTAAAGCTGCAGTGTGGGTTCAACTGAGCATTTTTTTTTTTAATATGCAAGGCTTACAGAGGGATTACATGCTCAATTATGAAGAGCTGTTTAAGCGATAGCAAAGTTTCTTTGAATGAAGAAATAGAAGACGTCGGTGAGCTGAATACCAGTACCAATTTAGCCACAGAGTGAACGCCGACGTTGTGTTCAGTTGTAACACGCACGCACACAGACACATACACATGCATTTATGTATATATGCATATTGGTATATACACAAATGTATATGTAAGAATGTCGGTGTACACATGTCTGTATGCCTGTAAGAATGCATTTACACATGTATGCACATTAATGTGTATGCACATTTATGTTTGTATGTATGGGCACACACACACACACACACACACACACACACACACACACACACACACACACACACACACACACACACACAATAATACATATATATACTAATATACAAATATAATATAAATATATATATATAACACAACTAATAAATATAGATATAATATATAACTAATATATATATATATATATATATATATATATGTATATATATGTATATATATATATATATATTTATATATATGTATATATATATATATATATATATATATATATATATATATATATATATATATATATATATATATTATATATTATTATATAATGAAAAGTAGAACCAGGGCTGTGGTGAGCATCTTTATTATTACAAAACAAATTACATCTTCATCATTAGACTAGAAATAATAGAAACACAAAACATTATAACGCCAAAAATAGCTCTTAAAATAAACGTTAATAAATAGGTAACAGAATATATAAAAAAGAAAAGGACAGAAACACTCGAGAAAATACAAGAAATGTATAAGAGGGCGAGACATACCTACACAAGTGAGAATGGTCTGTTACGGTAATTGTATTACACCGAAAACGATTGAACGACTGTACTGTTGTTGAGATCGGGTTTCATCTTGTGGATGTACATGGATTCTGAGATGATAAGGTTGAGTCTGTTAGATGTTGTGGAAAGAAATTTGAAATCATTGTGAGTGAAAGGGAGATCTTCTGTGTGTGGCGAACAGCTGAGAAAGACGGTCTGCTCAGAGGTAGGCTAATTCTTATAGATTTACCCATATGTTCAAGTATTCTCTGTTTGAACCATCGTGTAGATGATCCAATATACCTAGCATTACATTTAGGACAAGTAAAAATATATACAATATTTAAACATAAGGTATAGGCATTATTTTCTTAATGAAGGAGTTAATATCATAAGAGTTAACAAGAACAATGTTGAAACTGATTTGTGGGAAAGAATGTTTTAGTGTTCACGGAATTGTTTACGAGTGGTGAAGCTTACACATCCGAGGTACGGTAGTTTTATGTACTTATTTTCTTTGGAAGCAATATGGATTTTTGTGGATGGGCATAGTTTATTGTTTAAGAATAATCTTTTTTGTTTGTTTGTTTGTTTTAAGTTGTCTGGGTATTCATTTTTTTAAAGATAATTAATTGGTTTGAAATTATCTGGGCAGTGTTTTTAGCAATTCATGTTGGCATAGGAAAGCGTTGGCATAACCCATAGCCACGCCGTCTATTTGAGTAACTAGTTGGCTATCAAAAGTAAAAACAGAATCTCTTGTGGCAACATTTAAAAAGGAATCAAATTGTGATAAGGACTCAGCTGATATGGTGTCTCAGATGATCTGTGTGGTTTCTAACAGAGGGACGTTAGTGAATAATGATTAAACATCAAAGCTACCCATTACTGTTGAATCTTCAATGTAAAATTGTTTGCTTTCATTCACGAATTCCAAAGTGGTGGCTAAGGGTTCGATGATTTGGGACGAGGAATGTAACAAGATTATAATTAAAAGTATTAATTGAGGATACCATAGGCCTAAGGGTTGTACCTATTTTGTGAACTTTGGGGAGGCCATACAGACACCCGTGTCTAGAGCCAGAAGCAAAAATGGAATTATATGCGGTTTCGTTGATGGTTTCTTTTAGAGGTCGTAAGATTCTGTTTATTGATCTTCGAGTCTGAGGAGGTGGCCGGCCAGGTCGACATTTAGATGCTTGAATTTAGATGAGTCTGAAAGAATGCTAGATATTTTGTTATAGTAATCAGTTTTGTTCAAGACCACTACGCCTTTCCCTTTGTCTGGTCTAGTTACCACAATGTTTTCATCATCTTTAAAATTTTGAAGGACCTTGGTATGTTGTTCTGTGGGGTCTGGGCTGAGCATAGATTCTCCGCAGTGCTGCACACACACACACACACACACACATACACACACACACACACACACACACACACACACACACACACACACACACACACATACATACATACATATACATGCATATACATACATATACATACATATACATACATACATACAAACATGCATACATATACATATATATATACATATTCAATTATTTATTTATACCTTTTTATGTATCTAAGTTTGTACACACTTGTAACTGTATGGGATATACATCATATTTACAAGTAAGCATGCATATATGTATGTATATCCACAAGTCAATCGGGCATCTTCGCAACGATATGGGGTTGTACCAGAAAGCTTCTCGGCCAGTGCCAGCTAGCAACCCGCTCTGCAAGTGGCATGTGCAACATTAGGCAAGTCATAAAATCGCTGATTATGGTTTTTCGTTTGCTTGCTCACGTTGCAATCTTGCAGAGAGACGTCAGCCTCCTTGATGGTTTGTGGTGCGTGCTGGCGGTTGAGGGAGCGTTTATTTAGCTACTAGTAGTGAGGAGTGATGCTAGTAGTTTTTTGGGGGGCTGCTATTAGTACTCGGGTATTAGCACTTGTCTATAAGGTATCTCTCATAAGGAGGGGTAAAGACAGTAGTTTTTCTTATGAATTAAATACTATTAGCAATCGGCCTTTAGTACTTCGTTATTCCGTTTGGGGAAAAGGATACTAGTACTAAGCAAGGAATAACGCTAGTAGTTTATGAAGGAGTCGGTACGGATGAGGGAGTGGTTACTAGCACTTCTACTAGCACTACTGGCAAGGGGCTTTACCAGTAGCTTCCATTGACAAGGAAACCAGTTGAGTAGAAGGTCTGGCTATTAGTTATTGGCTATTACCACTCTATCACACCGGGAAGGGTATGCTAGTACCAGGCTTCCTTTGATATCCAGTGCAGTTGGAAGAGCTGCTATTAGCACTTTATCGTGGCGAAGTGCAGTGATAGTAGCTTCTCTTGACGAGAGAGCCAGTTCCGTTGTTGGAGTGACTACTAGCACTTGGCTACTGGCACTTTATCAAGGCGCGGACGATGTTGATAAAAAAAAAGCAATGCGGTTCAGGGAGTGGCTATTAGAACATGGCTATTAGTAAGGGTCTCTGGAGAGCGTTTATGCTAGCAATAGGAAGAGGACTTATAGTTACTTAGTATGAGTTTTATATGTACCTTTGCATGTCGTTGATCGTAGTAAATAAACTAGCTTTCATCTGCTAGTCCTGATCATCCTGCTAATAATATTCGTCTTGCTAGTGGCTTCAACTTGCTAGCAGCATCTTTCCGCTAGCAAGCCTAGTATATCCTTCTAGTGACCTCCTAAACCAGCATCCCCTGCTAGTAGCCTTGTCCCGCTATTCCGTAATCCCCTGTTAGCTTTTTCCTCTTGCTAGTTCAAAATAGCCAGCAAGTAGATTTTTCTTCATATCTCAAAATATCCCTTTCATATGATTCTTCCTAGCCCAAAGTTCCTGCTAGCTAACTCCTTCTACTAGCCTAAAACTGTCTGCTAGTATCCTATCTCAAATCCTCTATCAGCTGACTCTTTTTGCTAGCCTGGAACTGCTTGCGAGTATCCCCTTCCTGCTATCCCAAACTTCCCTGCTAATAGCCCTCCTACTAATAGCAAAAAAAAAATCTTCCTTTACTGTCTCCTACCAAACCAATTATTTCCTACTAGACGAAATACAACCCGCTTAGCTATTCCTTCCTACTAGCTCATTATACCCAATGCCCCAAATCCCCTTCCACCCCCCCATAAAAAAAAAACTACTAGTCTCCTCCTGCTAGCCCGAACCTCCCTACTAGCAGACCTCCCCCCACTAGCCAAGCAGAACCCAGTAGGTAAGCCCAAAGATACGAGAAGGTCCACCGCCTAATGTAGAATGCGAATGTGAAAGCATGGGAATGTTGTTTACAAAATAAGTGTCCCAAATACAGAGAGGGGTGTAAACGGGGGGAGGGGGAGGGGAGGGGAGGGGAGGGAAGAGAAGAAAGGAGGAGGAAGAGGAGGTAGAGGGGGAAAAAGGAGAAGATAGGGAGAGAAGGGTGGGAGAAGGAGGAGGAGAAGAAAAAGGAGGGGAGGGGGAGAGGGAAGAAGAGGGAGAGGTGGAGGAAGAGAAGAAGGTTAAGAGGAAGTAAAGAAAGCGGAAAAGAAGGAGGAGAAAGAGAAGACGGGAGAGAGTAACAGGTGAGAGAGGAGAATGAATAGGAA
>NC_051420.1:12547248-12549748 GCF_015228065.2 Penaeus monodon
TACTTTCTCTCTTCTCCCCCGATCGTTATATACTCCCTCTCTTGACCTTGCCTTCCTCTTTCCCTCCCTTACATTTTTCCCTTTCTCTTGCCCGTTTTCTTTACCTCTCTTCCTTGCCTCATTATCTGTCCTCTTCCCTCCCTTTACCCTCATTCACTCTATTCCCCATTTCTCCTCTCTCCCTTCTCCTTCCTTTTCTATTACTATTATGTTCTCCTTCGCCCTTCCTTTTCCTCATTCCTCCTCCTCTGGATTTCCCTTAATTCTCTCTTTACCCATCTCCTCACTTACTATTCCCTTTACCCCTCCCTCGCCCTTACCACTCCCCTCCCCTTCCCTTCCCTCCCCCTCTTTATTTCTCCCCCCCCCACTCCTCCCTCCCCTATACCCTCCTCGACTTTAAAGAACTTTCCATTGTTGCCGAGCGAACGTGCGCTAAGATCTATCTACACGTTGTAAGTAAAGGGGGTTTTCGGCTCTCAAAGCCCAAAAGTTTCTACAAAATAGCACTCTCTTGCCCCAAAGGCGAGGCGGTTCGAAGGTCATCCAGGGGAGAGGGAGGGGGAGGGGGAAGGGGAAGAGGGAGGTCACGGGGTCAACGCAAAGGTCGGTGCGAGTTTCCCTCAAAAAAAAAGAAAAAAAGAAAAAGAGACGAACGCGTGTTGTTATCATTATTAAAAGACAGACGAACACTTCGCATGATAACAGTCATTAAAAAAAACGAAAAGAAAATTATTAAAACCCAAAAGCAAATTCAACCCAGAAATAGAATAAAGAAAAAAAAAACAAGAACAAATTAGATAAAAGGCCTGTTTTAATCCCCGAATGATTTGTGAACTTTCGCTGACGGAGTGCATTGAACCGCAGTCATTATTGTTCATTTCTCTACGTCTATATTTATTCTTATTTTATTACCTCTTTATTTGTGCTTTATCTATATATCAATTTTATTAGTTTGTTATCCTTTTTTGTATTTCTTCATTATCTATCTGTACTTTCATTATTATTGTTGTTCTTACAGATTATATCATTTGAATCATTATTATCATTATAGTTGTCAGAACTATTGAAAAAGATTATGACTTTCAATCACAGTTGTTATTATCACATCTTTCATTAGCCTTTCAATGGTCAT
Source organism: Penaeus monodon (assembly GCF_015228065.2). NCBI lineage: Eukaryota > Metazoa > Arthropoda > Malacostraca > Decapoda > Penaeidae > Penaeus > Penaeus monodon. The sequence goes on from NC_051420.1 coordinate 12,548,384, forward strand.
CACCAACAATATACTATCGTTATTGCTATTGTTTTCATCATCACTACAGTTGTCAATATTATTGTTATCATTATTATTATTATTATCATTTGGATTATTACTATTGTTATAAAAATCATTATGTTATATATTAATCATTATCTTTATCATAATTATTATCATTATTACCATTATTATCATTACTATTAATGTTATTATTAATTTTCATTATTGCCACCATTATTATTATTAGTAGTATTGGCATTATCATTATTATCATTAGTATCATTAACATTATTATTATCATGATTATTACTACTACTACTACTACTATTATTTTTATTATCATGATTATTATTATCATTATGATAATTACTATCATTATTATTATGATTATAATAATAATAATAATAATAATAATAATAATAATAATAATAATCATTATTATTATTATTATCATTACTATCATTATTATTATTATTATTTTATGTAAAAGTTTCCTTAGATCTGCTAATTAAAATCAAACAGCGAGTCACTACCATCGACCTAGGGTGATTGAAGTTTGAGGCAATGGAACATCAACAAAACATGTAAAATATGCAGAACAACCACAAATCAAAACATCCAGTCAAGTCAATTCACGAACACAAAAACACTTCAGATCGATAAGGCTCTTCTGAGAACATGTGCTGTGCTGTTTAAGACTATTTTTTGGACTTCTAATTTTGGATTTCCCGGTATTTATTCAAGAAACTTATCAGTCCTTTCTTTATAAGGCCAAGTGCTCCAATAACAACAGGCAAAGTTTTGGTTTTTAAATGCCACATCTTTTTCAACTCTATTTCCAGGTCTTTATACTTTGATATCTTCTCGAACACTTTTGTTAGGACGTTTCTGTCTGAAGGGATGCTCATATCTATAAACAGGCAAGTGTTGTTTATTTTGTCCTTGATGACGCTATCTGGACGATTCGCCTGTATAGTGCGATCTGTGTGAATTGGAAAGTTCCACAAGATTGTAGCAATCTTTACCTTCAGTAACTGGCTCTGGATGGTGTTCGTACTATTTATCTTGCGTTCCGATAGAAAAGTGCTCACAGATCTTTCAATGCAGGTACTTGCCCACTCTGTCGTGGCGATTTTTGTACTCATTCGGTGTTAATATTGAGCAACCAGACACAAGGTGATCGATCGTCTCAACCTTGTCTTCACAAAACCTACACTTTGGGTCAGTGGCATTGTGCAAAATGTTGGCTTTATAGTTTCTGGTAAACAAACTTTTATCTTGGGCTGTTATTATTACTACTACTACTACTACTATTATTGTTATTATTATTATTATTATTATTATTATTATTATTATTATTATTATTATGTCACTATTATT
>NC_051420.1:12562248-12572248 GCF_015228065.2 Penaeus monodon
ATGAATTATTCGAACAGTCCATAATAAAAATGCAGCATGATATTGCACTCCAGGACGACGTATTGATCTCTAGCGTGAATAGGGTTTTAGTGTGCAATACGTTGATCACGTGTACACAAGACACATTCCTTAGAACAGAGTCAGTGGCAGCTTGTGTAGTTAGGTGTTTCAGGGCGTGATTTGCAGACAGGGCGTTAGCTCAGTGATGGGGTCGATCTGTACCCGAAGTGAGGATATGGGTGTGTCAAGTTATATGCCTTCGAAAATTCTTATTGGTAAGTGATTTTTGATATTGGCTTACTGCTGCAAACTGGATTTCATAGTGTTATGTTTCTATTTTAGATGATAAATGTTAAGTCTCTATCAAATGTTACGTGGTAAAGGTGTGTCTGTTTGTCATACTGAGTGACATGGTGTATATGCCATATCCACAGTGATTTTAGTTTAGTTAATGTGTTTACACATAGCTAGCTTCATACGTGTTTAGTCACCAAGGAGTTTATAACTAGTCCTACCTATCTTACTTGTTTATGATTTTCTCTGATTTCCGGAGATTTTGTATTTGTTTTTTATTATTATTGTTATTAGCATCTTAATAACATTATAATAATAATAAGTTAAATGATAATAGTGACAAAATGATATTAATATCATTTTAAAAATCTCGAAAATTCAAGGAATGGGGAAATCAGGTGTGGCCTACTACTTGACTCCTTATTGACTAAGCATTGGTGGAACTCTCTGTGAGCAACAGCATTCACAAAAAATACAGTGGATAGTACATGTACTCACGGCCAGTGAGTACATGGCATAACCCAAGGTCTACAACTTATGCCACAACAATCACTGAAGATGATAATCTCATTACATTATCAGGAAAGCTTTACATTTTTTTCTAATAACAACTAAAAAATACTACACATTACTAAAAAAGTTATCAAGTATCCCTACATTAAAGAGTCTACAATGTCTGAAATCACTCTCGTAAACAGCTGGTCTCAGTGGTGCAGGGAAGACTACCTTCCTCTACAAACTGAAGACTGGAAACGTGGCTCTTATGGAACCTACTGTTGGTAAGGTTATGTTGAACAGAAAATGTGTGGAAAAGATTATTTACACGTCATACACAAAAGAAAAGAGAATCCTAAACTGCTCGTAAAAAAGTCAACAAATACAAAAGTGAAACAACCACAACACAAAATGGAAAATCAAACAAAACGCAAAACGTTTTGTTTATCTCATCGCAGCCATATTGTGTTTCACCTTTTCACAATCGCTCTTATTTTATTCATTTCCGTGATGTGATTCCTTCTCATTTCGCCTTCTCCAGACTTCAACATCGAAACGGTCTCATACAGAAACTTCAGCTTCACGATGTGGGACATAGGAGGCCAGACAGTGACGCCGGAACTGTACAAATACCATGTGCATGAGATCGCTGCCATAATATACGTTGTGGACAGCAAGGCCTCGGATCGGTTGGATGAGGCGAGAAGGCAACTGGACATGGTGGTTGGTGATTTGGGTTGTTCGTTGTAGTTGGTATGGTTTCTTGATCTTTTTGTTGTTGTTGATGTTGTGTTTGTTTGTATCTCTGTCGCGTGAACCTCTCCTTTTGTATATTTCTTTTATGTATTTTTTATCATTAATTTGTTTGTCTCTTTGTCTACTTCACTTACTCTCTCTGTTTCTCTCTCAGTCACACTTCTCCTCTCTCTCTCTCTCTCTCTCTCTCTCTCACACACACACACACACACACACACACACACACACACACACACACACACACACACACACACACACACACACACACACACACACACACACACACACTTTCCATCTCTTCGGCATGTACGTTATATGTAATCGACAAATTAACCTTACATCATTACATAATTTCGCATTTACCAACTCATCATTTCATTTCAGTCCCTTAAATTTAGGGCATAATATTCGTGATAGTTTACAAGTATTCTCAGTTATTTAAAAAACGTGGTATTTTGTTGCTAGGCTCCGGTGGCACGAATGAATCTATTGACGGATCTTAAATCTGGTTGCGTTTTCTCTCTTTCTCTGCCACACACAAAATCTTTCTGTCTCTCTGTTTGTTTCTCTGTCTCTGTCCGTATGTACGTCTGTCTGTCTCTTTCTTTCCATCTGTGATATTATCTCTTGTCTCTCTTTTTTCACTATTTGTGTGTGTGTGTGTGTGTGTGTGTGTGTGTGTGTGTGTGTGTGTGTGTGTGTGTGTGTGTGTGTGTGTGTGTGTATGTGTTCTATGTGTGTGAGTAAAATAGATGTTAAATAGATGGAAAGCTGGATACATATATAGACAGACAGATTCATGAGAAAATGAATGTGAGTGACCTTATCGATTTACGTCTTATATTTCCTCCACAGCCTCAGAGTCATCATACTTATCCTATAGAGGGTTTACTTCAAGCAATTCGGAATGACTATTTAATTATCTCTTCACAGCTCAGCAACGACGAAATCTCCGGGATACCCCTGCTGGTGCTGGCCAACAAGCACGACCTCCCCGGGGCGACCTCAGTTGAGCTGCTTTGCGAGGCCCTGACCCTCCGCCACCAGACCCGACCTTGGCACATACAGCCCACCAGCGCCGTGACGTCACAGGGCATTGACGAGGGTATGGACTGGCTTCTTACTGAACTTACACGCAAGCCATCTATCTGATGCTTTGCTGGCTTAGAGGGACTGGCTTATTAGTTATTATTTTTTTCGATTGTTATGTATTTTTTGTTTTTATTTTTAGGTTAGGTTAGGTTATATTTGCTTAGGTTATGATAGAGCTGGCTTTTCAGGCCTATGATGGTGCTTATGAGATTTGCAATTGATTTGTAGTCTATGCTGCTGTGGTGTATACAAAAATACCATTGCTGAACTGTATAATAAAAATACATTCATGATCTTGTCTTATTCGGATTTTATTCCCATTTTATCAATTAGATTTCATTCTTCTCATTGTCTCTCTTAATAGATATTTGCAGAATCCTATGTGGGGAATCACACTCAGTCAGTAATCAAAAGATTTATTAATAGCGACACATCTAGAATTACAAGCGTTTGTTGGATGATTTATTATATCAAAAGTATTATTTACTGCAGAAAAATAGGGATAAATGAGAATAAATATTTTAATTTCAGTCCATTCATAGTTTTTAGTAGAGAACATTTCATTATCTACTGCACATCAGTATCAGCTAAATTTAACGGATATAAACTGCCGTTACAAAAAATATCCCTTTCATCTTATCCATCCATGTAGCGAAGGCATTGATCGGCAAACATTAAACAAAAAAGACTTGAAGAAATGTGAAAATATGGTAAAACCGCAACATAATTCAAGTTTCAACTCTCAAGTTTGTGACTGCATTTGTACTAAGCCCAGGACAAAAACGGTGCAATTACGTTTTTTTTTAAATATATTAGCAGAAAGAGAGAGAGAAACAAAAAAAGAAAATAAATAGGTGTCAGTGGTTTTCAAGTTCTTCCATTCTGTAGTATCCAACCATTATATATTTTTATGGTACTCTTAAGCTATGTTGATTTTTTCATATCAAATTCTCATCATTTATGATTATTGGAGTGGTGTAAATACTTATAGGGCAAGAGCAGTGCATGGAAAACCCCCAGTTAGTTCATATGTGAAATAATCTGTTGGAGAGGTCACGTGTAGCTGAATTCGGACTCTTTTTATGTTTAGATTGTTCTGTGGCCCCTAGAAAGAGACCCATAATACCACAATATTTTCTAATTTACTAATTACATGTTAATCTAAATCAGGGTTCTTCAAGTTTTTTTTCGTCACGACCTACTTTGATTTTGTACAATATTTGTCGTTGTTGTTATTGTTGTTGTTGTTATTATTGTTGTTGTTGTTGCTGTTATTATTATTGTCATATTAATGTATGCGAGTCACTGAAAATGAGCTTACTCCCCAATACTGGGTTGCAACCCGCACTCTGAAGAACCTTGGTTTATGCTCATGTGAATAGGTTTTGTATTCTACGGCAATAATTAAGACAAAAAGTCTCTAGTCCAAACAAACAAAAAATAGAAACGCATAGTCACCATAGCACCATTAGATCCCTCTGGCGTATCCCAACTCAAAGCCTTGTTGAATACGAAGGTTTGCCAATGGTACGTCTTGGCGGTACCTGCTCTGGTCCTGACGAAGGCCGAAGTGGCGGCGGGTGGCACAGCGGAGCGTCGCCTGTGGAAGAAAAACCTCGTTCTGTGTCGCCTGGAGGAGGTGGAGGAGGAGGAGGAGGAGGAGGAGGAGGAGGAGGAGGAGGAGGAGAGGAGGAGGAGGAGAGAAGAAGAAGAAGAAGAAGAAGAAGAAGAAGGAGGAGGACGAGGAGGAGAAGGAAGGTGGGTGAGGGGCTCTATCTCGGAAGGTTGGGGAGGGTAGGGCGGCAGAGAGGAGTAGGGAGGGGGCAGGTCGCAAGGTTGGAGCAGGAGGGGTGAGGAAGGGGCACTGCGACTCCAAGCAAGGTCCGTAGGCTTCAGTCCTAGATGCTGTGCCTTCGATGATCTGTGTTCAAAGGAGAGAATTGGAAAAAAAAAGCTTTGAATAGATAATCCAAAATTGCAACACAGAAAGAACAAACGTAACACATAAAACCACAAAATGAGACGACCTAATTAGACCCCCAGAAGTGAATACAACCCGACGCTTTACCTAAAGTCCAGTGACGAATTGGCCGGCGGTTCGTGTGTAAAGTTCTCCGTCGACTGATGGGCGTGGCTCTCGGTGGTTTGGTGGGCGTTGGTCTCCAATGGGTTTTGAAAGACCACGGAATCGAGACCATACACACTGCCCAGGGTGGATATACGTGTCTCTGAAGTCATTTGCTGCAGTTGGTACTTCTTTTGTTTTAGACTGTGGAAAAAAGAGCTTATCGCGGTTACGTACTTCTGTGGATTTGATCCAAATATATCAATTCCACCAAAAAATATAAAGTGCTAGAACTAGAAATATAGGAACGCAAATAAACATAACTTTAATGGTGATGGCCAGTTCCACCAACAACTGGACGGTTTTTTTTCACAGGCGTTTTCCGTTTAAAACTGCTTATAAGATTGAATTCACTTATTGATAAGAATTAGTAAATGGTACCAAAGACTTTGACAAGAAATGTGAATTACAGATATATGCAAAAACCCTTGATGACGTCAAATATGAAGACTGAATCTGTCTGACGATAAATTGACTGATATTTTAGCAGATATCTTTGATGTTTCGAACGAAATTTGTTTTACTGACAGCGACAGAGATGTAGTAAAAGTATCTCGGGATATTGCAGAGAAATCTTAGAGTGGACTACCATTATTTTGAACCAGAGGTCACACTGACCCATTTCAATATTTTTTTGTGTCCATGTCTTGAAACCTCTTGAATACGATATTAAATACTAACAGTATTTTATATAGTATTCAAGAAGTTTCACTATATATAAATGAATAGAAAGAGAGGAAACAGAATATGAAACAAAAGGAAAACAAAGAATCAAGAAAGGAAAAGGAAAGGAAAAAAAAAAAACACACACACAAAACAACAGAGGCTAGAAAGAGAGCTAAACATAATCATACGGAATGAAGAGAGAGAGAGAGAGAGAGAGAGAGAGAGAGAGAGAGAGAGAGAGAGAGAGAGAGAGAGAGAAGACACACCTTCGAATGGACTTCACGATGACCTTAAACCAGGAGATGACGATAACCAAGCCCAGCACGATGCCCAAGATGATCGGTCCCCAAGGAACGTCTTGAGAACCACAATCACACACCATCTTATCCGGTACAAACTTGCAGAATCTGATAGTAGAGAAAGAGAGGGTAAGGTCGGAAGCGATTAAAAGGTAGGTAAATAATGGTTTCATGAATAATGCATAGGGAACGGAGGAGAGCGAAAGGGGAAATTACGTAAACGTAAATGAGGGGAGAAAGGATGCTTTCATGAAAAACTCCTCTGTGTCAAAATCTGGGTTAGAAAATGAGATTTCAATAAAATTCATTAACAGAACATGCTCCTGAAGTTAAAATCGAAAAAAGAATCAGTCGCAATCATAGAAAATGCCCTTTTAAAGTCATAATCAGGAAAAGAAAATGCCACTGTAGTCTAACTAGCCAGAGGAAGGTGCCATATTAGTAAAGGGCATGGCTTTCTTTCAGCTGAGCCCCTGTCCTTCTAAAGGTTTGTGTAAGATATGTGCTAATAAGAGATCTGAAGAAAAATATAAAGATGTGAAAAGTGAAAATGATGTGCACGGGTGTAACGAACGTCGAAACAAGGTTACGAGAACACCAGGATTTCTTGTAAATATACATTCTGTATTGGTTCTGTCAGTTTTATATCCAGTTTATCCTTTTCCAGGATATTTAGTTTTCACGTGATTCGTCTCACTGCCACCAAGTTCTTGTGTGCTGTTTTTTTCACTGCTGATGAATTCTTGCGTTCCCCGTTATGTCTCGCACTGCCAGATTTCGCAATTTCTTTTTCATTGAGTTTATATGTAGTCCGTTTTCTCTTTCATTGCTATATTTCCCATTTTCTTTTTCATTGAGTTCATATGTTTACCCTTTCACTGCCGCTGACGTTATAAACGGCATGTGGGAATTCCTAGTAACTCCTTTGACCTTGTAAATCATGCAGATTTAGCAAAATGAACAAGCAAGGCAAGCCAAGTCAGACAGAAACGGCAAGAAAAGATGAAGAAGAAAAAATCTCTACATATTATAAGCAAAATCCCTGCGAACAAAGAGAAAACTCACGGCGGACAGGCGCAAATACCCCCACTGCAGTCTAAGCCTATAATACATTCGCTTGCATTTGCACATGACTGCAATGGCAGTTTAGTACCATTCGACACTCGACATTCTCCGTTATCGCTGATATACGTGCGATCTCTGAAAATAAAAGGAAGATTTATTTGATTAAACAGATATTTGTGAATTGAAAATGACTTCAAGCTCGTACGGTCTTGCGTGCGCATGTAATTTCTGTAAAACATATTTTTCAGTAATTTTACTGATAACTCGTATCACAAGTGACATGAAAATTAAATTCATATTCTAATGTTCAAAATTAGAACCATCAGTAACTGTCAATTATATCATCCATTTAAGATGTAACGACTTGTCTTCATAAATATGTCAAAATTCTCTCTCTCTCTCTCTCTTTCTTTTGTTATTTGTCATATATAATAGCAATAAGTACATCGAAATGCTCCCTATTTCATTACCCTTAAAAAAAATCTACACCCATTTACATTTTTTCCTTCCTTCTCTTTAAAAAATTTCCATTCTCTCTCATTCTCACTCTTCTATTTGGTAAAGAACTTACGCCTCACACGCGCACACGCAGTTCACGCATTCGGATCCCTGGACAGAGCAAGGGTTTCGCTCCGGGAAATCGCAGCAGCGGTTGCCCACGACGAGACCTGCGAATAAGGACTGTTATATCCATCTACCTGTCTCTCTATCTGTCGATCAGCCTATCTGTCTATCTAATTATCTATGTATCTATCAGTTTATCTATCTATCTACACACACACACACACACAGGTATATATATATATATATATATATATATATATATATATATATATATATATATATATATATATATATATATATATATATATATATATTTGTATGTATACTTTTTTGGCATACTGTGTATCTATCTGTCTATCTATCAGTATATCTATTTATATATATATGTTTGTATATATTTTGGCACTTCCTCATCTATAATCATCTGACTATATCTAATTATCTGTCTATGTATCTATCAGTCTATCTATCTATGTATATATTTGTTATGTATAATTTTGGCATACTGTCTATCTATCTATCCATCTATCTATCAGTCTGTCTGTCTCTATATATGTATATATATTTTGGGCATACAAATATCTGTCCATCTATTGATCTATCTGTGTATCTATGTATAGTGCTAAGGACTTTAATATCTATGGCATATATCTGTGTCTGCATTAATATATGAACAGATGGATAGACCTACATATAATTAAAGAGATAGATAGATATATAGGTGGATATAAATAGACAAACATTTATACATACAGGTAAAGATTATTAATTCATATATGAACAAAAAGCTCACACGCTCTCTCTCTCTCTTCCTCTCACTCCCTCTCTTTATCTACCTATCAATCTATCCACCTTTTCACCTACCAGATGGATTCCTGGCCTCCACCAACTCCGCATTCAGCATCTTGACACTTTCTGGAAGAACAAATGTTACATTCATATGTGAAGCAATTAGATGTATCTTAAAAGTCACTTGATAATTCTCAGGAGTTTATTTTCATTCACACGTCCTTGTTCGTGTGGAGAGAGAGAGAGAGAGAGAGAGAGAGAGAGAGAGAGAGAGAGAGAGAGAGAGAGAGAGAGAGAGAGAGAGAGAGAGAGAGAGAGAGAGAGAGAGAGAGAGAGTGGTTTGACCAAGGTACCTTACTGTAAGTACATGTGCACCTGAGTATTCACGTCTGTTTATACATGTGTTTCAGAGCAAGGTCTATATAGGTCTATATGCACCTTGTTTCAGAGCGTGCTCATTGTAACAAAATGCGTGTGTTTCAAGTTATGCGTATGTATTTGTACGTAAATGATGACCTATCCAGACACATGCATAAAAAAAAAAAAAAAAAAAAAAAACAGATAGCAGACAAAATGACAACCTTTCCATGACAGCAAAAGGAGGATGAGCAAACTGTCGGCTGAGGATCGTGTTCGGAAAATCATCCTTTTAAACAAAGATCTTGAAAGGCGCCGACGATTTGCCTTCTACCACGACACTTTCTGAAGGGAGAGAAACGTTAGTGAGAAAAAAAAATATATGATATTATTTTTATTTCCTTATGTTACCTTAATTTTTATTCATTTAGTGTACTTCTTATATTTCTTTATATATATATATATATATATATATATATATATATATATATATATATATATATATATATATATATATATATATATGTATATATATATATGTATATATATATATAAATATATATATATATATATATATATATATATATATATATATATATATATATACATATATATATATATACATGTATATATGTATGTATATATATTTATTTATTTATCTATTTTTTCCCCTTCAGTTATAACATATTTCTATTTACTTTGTCTATGTTATTCAATTTCAAAGATCTTTCTGTTCTATTTATGTATTTATCGTATTTAATTGTCCATATATGTAATTTTGGTTTATTTTTACGCTAGCATTAATAGGTATGTAGGCCTATTTATCCCTGGCAACATCTACCATAACGTTCATATACCGTTTCTTTATATTGCTGGAAATACGTATGTATATGTAAATGTGGATGCAGATATAAGCGTGGATGTTGGTATAAACTTAGATACATTGATTTACACATAGTTGCGGATGAATATATACATATGAACGTAGATATAAATGTGGATATAAATGTAAGTGTGGAAGTAAATGTAGATGTAGAAGTTAATGTGGCTGTATATGGAAATGTGGATGCACTTATAAATGTGGATGCGCATATGAATGTCGTTGCACAGTACGTATGAACGTGAATGCACTTATATGTATATCCAAATGCACGCTCACACACGTATATAAGTATAGGTAAGAAAAAGTATATGTAACTTAATAAGCTCATCTAAAAATATTAGGGCACAGTATGATATATAAAAATGTGTTATCATCTGCTTTATAATTCATGTAAATCAGTAATTCCCAAACTTTTTCCCTAGGCTTCCTAGCGCCTCCAACCCCTTAATTATTAAACCACATACGAACCCACACCTTTTTTTATCTTGTATGTTTCAAACTGAAGGCAACACGATTAAACACAAACAAGATTTTTCACAAATAAAACCTTTAGTAGACCAATTTATTTAGCAGTTTTAGCTATGTCGCAAATATAAAAAGTAAATCAAAACACCA
>NC_051420.1:12592248-12604748 GCF_015228065.2 Penaeus monodon
CAGCAGGACTTGAGCTTCTCAGGTTTGTGTCAAGTGTAAGGAGCCATCCTGTGGCAGTCTTGGTTTCTGGTTCCTTTATTATCTGGGAGAAACGTAAGTTCACACACATATATAAATCATATTGTTTATTTTATATTATATATTATATATATATATATATTTTTTTTTTTTATTATTTTATATATTATATATATATTATATATATAACTATAAAATATATATATATATAAGATTATATATGTTTTTATATATTATATATATATATATATTATATATATATATATATATATATATATATATAATATATATATATTTTATATATAAAATTCTTCAAGTGCCTGTCCCTTCAGGCGTTGCGATCAAAGTTTTCCATCCTGTTTGTCTGTTTACAACTTGAGCATTATAAGTATTCGTTTACTGGACATTCAAACATGATATATATATATATAATATATATATATAGATATATATATTATTTTTATTAATATATATATATTTTATATATATTGTATATATATAATGTATATATAAGTATGATATGATATATAATGTATATATATATATATACATATATATATATATATATATATATACATATATATATATTATATATATATATATATATTATATATATATATATATATATATATTTTATATATTATATATATATGTATATATATATGTATATATATATGTAATAATACATATATATATATTATATAATATATTTTATTATATAATATATATAAATATTATATATATATTATATATTATATAAAATATAAAATAGACAAGGTATGAAAGAGAGAATATCTTCACAATACCCGAGATGTATTGTATTGTACATCTCTTGGGATTGTGAAGATATCCCTTCTCATTCTACCTTGTCTACATTTGGCAATAGGAAATACGGTTCATATTATATATATATATATATATATAATATATATATATATAGTTTTTATATAAATATAATATTATATATATATATTATATTATATATAATAAACCCACTGTAGCGCACACATATAATATGTTATCTACACCCTCGATTATCTTTTAAAATTAAAGATGGGCATCCTTCATAACTTCACTAACTCTGATTATAAAAAAAAAAAAAACATGCCCATGCTACAGGACACATCTTCCCAACTAGAGGGCATGGGCACCCCGGGACGAAGGTCAAAGGTCACGCCTTGGGCAGCATGGCGAGCGGCGCTGTTGTTGCTGGTGACCCTCCGGATGCCTTTCTCTCTCGGGAACGAAGTCTTCCAGTGGCACTCGACGGGCAAGTGCGGCGAGACGGTCACTTTGCACTATGTGCTCTCCCTCCTCGGCTGCGCCTCGCTCTGCAACTTGGGTAAGGGTCTGCAAGCCATCTGCAACTTGGGTAAGGGTCTGCAAGCCATCTGCAACTTGGGTAAAGGTCTGCAAGGCATCTGCAACTTGGGTAAAGGTCTGCAAGGCGTCTGTAAACTAGTAAGGATCTGCATCCTTAATAAGTATCAGGGCAAGTATTCACGAAAGCTAAATGATTTCGTAGACAAACTGACGGCTGTTCTGAAAGTTTTTTTATTCAAAATTTTTGTCGTAAGTGTTTAAAGGATCTGCAACTAGGGAAGGGATCTGTAACCTAAGAGGGTGAGGATAATCATTAAAAATGTTTACGCTCTCTCTCTCTCTCTCACTCTCTCTCTCTCTCTCTCTCTCTCTCCCTCCCTCCCCCCACATGAACGTCTGTACTTACCCACAGATACGAGGTGTCGAGGTTTCAGCATTGGCCCCGTGACTGCCGACGGAAGAATGCCGTGTGAATTGCTACTACCGATTCCCTTACTATGATTTTCAGCTGCTACGGGGAACGTACGTTTCATCAATTTTGTTTTCGAGTTTGGGAAAAAACGGAATGTCCTTGGTGAGTCATGGAGCATCTTTTTTTTTAGAATTTTAATTTTCCTTTTTAAAGCAACCTTTCTTTCTCTTATTTCCCCCTCCCCCTTTCATTTCTTTTTCTTCTTTTATTCTTTCATTTTCCATATCCCTCACTCCTTTCGTCTTTTTTCGCTATCACTTTTACCCAAACGTCTGCACAAAATTTTTCCCTGGAAATGATAATCATCAAGTTTTCGGGCCCCAAACTGATGGGTACTACCCTTTTGTCGTTTGCACCTTTGCTCTTCTGCCCCATTTCTGTCGCCCCTGTAAAAACGAATCGTTTGAAGAGTTGAGGCCCCCAAAAGAAAATTCCGTCTTTCGCATTGGACAGAAAAGCATCATCGGCCAATTACCTACTGAGACGTCATCAAGGCTTCCCGTGTTTTTCTGGCATTAACAGTTTCAAATATTCTTTTGCTGATGAGTATAATGAAATAATGGTAAACATATTTCACTAAAACAAAAATGGGAATTGTCATCACCTTCTCTAGAAACTCAGAAAGCTCAGAAAGCTCAGACACATGGTAGTATTACATTCGCGTAAAAAACCCTTGGCTACATAAACATTTCCAGTATCAACATCCTCTTGGCCCTTCCTTCCGCCGACAGATACGACCCATGAGATCGCCAACGGCATCGAACGGGGAACAAGGGGCCTCACAACCTTAGGTTTCATCAGCGCATATGACTCAGACCTCTCGTACTATGTCTACCTATCACCGTACGTGGCTTACTACGTGCCCCCGACCGTGAACAGCGTGATCTACGCAGATGGCGAAAAGTGCCCCGACCCCGACCAGGTCTTCGTCGACATCGACTACAACGGCGTGGGCAAGACCCAGAGACTGCTGTGCTCGGCCATCGTTCCTCCGAAGCAGCTGACGACCACCTGCTACGTCGCCAATCCTGGTACCCTGCCGAAACCCACCTTCACCTATATAGACACAACGACGTGGATCAACTGGATTGTATGCGATTATGGGTACATGACGGAGTTGTACTGGTACAGCGACCCCTCAGCTCCCGTTACACCCTACCGGTACACAGGAGCGAAGTGTTGTGACGTCATAACGCTGTAAATTAAGAACGAGGCCGATCACAACGAGAGGATTGTCGAAGGAAAACCGGGTTAGTGGTCAGTTTGATGACTTCCGATGAATAAGAGGTAGAGAGAGAGAGAGAGAGAGAGAGAGAGAGAGAGAGAGAGAGAGAGAGAGAGAGAGAGAGAGAGAGAGAGAGAGAAGAGAGATAGAGAGAGTGAGAGAGAGAGATAGAGAGAGAGAGAGGAGAAAGAGAGAGAGAGAGAAGAGAGAGAGAGAGAGAGAGAGAGAGAGAGAGAGAGGAGAGAGAGAGAGGAGAGAGAGGGAGAAAGAAGAGAGAGAGAGAGAGAGAGGGAGAGAAAGAGAAAGGGAGAGAAGAGAGAGAGAGAGAAAGAAAGAGAGATAGTAGATAGATAGATAGAGAGAAAAGGAGACGATAGAGAAAGGAGAAGGAGGAAAAGAAAAAAATATCAAAATAATATAATATATAATATATATATATATAATATATATATATATAAAATATATATAAAATTAATATATATATATATATATTATATATAATATTATATATTATTATTATTATATATATATATATATAGATAAAAAGAGGAGAGGAGAAGAGAGAGAGAGAGAAAGAGGGGGGAAAGAAGAGAGGAGGGGAAGAAGAGAGGAAGAGAGAGAGAGAGAGAGAAGAGAGGAGAGAGAGGAGAGAGGGAAGAAGAGAGGAAGAGAAGAGGAGAGAGAGGAGAGAGGAGGAGAGAGAGAGAGAGAGAGGAAGAGGAGAGAGAGAAGAAGAGAGAAGAGAGAGAGAAGAGAGGCAGAGAGAGAGAGAGAGTATAAGATGTGGAAAATCTATATCTGGTACGATTGTGTATTCTATTTCTATTCCCAGTGACCACGTGGCTGTTTTCCACGTGGATCCAAATGTCCCAAATAGACCACCCTCAGCGGGGGCGGAGGTCACATTTTATATGACCTCGTTTGACCGAGAGTTCGTTGCTAAGCTACCACAGGCACAAGGGTTTCCCCTCCGCCCTCTCTCCGGCAGCTGACCGTCCCCTTCGCGCGGCCCGTTTATAACTAGACATGTCTTGTGTTTTTTTTACTGCTGGTATCAACTTCAGAAATAAAGAGTAAAGCCGAATACCATATCATACCCCTGCAAGCCAATGTAATTGGTTTCCCTTACCGTTTATCTGGTGCAGCGGCCGTTGCATCCTTTTGGCTGCAACCGACACACCACCCCCGAAGAAAATCCGCTCGACCGCTTCAGACATGTTTAAAAAAAAACACGTAAGTACACGTTTGGGCCCCCTTCTTATTTCTTTTCCCTTCTTCCCATACTTTGTGTTAACCCGTTGTTTTTGTTGGGTTAAAAGTTCTAATGACAAAATGGCACGTTCTCCACTATTCTCCACCTCAGATCGTATTTCCGTGCGATCGAGTATGTGATCAATAAACATGAATATCTTTCGTTTTTAAGTAATTTTTATTTTCCTCGTTTTTAGAGATTTATTGTTTTCTCTGCACAATTTAACGCGTTCGTGATTTTATTCTTACACGAATATCATTTCATTTTATCCGTTCCTAACCTCGCGCCCGACCTGACCTTCCCTTTTCTTCTTTTGCGTCACTTTTGGTTAGAATTGACTTGCCCTCACTTTCTCTTTTCCCGGCCCGGTTTGGCGGCGTGGGTAGGGTCGATGATCATTGTACTTTGCTTTTTGTGACAGTTCTTCGGCGCTGAACGAAGTATGTAACGGAAATTCAAAAATTCATAGTTGATATAGCTAGGTTTTTTTCCCTCAATCTAGTGAAACAGAATTGCCCGATATTGCCCCGGGGTTGCGTAAACGCCTAATAGATCTGCGCTCCGTCGTTCGAGAGTAAAGTTATTCGTTCGTTCGGCTACCTTTTGAGTCAGTGTGACCCGCGGTTATGTCCGTTAATTAATGTAGGACTAGGGTTTAAGCTAGAATCATTATTCGCTTATTAATCACACCTTTCTCACCCTCCTCAAGTCGCTTGCATGTTTTGGGTACCCCCCAAGCGTTTGTGTGATTCGTGAAAATTTATATATCCTTCGGGAATTTTGCGAGCGCCCATTACAGATATTATATTCCTGGCTCGAGTCGCTTCAGTCATATACGGCATTTGGGTATAGGATCCCCCCGTTATTGAGTTTTATTGAAGTCTGACGTGCAAAGCTAGACATGTACCTCGGCAGTTCAGATTTCTGACCCCGAGAAGATTTTCGCTTGATAAAAAATTTGGCGAATATTTTTTTCATGTCACCTTTATTCATGCTTTAAATTTTGTCGCATATCATTATATGTTGAATTCAAAGTGGTAGTTGAAATAATCTTAAATAGGGTAGCATTGCTAATTACTTCAGTTTTGTTATAGTGAACGCTAATATTCGTGTTTATGATTCATTCTCTGTGTGAGGTCACTCGCCTTCCCTCTCATTCACGCTAGCTGTCACTCACACACGCATACACACACACATTCAGCTCACTTACACACACAGGATAAAAGACACTGACCCTTTTCATTGTCTTAGTGCCGGCGTAAAGATTTATCTCTTTAAGCCCGCAATTTTGTCTGTCGCTGTCCCGTGTACAAATTACATCTATTTCTTATCTGTTGACGACTATGGTTCAATAGATCTTCGGGGGATCGCCGAGTCGTTCCCTTATCTACTCTCATATCTATCAGAGATGGTTTGGTAGTTCAAATAGGTCTATGCGGACCGCTACTGACATCTCCCTCTTCTATTTTCTTCTTTACCTTTGGGGAAAATAAAACACAAAATGAAAAAAAAGACGAAAATAAGTTAAAAACCAACATTAAAAACCGTAAATTGTTAGAATAACCGGCTAGTTTGGGAATTACCACCCCATCTTCTCTGTTGCCTTTCCCTTTTTTTCTTACTCTGGCCCTTACGTGTATGATCTGGCTCCCGACTTTATAGTGCGTCGGGCCGATACGGCACCGAGGGAGGACCCTTAAGATGCTGTGAGAAGGACGTCATCGAAGATCGCCATAGGCCCACGGACCAGGATTTTCGTCAGAGAAGGTTTTAAGCCGTCCCAGTCTAGTGGACGGGTGTTGCCTGGCAGACTCCCCGTACATCCAGCGGACCAGCACCTTTGCCGCAGGTACCAGTCGCCCCAGAATGCTGTGCATAGGCGACGCCTGGCGGACGCCTGCAGATCCGGTCAACTCCAGGAGCTCGTAGCGCAGGTATAAGCCGCCCCGAGATGCCGCCCCTGCCCCGACGCCCGTAGATCCGGGCGAAGATTACGAGGACGTGTGGACGCGAGAAGGACCTGGACGAGATCTGTGAGGACGTGTGGACGAGGACGCCGCCGAGTTAGGCCTGGGCCAGGACTACGAGGAGGTTAAGCCGAATCTCAAGTCAAGGAGGACCTTTGCGAGACTTTCGAGGACGTGTGAACGAGGACGGACAGTTACACAGAGGACCAGGAGGATTAGGACGACAGGGACGAGAAGCCACGAAAAGGCACCAGGACAACGCACGAGAACAGACGACCCGCCAAGTTAGGTCACCCTTGAAGACGCCCCGAGGGCGAGGGGCGAGTAGGGGGCCGAGCAAAATAGATGTGGATAATTCTATTTCTGTTACAGGATGTGGATAAATTTTATTTCTTTACCAGTGGACCACGTGGCTGTTTTCCACGTGGATCCAAATGTCCCAAAAAAGAACCACCCGCACAGCGAGGGCGGAGGTCACATTTTATATCTGACCTCGTTTGGACCCAGAGTTCGTGCTAAGCTACCACCGCACTAAGGTCAGCTCCGCCCTCCCCTCCGGGCAGCTGACCGTGACTCCGCGCGGCCCGATTATAACTAGACATGTCTTGTGTGTTTATACTGCGTGGTATCAACTCTCAGAAATAAAGAGTCAAGCCGAATACCAGTATCAATACCCTGCAGACAATGTAAGTGGGGTTCTCTACCCGTTATAGAGAGAGAGAGAGAGAGGGAGAGAGAGAGAGGAGAGGGATAGATGAGAGAGAGAGGGACGAGAGGAGAGAGAAAGAGAGAGAGAGATGAGACGAGAGACGAGATGAGAGAGAGAGAGATAGAGAGATGAGAGAGAGAGAGAGAGAGGGAGAAGAGAGAGAGAGAGACAGGAGAGAGAGAGAGAGAGGAGGGAGGGATTCGAGAGAAGAGAGAGAGGAGGAGAGAGAGAGAGAGAAAGAGAGAGATCCCGTTTTAGTCTCAGAACACACCTGAAAGATCACCTCTCCCTTCTTCGCGTGATGATCCGGTTTACGCCATGAAGTCCCTAGCAAGGGTCTGGACAGCATGTAAGACTTTGGTCAGGCGTGGAAGAACCTTCCTTTAATCTACGACTCATGGGCGGGATTCCGACTCACGTAGTGTATACACTTTCCTTTCATAGGCTATAAGGACAGAGTTGAAAATTGCACTTCTGTACATTAATATCCGTTCACAACAGCGGCAGGAAAATATATCTCAATATATGATTTTGTTAACATGTACCGGTATATAAACATCATGTATATTGATTTGTGAAGAAAAACAAATATGTATATATGTTATATATATATAAATATATATATATATATATATTATACTATATAATATATATATATATACATATATATATATATATATATATATATATATATATATATATATATATATTATCCTTTTTATCCTTCTAGTGAACACATTACTGGCATTTAAGACAAATGCTGTGATTCTATCACCACATATATATTATATATAATATATTAATATATATATATACATATATAATACATAATATATACTATATATATATCTATATATATATATATAGATATATATTATATATAGATTATATCAATCTAACAAAATTATTATTTATTCTGTAATTTTACCTTAAAAGGTTTCACTTCTACAATAATTTTGTGTCGGCCACGGGCACGATTTCGAACACAGACGGAAAAAAGAATCCAGAATTTGAACATCTTCGGAGTCTGGCTTGACCACGCGAAAGTGGCTGCCAAGTTTATTGTTTCTCTTACGGGGTGGAGGAATAAGCGGGTGTTGGGCAAAGTGACATAGGGAAGGGACGGACATGTGTTCTAGGGATGTGAGGGACAGAAGGGGATGCTAGGGCGGAGGGAGAGAGGTCTTTGTTGTTGGGGTCGAAGCCGAATGAGGGGGCGGGGAAAAGGGGGAGTAGCGAGTACCTGTGGAAAAGAAAAGGGGGAAGCTAGGGAGGACTCCTTGGGTTTGAGTGGTGAGAGCAATGTGGGCTTGGTGAACGAAGACGAGGAGAGAGAGCGAGAGAGAGAGAGGAGAGAGAGAGAGAGATGAGGGAACGCAAATCGAGAGAGATGAGAAGAGAGAGACAGACCGAGAGAGAAGAGAGAGACAGAGAGAGGCAAATAGACCAACAAGTGATAATATATACTATATATATCGTATATATATATATATATATATATATATATATATATAGATATATATATATATATATATATATATATATATATATATAACGTATTGAAGAGACTGGTAGAACCGCTTTCCATTAAGCTATTGCCCATACATGAAACTGACTTTTTTCCCTAAATTATTCTGACGGTTGTTTAGGAAATGGAACACCCATTATCACAAAGAAATTATGGAAAATTATATTATGACTAGTCAAAAAAAAAAAAAAAAAAAGAAATGAAAAGAGAAAAAATGAAAAAAGAAAAAAATATACACACACACATAGCAAACAATAAGCCATCTTACTATTATCTGTTAACTCACAGCTCAGCCTAACTGCAAATGTGATGACATTCATTTAGCTCCGCCCCTGTTTCACTCCTATCAATCAGTGGCGATAGTGTTCCTTATCAGTATTTTAAATTGAAAAACAGTCAATAAAAGGCAAAAAAAAAAAAAAAAACAAAAAATCGAAAAAGACCCACTAATATTTGCTTAAAAACGATGGTTTAGGTGCGCTGTCAACTAAGATTTCATCGATACAGAGGGGTATACTTGTGTGGATATATAAAACAGGAATAAACAGAAGGCTGTGAAAAATTAACCAATCATGTAGAAAAAATCAAATGAATACAAACTTAATGAACAAAAACACCCCACAAAAAACCAAATTCATACGCGAATCAAACCATTAAAAAGATTCAAATTAAGAGAATTTCTGCATCATTCAAAACACAGAATCTCCTATCATATACAAGCCCCACTACCCAGAAGGGTTACGCCACCGTTCTGTAAGTTGCGTTCTTGGCGGAGGAAAACAAGGGCGGCGGGTGGTCCGTTGGGCCAGGTCTTTCGGGGTCACTCGGGAGCACGAGAGCTGCGACACCACCTCCCTGCGACGGCTCTTGAGGGAAGAGCGGTCTGATGGTGAGGGGAGAAATGTATTTATTATTGTTATCTAGTATACTGCAGAGAGAGAGAGAGAGAAATGTTCCGTTTAAGTCAGAGAATGAGAGAAAGAAGAAAGATAAGAAAGAGGAAAAATTAGTATATATATATATATATATATATATATATATACTATATATATAGAGATATATAGAGGAGAGAGAGAGAGAGAGGAAGGAGTGAGAGAGAGAGAGAGACAGAAAAACCGAGAATAGACAGAAGAACGAGTCAGAGTCAGAGATAAAAACAGTTAAAAAAACAACAAGGGGAAGCAGATAGAGAGAAGAGATGAGACGAGAGAGAGAGAGAGAGCAGAGAGAGAGAGAGAGAGAGAGAGAGAGTGAGTGAGTGAGTGAGAGAGAGAGAGAGAGAGAGAGAGAGCGAGAGAGAGAGAGAGAGAGAGAGAGAGAGAGAGAGAGAGAGAGAGAGAGAGAGAGAGAGAGAGAGAGAGAGAGAGAGAGTAAAAACAACGCACCACCAGGCCTACCTCGAGAGCGTCAGCATGATCATCCGGAGCCAAAAGCCACAGATAAGGAGCGAGGCCACAGCAAGCAGAATCGGGAGCAGCAACGTCGGCTCAGACATCACGCAGTCCAGTCATCTTCTCGGGGACGAATTACAGGGACTGGAAGGAAGGGAGATGAGAGGAGTCTGGGAAGGGAAAAAAAGAGAAGGGAGAGAGGGGAAGAGGGACGGGCGAGAGAAGGGAGCGGGAGGAAGGGAGATGGCGGGGAGAGAAGGGAGGGAGGAGAGGGAGAGGGACGGGGGAGAGAAAGGGAGAGGGAGGAGAGGGGAGGGGAAGGGATAGGAGGAGGGAGGAAGGAGAGGGTAGGAGGGAAGGAAAGAGAGAGAGGAGGAGGAGGGGGGAGGAATGGGAGAGGGGAGAGGGAAGGAAGAAGAAGGGAGGGGAGGGGGGAGAGAAGGGAGAGCGATTTTTTTTTTTTTTTTTGTTTTTTTTGAGGAAGGTGAGGGGGAAGGGAAGGGGAGAAGGAGCAAGGAGGAGAGGAGAGAAGGGAAAAGGAGGGGAGGGAGGGGAGGGAAGAAGAGAGGAGGGGAGGGGGAGTTGAAAGTGAGAGGGGATAGTTATTCCTCCATCTTACGAGTATCTATTTCTCTATTACATCTCCATAATCTATATATCTATCTATCTTTCTGCTGTAACGATATGTATTGCAGCTAGATAGGTTGCTAGTAGGTAGACAGATCGTCAAGTAGAGATATATTAGATAGATAGATAACTAAATAGACTGGGATGACAGATGGATGAATATAAGTCTGATAAAATAGCAGATATACAGAAATGAAAGAAATTTAGAACAAGAAAAAGGGGAAAAATGGGGCTTTTGGGGAGGGAGAAATGAATACTATGCGAAGGAAAAACATCATGCTGAATACGACTTTACAAACCAAATATATCAACGGATAAATGAAAATGTATATAACAAAATGAATGATAAACCAATGAATAAACAAGAATAATAAGCAAATAAGAATAAACCCCCCCCCAAAGCAGAAAGAAATAATCACTAGGGACAAAAGGCAGATACTGTCATTACAATCCAGCCTTTAATGCAGTCACCTTAACCCTGCAAAAAAATTAAGGGGGAGCGGCGCCTCATCAGAGTACCGGACGGCTGTTGGCCTCCACCATTGCATCTCGCCGTTGCTCTCGTTCGCGTGTCTATCCTCTGGGGAAGTGAGAAGAGAGAAAAGGGGAAAGGGAGAGGGAGAGAGAGGCGAGGAAGAGGGAGAGAGGAAAGGGAGGTTAAAGAGGGAGACAGAGGGTGAGAGAGAGAGGCAGAGGGAGAGAGGCAGAGGGAGAGAGGCAGAGGGAGAGAGAAGCAGAGAGAGAGAGAGAGAGAGAGTGGAGAGAAGAGGGTGAGAGAGAGAACGAGAGAGAGAGAGAGAGAGAGAGAGAGGAGAGATAGAGATAGATAGAGAGAGAGGGAGGGAGTCAGAGAGAGAGAGAGAGAGACGAGAGAGAGAGAGAGAGAGAGAAAGAAAGGAGAAGAGAGATGAGAGAGAGCAGAGAGAGAGAAATATATATATATATAATATATATATATATATCTATTATATATATATATATATTATATATATATATATAAAAAAAAAAAATATTATATATATATATATATATATATATATATATATATATATAATATATATATATATATATATCTATATTTATAGCTATATAGAGAGCGAGAGAGATGATGGAGAGAGAGGAGACGAGAGAAGCGAGAGAGAGAGAGCGAATATTGCAGATTAATAGGATTTGTTTTATATTACATTTATATTAAATAATAGTATATTCGTGTGTGTGTGTGTGTGTGTGTGTGTGTGTGTGTGTGTGTGTGTGTGTGTGTGTGTGTGTGTGTGTGTGTGTGTGTGTGTGAGTGTGTATGTGTGTGTGTGTGGTGTGTGTGTGTGTTGTGTGTGTGTGTGTGGGTGTGTGTGGTGTGGTTGTGTGTGTGTGTGTGTGGTGTGTGTGTGTAGACTGTACATTATAAATATCCGTCTGTGTATGTTTGTGATGCGTGAGTCCAGGTACTTGGAACACAAATGCAAACTTACGGCTCGCAGGACACATGTGCAGTGACACACTCCGCCCCTCGGCGAGCACGGGTTTGCTTCGGTTAGACACAACAGGGATCCCCCGATGTTCGAGACCTAAAAATAGAAACCAAATTATCTCCATGGTATTGATATATAGAGATAAATATACACATTTTTTTTGACGGCAAAACATAGCATGAATGTAAGATACGCTGATAAATATGGTAATAACTAGCTTATATCTCTGAATATATATATTGAATATGTAAACCATCCAGTGTTACTTCTTTTATGGTGTAATTATAAATTCTGTAATAATTTAGTTTCGTATAGTGAAAAAAAATTACTAAGTTCTGTCAACTTGAAAGAAAGAACTTTAAGTTTAACCAAGTAAACCAAATATTTCAATCAAATCTACATCTAGTATTCCCTTTTTTCAATATCATTAATTTCTCCCTATTGCATATCAATTCCCTGGTGTATAGACTGTTAGTAAGTAACCAATTTATTTTAATTATTTATTATCATTTCCTCTTA
>NC_051420.1:12609748-12611903 GCF_015228065.2 Penaeus monodon
CATATATATATATATACATATATATATGTATATATTTGTATATGTACATATATATGTATGTACGGCAATCTGAGTTCGAGGGTTCGAGTCACCGGCCGGCGCGTTGTTCCCTTGGGCAAGAAACTTCACCTCAATTGCCTGCCTAGCCACTGGATGGATAAGTCAGCCCAAGTCAGTGCCAGGTAAATAGAGATGGTGACTCGATAAGAAAAAAAAAAAAAAAAAAATATATCACCGGGCGGAAGGCAATGGCAAACCACCGCTTTAAATTGCCAAGAAAATCATGAAAGCCCATGATCGCCAAGGCCGCGGTGACCGAATGATTAGAACATCGGACTCAACACTGGCACGACGGCAATCTGAGTTCGAAGGTTCGAGTCACCGGACGGCGTGTTGTTCCCTTGGGCAAGGAACTTCACCTCGATTGCCTACCTAGCCACTTGGTGGCCAAGCCAGCCCAAGTCATTGCTGGTCCCAAGTCCAGATAAAAATAGAGAGAATGATTACCTAAAAAAAAAAAAAAAAAAAAAAAAAAAGGTACCACCGGCACTCTCTGTGGAAAGGAACTGGGGACCCTACCACGTACTCACTCCAAGAGCATCACAACATGAAAACTACAATTAAGTATCATGCTGTGACCACGGCGGCTCAGACATGAACCTACCGTTAAAAGAAGACATATAACATATAGATACATAGACATTGCAGGTAGAACAACGAAGTACAAGAAAACACACGAATATGCCGAAGGCCTTCGGCATATTCGTGTGTTTTCTTGTACTTCCCTTCGTTGTTCTACTCGCAATCTGTTCGACATGAATTCCACATACATACACATGTGTGTGTGTGTGTGTGTGTGTGTGTGTGTGTGTGTGTGTGTGTGGTGTGTGTGTGTGTGTGTGTGTGTGTGTGTGTGTGTGACGTTTGTATGTGTGTGTGTGTGTGTGTGTGTGTGTGTGTGTGTGTGTGTGTGTGTGTGTGTGTGTGTGTGTGTGTGTGTGTGTGTGTGTGTGTGTGTGTGTGTGAGTTAATCGTGAAACTTCTCATCTGGAGTATTTGCATATTTGTCTTTATGTTTCAGCATTTCCTTTATAATTCCTATCGGGAGAAGCAAGATGAAATGGATACAATAAAAACAATAAAACCAAATCAAACGCAAAAATGGACCTTGAGATTCTAAAAAAACAATATTCAGTCACGAATTTAATTTTCAACTTTATCGTAAGGTTAATCTTGAAAATAAAGATAATATCGCTAGACAGACAGACACACACAAACACACACACACACACACACACACACACACACATATATATGTATATATATATATATATATATATATATATATATATATATATATATATATATATATATATATATGCTCAGTTGTTTGTCAGTGAACCATGTAACTTATCTGGAGCATCTGAATTTGCATATTTGTTTATATGTTTTAACATTTCATATTTCTCTGTTTATGTTGAATTTCCTTTACAACTGATATCAGCAAAAACAAATAGATGAAATTAATACAATGAAAACAACAAAGAAAAAGAAACTCTACTCAAAAATGGGCCTACGTCTGATTCCACACTTGGCAGGGAACAGTACGGAACGATGAACCTGTACGTGTATTTGTGTGTCGGATACATTTTTGACACAGATGTACCAATTCTATGAAATGCCACATTGTAAAGCTGTAGCATTGTACCGCATTGGTCAGACGCCACAGATAGAAAAATGGGGGGGGGGGCATTGAGAGAGAGAGGGAGAGAGAGCAGAAAAGCCACGTAAACTCCTTAAATGATAAAAAAGAGAATTAGCTTCCTCCAGGTTTTACTATGAAATGACAAAGGGAGTAAAGCATAAATGAAAAAAAGAACAAAATACTGACGCAAAAATAGGACCCTTGATTCATATCTTGCCATATACTTCAACATAATTCTTGTCAGCTTATGTTGATATTGCTTGGGGTTTTATAGCATTACAGTGACTAGCACTATACATGGGTAACCATTTTAGGGAATCGTATGTGAGTAACGTGAAAAGAAAAGAAATAATAAAGAAGAACCAAGGAATGGAAAGGAATGGATTCTCAGTTATAAGGACGTCAAAAGTGAAAAAAGAACGAAAAATAACACTTAATGTATATTTAATA
>NC_051420.1:12627367-12629867 GCF_015228065.2 Penaeus monodon
GTGTTTTTTCATGTAATATAGATGTGTATATATATATATATATATATATATATATAATATAATATATTATATATATATATATGTGTGTGTGTGGTGTGTATGGTTGTTGTGGTGTGTGTGTGTGTGTGGGTTGTGTGGTGGTGGTGTGGCTGTTTGGGGTGTGTTTGTTGTGTTGTGTGTCAATGTTGTGAGAATTCGAGGCGCGTATACATATATGCATGCTTTTACATACGAATAAAGATTATGGATCTACCTACGCAGGAATGGCATTTACCACGCATGCATATCAATATAACCAAGCATGAGTCACAGCCACGGCGCAGAAACAAGCCAGCGATGCAAAGAACAGCTAGAGAGAAATGCAGATGAAAATGATAGATGGCCGGCTTTAACTTTTTGCAACCGTAACGCGGGACAGAGAGAGAGAGAGAGAGAGAGAGGGAGAACGAGCGCAAATTTTTTTTAAGTATATTTCAATCCGCTGTGTTATTCGGTGATTGTTTAAATAGATTCTTATGGATAACACGAACACCTATCGATACATATTGACGCAGCTTTTAAAAAAATTAACGAAAAATCAACAAATAACTATCTAATCACAACAACAAAACATGAAAAGAACAATATGGAAGAATTAAAAACAAACAGCTTTTTTTTTTTTTTACCTCTTGCAAGCGTTTAGTCACAGCGAGTACCTTTCCAGGAAATTTAGCAAACTTCTATTACACATACCTGGAAGGACGTTATTCCTTTCTTATTTCGTTGTCTTTCGAGTGCTGGCCTTCGTCGTTCTATGCGTGGCTTCCTGCGTGAAAATCACTGCAATGAATTCCGGACTATTTACTGAAGTTCTTTTAGAGCAGAAGCGACAGTATGTCTGTTTGTTTTTTAATGGAATATAATTAGAAAGCTTCAAAATAAATCAAATTGGCATGGCACACATATATGACGGTAGACGAAAGATAGATGTATTATAGCATACACACATAAAAATGCTTGTAACTGTATACTATGTGCATATAGACGTGTATGCATTAAAGCTCTAAACGGGTGTTAAATATAGGAGATGAACGAGAGAGAGAGAGCTCCGTAAGACGAGAGATGAGGAGAGAGAGAAGAACGAGAAAGAGGAAGAGAGAGAGGAGAAGAGAACGTAGATATATAAAAGTAACATTCCACTCTAAACTGTCACCAACAGGTATCGTGCAGAAAGTGGGAGGTTAGGGGGGGGGATCGTGAAGATCCGCGAGGAGGATACACAAGATCGGTAGAAATGGAGGTGAGATCAGCCCTTCTTTCGCGGGAACCAAGACATTTACGGTTGGAGGGGGGGGGGAGGAGGGTGGCTCCTGGGGGCATTACGACCGACCGAAAATAAGGGATATATATTTTTTCGCCATGTCCGATTTTTTTATATCACAGGACGGACGATCTAGAAGAAGTCCTTATTAGGAAGGTGTGGTCATTAGGACTTCGAGTCAGGATGGAGTGCCGGGGTGGAGTTGTGATATTTTTCAATAATTTTTTTTATTTATTTTTCTTCTTCTCTTCGGCTTCTACGTGACAGATGCAGTTAATAATATTGTATTCTTTTCCATGTACAAAAAAAACAGTGAAAAATGTACATTCCCAAAATGAACCAAAAACGCTAGATGACACGTTTGGAGGGATTACTCTTGGAGACTTCCGGCAAATGTGAGTTGTTTTGACCATCACATAAAAGCGGCAGCCACGGCCCTTGCCCCAGAGTGCATCCCGTGCAGGTGGAAAATTACGCAGGGCAAACAGGAGGTTTTCTCTCCTGTAACGAAGTAGGCAACTGAATCAGTTCAAGTTGTCAGCTTAGAAGGAGAAAGGTGTTCCAGCAGCATTTTGGCGTGGCGTAGCGACCCTCGTCAGCTGCGTCCACAAGGTATGGTGCGTTTCATTTGCTTGCAAGAGAGAAGCCCACACAGGGCACTGGGTAAAAACTAGTCATGAGGTAGTTCGGTTTTGTTAGTAAACATATTATTATTTCTTTGAGCTTATTCTGACAACTATGACTGTAAATAAATAATCATAAGGCAAAGAATGAAAACAGAAAGAGTAATAATTCAAGTGTAGGAGTGAAAAGAAAAAAAAAAAAAACATTCGCTTTCTAAGGCACCATCAGAACAGACTATCATTACTCTCATCATATATGAATCACTTATCACGCCAACAGCTAGATGAAAACACCCAGCATTGACCCACCAACAGTTCCCCCTACAACACACATTTCTCCTCCCTACCCTTGCCCACGTAGGCTTTGGTTGACTCATTCTTGACTCATCCTCGGCCGCTCCTAAGGGTCGGCCCGACGCACCTCACGCCCTCCCTCCATTCATTGACTCATCTTCCCCTGCTCACGCGCACTTCAAGACATGCCCAAGCGTATCTGTGTATATATGTGTATGTGTGTGTGTGTATATATATATATATATATATATCAGAATATAATCTATATATATATAATATATAC
>NC_051420.1:12637703-12640927 GCF_015228065.2 Penaeus monodon
TTTTTTTTTTTTTTTTTTTAATGCAGAAATCTGGTTGGCAGAGGAAGTGGTCCACCTGTGCCCGACTCGCGCTGTGGATTACGACAGGATGCTGGGCAGGATAGGGATAGGATGGAAGCAGAATAGGATAAGGACAGAGGCAGAAGGGAGAAGAAGTAAAGCAAACGAGTGGAGGAGGGAGAAATAAGCGAAGCAAGAGAGAGGAGTGAAATGACGAAAATGATAAGAGAGGGCGAATAAGAACACGAGAAAGATAGAAGGATCGGGGAAAGGAGGGGGGGGGGTCGAAACCTTAAGAAAGACTCAAGACAGAAGAAAAGAGATGAGAGAATAGGGGGAAAACAACAACAGTACGAGAAGTTGAGAATTGTATTCAAAAGATAGGCTCAAAGAGACCTATCACCTGAACTCATGCACCAAAAAATAAACGTAAGTATTGTTTTCGAGAAATAGGTAAATAGGAAGAAGACTGACATACAATTGCAAAATTGACTGAGGCACAGGCAAAGGCTGACCGCAGAAAGGCTTCTGATTATAGTAAACATGGCTTAATGAAGCCCGCTTGGTTCGTCTGTCGTATTGTTATTATTATCGCTGTCTTAACAACTTCAAAATTGAACCACGTCATATATAAGAAATACCTAAACTGAAAACAAAAGGAAAAGAGTAGCGCCTTCGTGACACAAGCATCACTTGGCATCGATCGTGGGACCCTCGCTTGGGAGGAAGTGACCTTACCAACCATGCTACGCGGAAGTAATAATTTACCGAGTGATAAATAATAATAATAATAATAATAATAATAATAATAATAATAATAATAATAATAATAATAATAATAATAATAATAATAATAATAATAATAATAATAATAATAATAATAATAATAATAATAATAAAAAGATAAATAAATTAAAAATATCCCGGTTACAAACACACGTTCCATTTTTTTCTTTCTTTCTTTCCTTGTTTTATCCAATAGTAAATCGTATGTGATACACCAGCAGCATAAAGTCCATAGGGGTGAAATGTGAGATATTACTCAAAGTTTAAAAACTAGTAACCATTATACAAAAAAGTATAAAACAATATAAATCATGAGTTGACAGTTCAGAAATTTCGAATTATTTTATAAATCACGTTAATGCACTACAGTCATTAGATAGAATGCATTAGGGCAAACATATTGATGCTTACAGTTCAGATGAAAGTTTAATTTAACAAATCATTAATAACGCACATATATTCATGCACGCACAAACGCACATACAAATCCTCGGACGGACAAGTGTATAGTAAATAATCTTCCTATATCTCTCTCTTTCTGTCTGTATATCTATCTGTCTGTCTATCCATGTATCTAGCTATCGATACCACTGTCCATATGTATATCTCACTGTATATCTATCCCATTGTCTATTTGTCTATCTATCTCACTATCTGTCTATCTATCTCACTGGCTACCGGTATATCTAGCCCACTGTCTATTTTTTCTATTTGCCATTCTAATATATATGTACGTATGCGTTACACACTCACACAGATACAAACTAAGCATATTGTATTGATAATTACTACAAACTTCAAATTTCTCTCTCTCCTTCTGTGTCTCATATTTTTCATTACTTTTCTATTTAATCACATTATCTTGTTACGCTGTTTTTTGCCATTCAGACACCCAGACACACACACACACACACACACACACACACACACACACACACACACACACACACACACACACACACACACCACACACACACACACACACACACACACACACACACACACACACACACACACACACACACACACACACACACACACACACACACACACAGAAAAAAAAAAATCAAATAAAAAAAATCAAATAAAAAAAATCAAATAAAAACATTCTAACGACAATTTCATCGCGAACCAAAAACTACAAAAAATATCTTTATTTAACGATTTATCTCAAATATGTTCAGCCTTTTCTTCTCTACTGTCTATCTTTTACCTCTTGTTCTTCATCTTGTTTTCCCTTTTCTTTTAATCGTTATCTCAATAATAAACGCCGAAATTTATGCATAATAAAAATTAAATGATATCCGCTCTAATAGACCGTCTTACTGGGATATTATAATGATGTTTGACTAAGAAATGTTTCTCGTACTCACTCTCATTTTCTCCCCCCCCCCCCTCTATGTTCTCCTCCTTCACCCTATCATATCTATCTTTTTGTCTATCTCTGTCATTTGGCATTAATTTATTACAAGACTTCATTTTTTCCAAAGTTATTGTCATTCAAATATGTTTACATTGTACCTCGTATGTGTGTGAGAGATATGGTGTGTGTTTGTGCGTGCGTGTGCATGTGTGAATTAATAAAAATAATAATACGAAAAATGAGAAAGAGAAAAAGACAATAGTTAGAAAGAGAAACAGCGAGAGACAGAGATTGTGGAAAATAAGAAAAAAGAAAGGTAAAAGGTAAAAAAATGGAAAAGAATTGGATGTAAAATTTTTCAAAACATTAACCAAGGTCAGATCCGAAGAAAATTTATTATTCATTTATAAAGGCTTAAGTATCATAACTTTGTGTTTCCTTACGAAAAAATAGGCCTATTCACTACACACAGTGAACCCTATCCACGAGAGAAAAATACAGATACGCACACACACATACACACGCAGAGAGAGAGAGAGAGAGAGAGAGAAACATACGCTTTTCAAGAGATATGTAATGGAAATTGAAGGCTATTTATACACCAGAACCTTCTTTTATCAATATAAAATATCAGATTAAGACTGCGTAATGGAAAAATGAGAAAGTTAGGAAAAGGTCCTTCGTTACTTTTCTGTTGACCGTTCCATTGAGTGATACGTGGCCCGTAAATGCATTAGGTGGGAAGGTTAATTAGGAAGGTACTGTGCATGATTGTTATTTAATATGTTTATGTGCTTATGTGTGCGTTTGATTGTGTGTTTTTCTGGTTGTGTTTCTCTCTCTCTGTATCCTCCTTTTTCCCTCTTCTGATCGCACCGGATTTCTCTCTTTTTTTTTTTTTCCTTTACATCTCTCCTCTCGCCGTCTTTCCTCGTCTCTATTCTTTCTTAGCATCTCCCTCTGTTTCCTCTTTTATTTCTATCCTCCCTGCCTCTCCACTGCCCTCCTCTCTCTCGTCCGCTTTCGAAACATTTAGTGTGCCTCCAAATCTGCCCTCTCATGAATGTCGTCTACT
>NC_051420.1:12646027-12648527 GCF_015228065.2 Penaeus monodon
CACATCACCCGTCACGGAAATGGCAACTTGGCAACTCTTTTCATTCTCTCCCCTTCTCCCTCCTCTCCATTTCCTTCTCCCTCTCCGTCTCCTGAACTTTCCGAATTTCCCTTTCTCTTAGCTTCTCTTTTATCTCCTCTCTCTTCTATTCTTTTAAATTTTTCTTGCTTCTCCTTCTCTCCCCTCTCTCTCTTTTCTTTTCGCTCTCTCTCTTCTCTCTCTTTTATCTATCTATCTATCTATCTATCTATTTTTTCTTACTCACCCTCTCTCTCTCCCTCTCTCTCTCTCTCTCTCTCTCTTCTCTCTCCCCTCTCTCTCTCCCCCTCTCTCTCTCTTTCTTTTCCTCTCTCCCTCCCCTCTCTCTCTCTCTCTTCTCTCTCTTCTATTTTCTCTCTTTTCTCTCTCTCTCTATTTTATTCTATCTATCTATCTATCTATCTTGCTCTCCCTCCCTCCCCCCCCCCCCTCTCTTTCTCTCTCTTCTCTCTCTCTCTCTCTCTCTCTTCTTCTCTCTCTCTCTCTCTCTCTCTCTCTCTCTCTCCTTTCCTCTCTCTCTAACCCTCTCTTGGGCCCCCTCCTTCACGCTAACCTTCTCCCTATAAGCATTTCCCCTCCCTCTCCCTTCCCCCTCCCCACCTTCCCCTTCCCCTTCCCTCCCCATTCATCTCCCTCCCTTTCCCTTCCCCTCCCTCTCCCCACCCACTCCCTCCCTTTTCCATCTACCATCCTTCCCCATCCATCCCTCCCTTCCCCTTCCCTCCTCGCATTACCCCACCTCCCATTCCACCTCCCCTCCCTTTTTTCCCCTTCCCCTCCCTTCCCCACTCCCCTCACCCCTTCTCCCTTCCCCACTCCCCTCCCTTTCCCCCTTCCCCTCTACCCCCTTCCTATTTTTAACGAGAAGCGCCTCATCAACTTCACCTTTTGTCCTTGGTCACGTTCATGCACATAGCGTGACGTCATTTCGAAGGTGTTGATCAAGTCGAGCGGAAACCCGTGCCTTCGCTATTGCGCGCGCGTGTGTGTGTGTGTGTGTGTGTGTGTGTGTGTGTGGTGTGTGTGTGTGTGTGTGTGTGTGTGTGTGTGTGTGTGTGTGTGTACACACTCACAATAAACATAATTATCCGAGCTTACGGATATTGTGTGCACATGAATGCGTTTGCGTGTACTTTACATTTTTTTACACGTGATGTATTTAGAACAGATTATTTTAATGGCGTTAAATATTAAGTGGGAAATTAAAAATAACGGCGGTTTATAAACAGCAAGGTATAAGTGGGCAGTTTAAGAGGAGATCTTGAGCGCATCTTCATCTTCGTTTATTTTGAACTTGACATCAGATCTGGCCTGGATTCGAGGTGGATTTGCGTGTCGCGTTGCATTTCTCTCTGCATTTGGATTTTTTCAATATAGCACTCCGTCGATCTCTTTTCCTCTCTCTCTCTCTCTCTCTCTCTCTCTCTCTATCTATCTATCTATCTATCTATCTATCTATCTATCTCTCTCTCTCTCTCTCAAACACACACAAATTCTCTCTCTCTCTTTCACTTTCTCTTTCTCTCTCCACAAACACACAAACTCCATCTAAACGAGTGGCAAAGTTATCCAATAAAACAGAGTACATGAACTCAATATTTACGTGGCTGGAAATGTCCAACAAATAGCGTTTTCTATACACGCCATAAATTTCTAATGTCTATGCGCAATGGTAGCGTCCAAGATTGACTTTTGATTCACATCCGGATCAGGCTTTACTTTTGAGCTCAAGGTTTAAGCAAGCACATGCGCAGAATGAGCTAGTTAGTCCCACTAATCACGCATTTTTACGTAATGACAACGTCACCAACTCCATAGAAAAGATAGACTTGAGATGCCATTATTATCTATAATAAGCAATAACGAGACAAATTCTGACATTTTCATGTTAAAGATGGATGTGAAAATACATCAATAAATATTTTTTATAAGTTTTTGGGATATTCAAACTGCAGATGTAACTCGCAACATTGAAAAGAAAAGCGAAAAGAAAATCCCACAGATAATTCCACAGTGTACAGACGCAGAAAGAGCAATGTTATTTCCAGGTTGCAGAAACATTCCCAACTTATGCAATATGTTCATCGAATAAAAAAAGAAAGTTTTCAATAACATCACGACTCGGTTTCAAATTCAAAGTAGAAACTTCCTGGTTCCTTAAACTAACGTGACTTCGAAACCGCGTGGACATTTGTTATCATGATCCTCGCTAACAACACCCTGAAAAAACTACCCTCCTCGTGCCCCGCGATCATACACGAGAAAGAGCTCTCGGAGATAACTCCCGCCCGTTGACTATAAATTGATATTACGAGCATCTCATTCTTGTTTGATACCTTCATTTCGGTTGTCTGTAATATTTTCTAAGCTATTTGAAGCCATTTATATAATTTTATAAGAAGCCATTTATATAATTTTATTTGTACGGACATATATTACGGTGTGATATAATGCTATAGTA
>NC_051420.1:12652218-12659718 GCF_015228065.2 Penaeus monodon
ACCACGACCAAACCACAACTGAAAACTACAATAAGTAAGCGTGACAGGGCCAGACATGAACCTACCGTTAAAAGAAGACATATAACATATAGATACATAGACATTGCAGGTAGAACAACGAAGTACAAGAAAACACACGAATATGCCGAAGGCCATCGGCATATTCGTGTGTTTTCTTGTACTTCCCTTCGTTGTTCTACTCGCAATCTGTTCGACATGAATTCCACATACATACACATGTGTGTGTGTGTGTGTGTGTGTGTGTGTGTGTGTGTGTGTGTGTGTGTGTGTGTGTGTGTGTGTGTGTGTGTGTGTGTGTGTGTGTGTGAGTTAATCGTGAAACTTCTCATCCGGAGTATTTGCATATTTGTCTCTATGTTTCAGCATTTCCTTTATAATTCCTATCGGGAGAAGCAAGATGAAATGGATACAATAAAAACAATAAAACCAAATCAAACGCAAAAATGGACCTTGAGATTCTAAAAAAACAATATTCAGTCACGAATTTAATTTTCAACTTTATCGTAAGGTTAATATTGAAAATAAAGATAATATCGCTAGACAGACAGACACACACAAACACATACACACACACACACACACACACACACACACACACACATATATATGTATGTATATATATATATATATATATATATATATATATATATATATATATATATATATATATATATATATGCTCAGTTGTTTGTCAGTTAACCATGTAACTTATCAGGGAGCATCTGAATTTGCATATTTGTTTATATGTTTTAACATTTCATATTTCTCTGTTTATGTTGAATTTCCTTTACAACTGATATCAGCTAAAACAAATAGATGAAATTAATACAATTAAAACATCAAAGAAAAAGAAACTCTACTCAAAAATGGGCCTACGTCTGATTCCACACTTGGCATGGAACAGTACGGAACGATGAACCTGTACGTGTATTTGTGTGTCTGATACTTTTTTGACACAGATGTACCAATTCTATGAAGTGCCACATTGTAAAGCTGTAGCATTGTACCGCATTGGTCAGACGCCACAGATAGAAAAATGGGGGGGGGGGAGGGGCATTGAGAGAGAGAGAGGGAGAGAGAGCAGAAAAGCCACGTAAACTCCTTAAATGATAAAAAAGAGAATTAGCTTCCTCCAGGTTTTACTATGAAATGACAAAGGGAGTAAAGCATTAATGAAAAAAAGAACAAAATACTGACGCAAAAATAGGACCCTTGATTCATATGTTGCCCTATACTTCAACATAATTCTTGTCAGCTTATGTTGATATTGCTTGGGTTTCTATGGCATTACAGTGACTAGCACTATTCATGGGTAACCATTTTAGGGAATCGTATGTGAGTAACGTGAAAAGAAAAGAAAAAAAAGAAAAATAGATAAAGAAAGAACAACAGAGGAATGGAAAAGAGAAATGGGATTCTTCAGTTATAGAAGGGAGCGTCATATCCAAAATAACCTTTATTTGTTATGTTTTTTAAACATCACATTAAAAAGTAATAATCTCGAAAAAAACTATCTATCTATCTATCTATCTATCTATCTATATGAAGAAGAGACATATCAAATCTTTTGTGGCCACCATAAACGAGTTTATAAATCCACAAGCAATGAACTTATATCCTTTCTTTCTTCGGTTATTACCTATAGGAATCAATAATCCTTTCATACCTGACGTTTTTATATTCTACATACATTTTCTCTGATATGCCACATAAATAAAAAGAAATGAAAACAGAAAAACGAAGAGCCTAAAACTCTCCACAACCTCTCTAACAAAGCACTCTCCTCGGTTAACTGGGTCATCTGGGAATGCTTCCATGATTGCGTGAATAGCGCTTTTGCTTTTTTTTTCGTCCACTTCGTGTGTGTGATTTGTAATATGTTTAGTGAAGATTGATTGTCTTTACGGGTTGGAAATTGTTGCTTTCTGTTTTTTTTTTCTATAGTATGGAAAAATATATAGTTTAAACACAATGATTTAAATTCCGCTTTTGCAATGCAGATTCATTCATAGATTGCAGATACGATAGTGGTGCCCGACTGCTGCCTTGTAGTTCAGTCCGTGTATAGTCGAAGGCTATGGGAGTTCACCCTATACAAAGCAATCGACTGCCACGCGGCATCTGTGGGATGAAAAGGCTTCGGGAGTTAACCCTGAGGAATAATACGGAGCCGGAGTCCCTTAGGCAGTTCGTTGTCGCTTTGACCTCGTTCTGGCAACTCCTGCGACGCCGCTGGTGCCAAACCGTACCGATCTTTGCCGTTCCTTTGGATCCATCAGCTGCGTGGAGAGAGGAAGCCTGCTGCTTGGGCAACAGCTTGCTCCTCACATTCTTTCAATAAAGCCAAAGTCAGCATCGACTGATGGTGTGTGTATGCATATATAAACACACACACACACACACACAGACACACACACACACACACACACACACACACACACTGTCACGGTCGCTTTTGTTTCATATTCTTACCTTTCCGTATATTTGGCTACTAGATAAAGCCCTCAGACACATAACCAAGTCTTCGTTGACTGTATCTATAATTAAAGAATGGAGTTAACTCCCAGAAACCCGTTGGTAAAAGTTAAAAGTACTTACTGGTCATATAAATCACAGCGGTTTATGAATATAATAGATTTTTTTGCTGGAAATAATTGAAAAAAGAGAAAGGAGGTGGAGACAAGGAGGGAAGAAAATGAGGGGCAGGGGAGGGAGAGTAAAGTGAAATAGGAAGATGAGATAGAAGGAAAGGAAATGAACAAAATAAATTGGTGGTAAAAGACTGGGTGAGATATATTAGGAAAACTGAGGGAAGGAGAGGAGAGATGGAGGAAAGGAGATGGGAGAGAGGGAAGAGAAGAGAGATGAATGAAGGAGAGTAGGGGAAATTGAGGGAGGAAAGAAGGGGGCGATAGGGAGGAAAGGAGAAAAGATGGAGAGAGGGAAAAAAGGAGGAAAGGAGAGGAGATTGAAGAAGAGAGAGAGGGTGGAAGGGAGAGAGGGAAGAGGAGAAGAGAGAGGGAGGGAAGGAGATGGGAGAGCAGAGGAGAATAAAGAGGATGGAGAGGAGAGGAGAAGAAAGTGGGAAGGAAAGAAGGGGAGAGAGATATGAAAAGAGAGAAGAGAGAGGAAGGGAGAAAAGGAAGAAAGGAGAGGAGAGAAGAAAGATGGAAGGGGAGAAGAGAGAGGAAAGAAAGGAGAGGAAAGTGAAGAAGGGAGATATTAGGGGAGAAGAGAGAGCTGGGAAAAGGTGACACTGTTTGCATCAACATTATTTGCAACACAAGAACGGAAACTACGATCTATTTTTTAAGAACTCAAATATCCAGACTCATCAAACAGCACCATATATATATCTACAGTTTAGTTAAATTTAAATAAATTCATAATACTGCACAAAATGAGGCACAGTCAACTTCAACAAGGAACAGTGTGGTCAGTCAAATTGTCTATAAACTTATGGTTGTTCAAAGTAAAAGTGAATTCAAGACCTAAAAGTGACAGTGCTAGAGGGGCTTAAGAATGACTAAAAATACATCAGAAGAACCTACGAATTACTGACGGTATGCGAGAAAGGCTTAAAAACAGTAAAAATGACACTAACATCTAAGATACATAAAATAAGACGAAAGCGAAGTAGGAGCAAAAGATTACACGAGGAAAAGTAAACGAGATCGTAAAATTAGAAAGAAAATTCATAAAAAGCATAAGCTGAAGTAAAGCTCAAGTAAAAGTGATAAAACATAAATAAAAAAAAGGTAAAAGTAAGTAAAATACCAAATAAGTAAAAAGCAAGTCTTCACACGGACATATGCGTAACGTGTAACAATAACAAGACAAACTAGTAAATATCACAATAAAAGAAAATATATACAATATAAAACTATTAATAGAACAAAACAAAAACAAATCGTTAAATGAAACCATTAGCAATCATAATTATCATGAAAAATACACAAAACAATCATCAATAACTTTCTCTCATGGTTAATCAAAGATTAAAATAATCAACGTATAAAAAGGAAGAAGTAAAAACAAGATAAACTCGCAGCAGATTCGCATATCATGTGAATCAATGTAAAATATATGTGGAGAGCGAAAAGTATTTTTTTTTTTCAAAATATTCGCAAAACGTAAAAAAAGAAGAAAAAAAATGTGGATTACGGCAGGATCTGGGCAGGATAGGGATAGGATGAGGGCAAGAGAAGATGGGGTTAAAGGGAGAAAGTAGGATAAGCGGGGAAGAAAATGGAAAAGGGAGGGATTAGCATAGAAGCGAATACCAAGAGGAGGGTGCGAATAAGAGGGGTACAAGGGGGAAATTCTGCAGGATACAGGGCAGGATATGGTATGGGTATGGTCTGGGGCGGGGGAGGGGGGGGTGAAGCTTTAAGAAAGACTCAAGATAGAAGAAAAGAGAAGAGGGAATAGGGGGGGGGGGCGGGTAACAGTACGATAAATTGAAAATTATATATATATATATATATATATATATATATATATATATATATATATATATATATATATATTATTCATTCATTTAACGGTAGGTTCATGTCTGAGCCGCCGTGGTCACAGCATGATACTTAATTGTAGTTTTCATGTTGTGATGCTCTTGGAGTGAGTACGTGGTAGGGTCCCCAGTTCCTTTCCACGGAGAGTGCCGGTGTTATCTTTTAGGAAATCATTCTCTCTATTTATATATATATATATATATATATATATATATATATATATATATATATATATATATATATATATATATATATATATATATATAAACACATGCGCCAACAAATAGAGCATAATTATCGAAAAATAGATAGATAGGTAGACAGATGGATAACATAGCTTAATGATGCCCGCTTGGTTCCTGCATTGTATTATTACCATTATTATCGTTATCTTAACAACTTCAAAATTAAACCACGCCATATATAAGAAATACCTTAACTGAAGACAAGAGGGAAAGAGTAGCGCCTACGTGACACAAGTATCACTTGGCATCGGTTGGGGTCGATCGCGGGACCCTCGCGTGGGAGGAAGTAATTACATAGTGAGTGATAGGGAAATTTAAACTTAATATAGGCATGTGTTTGTTTGACTTTGATTGTGTAGTGTTTTCATCTGCATATATCTGTGTTTATGTATTTGTGAGCGTCATATTAGTCGGTTTCTGTTGGCAATGGAGTTCAGTTCCTGGTTAAGGATAAGTGAATGGTAAACATAATATCTGTATTACGCATTTCCGATTGTAAAGTTTTTGAATTGCTTTTTTTCTCGCCGTTGTACACACAAACACGCAGATAATAATAATGAATAAAAAACACGCACATAGTATAAAAACAATGCTGAGTTAGCCGCTAAATGTTGTCAAATTATTTCAATCGAAATTTGCCAAAAAAAAAAAAAAAAAAAAAAAAATCACGGTTGCAAATACACGTTTCAAGTTTGTTTGTTTTTCTCTTCCTTTTTGTCCAATAGTAAATCGTATGTAGATACACCATTAACATGAAATACATAGGGTGAAATACGAGATATTACTCAAAGTTTAAAAACTACTAACCAATAAAAAATAGTATAAAAACAATATAATAAGTTGGCAGTTCAAAATTTTCGAATTATTAAAAAATTGTTTCGACTTCAGATCAACAGAAAACTCCCGGCAAGGTTTCTCTCCTCTTCTATTTATTCACTTATTTGTTTTTATTGTTATTTATATTAGATCCTTTGGTAATTTTACCATATTACCAACACAAACTTGATAGAGTGAAATAGAGAGATGTCACTCAGCGTTCATGGAGATTCTTCGGAAAGGAATCGATCGCACGGGACTCGATTAACAAGAATTTTCATTACTTTTTCATCGTAACGTAGCCATAAGTAAAACCTCGCGGTGGAATAAATTATGTAAATATTCTCACCAACTCAGATACCACGAAGTTCTTGTTCCCATTAGATTTCGCTCGTTCATTATCATGCGTTTCATTAACATGTTATTCGCCACAATGTTGTTCACGATTTAGTGTTATCTCGTAGCAAGAAATAAAATGATGGTTTTCATACCCGAGATATCCACACCATTTTTTTTTTTTTTTTTTTTTTTTTTGTGTGTGTTGTGTGTGTGTGTGTGTGTGTGTGTGTGTGTGTGTGTGTGTGTGTGTGTGTGTGTGTGTGTGTGTGTGTGTGTGTGTGTGTGTGTGTGTGATAGATGCCTTGTCGTCAAACATGTCCGTTATTTGATTAACAGTTCACTAAAATGTATCATTACTATGCAAAAATAAACAAGCAACCAGATTTCAATCAGAAGAATATTCCTGTAACGCTCCAGTGCCGCGCCATCGTGTAAATACGATATTACTTTTCGGAACAAATAAATCATGAACGAAAATAAATGGGAGACAAAATATTATTACTCGCGTCATAATATTTTATATTTTATATTGATATAAGAAGGTTCTGGAGTATAAATAGCCTTCAATTTCCATTACATATCTCTTGAAAATATTAATACAATCTAACCCAGAGTTACATACGACGTATTTATTGTAATACATCTAAGCATTTGTTTCTCTCTCTCTCTCTCTCTCTCTCTCTCGCTCTCTCTCTCTCTGTGTATGCGTATCTGTATTTTTCTCTCGTGGGTAGGGTAGTTGTGTGTAGTGGATAGGCCTATTTTTTTTCGTAAGAAAACACAAAATTATGATACTTAAGCCTTTATTAATGAGTAATAAAATTTCTTCGGATCTGACCTTGGTTAATGTTTTGAAAAATTTTACATCCAATTCTTTTCCATTTTTTTACCTTTTACCTCTCCTTTTTCTTATTTTCCACTATCTCTGTCTCTCGCTGTTTCTGTTTCTAACTATTGTCTTTTTCTCTTTCTCATTTTCGTATTATTATTTTTATTAATTCACACATGCACACGCACGCACAAACACACACCATATCTCTCACACACATACGAGGTACAATGTAAACATATTTGAATGACAATAACTTTGGAAAAAAATGAAGTCTTGTAATAAATTAATGCCAAATGACAGAGAGACAAAGAGATAGATATGATAGGGTGAAGGAGGAGATGATAGAGGGGGGGGGGGGAGAAAATGAGAGAGTACGAGAAACATTTCTTAGTTAAACATCACTATAATATCCCAGTAAGACGGTCTATTAGAGCGCCTTGTCCGGATATCATCTAATTTTTATTATGCATAAACTTCGGCGTTTATTATTGAGATAACGATTAAAAGAAAAGGGAAAACAAGATGAAGAACAAGAAGTAAAAGATAGATAGTAGAGAAGAAAAGGCTGAACATATTTGAGATAAATCGTTAAATAAAGATATTTTTTGTGGTTTTTGGTTCGCGATGAAATTGTCGTTAGAATGATTTTATTTGATTTTTTTTATTTGATTTTTTTTTCTGTGTGTGTGTGTGTGTGTGTGTGTGTGTGTGTGTGTGTGTGTGCGTGTGTGTG
>NC_051420.1:12667218-12672218 GCF_015228065.2 Penaeus monodon
TTGTTTTCAACGCACTTATTGCATATATAAATTAGGGAGGTAGATCTTGAAGCCGTAAAAATGATAATGATAGCAGTAATAATAGCTACTATTATACGATAGAGAACGAGTAGGTTCTCTGCTCATATGAAATCACTCTCTTCTCTCCCTTGGCTACCTCCTTTTTTATCTATTTTATACGACTGCTTGTCTATCTATGCCCATCCTATCAATGGCCACATCAACTATTTAAAAACTGAAGAACTGAAGGGCCAGATTGCAGGTAAATGGCCAGGCGATGAAGCGGGAACAATTTTTATTCAATCCAATAAGAACGACTTCAAGTAATATCTGAGTTGGTGAAAATATTGTCATCGTTTATTCCATTACAATGTGTTATCTGCGGTATGCTAAGGTTGGAAAATTAACAAGGGAGAATTCTTGTTGGCAAAGTCCTGTGTGATCGATTTCTTTTCAAATATTCTCCATTAATTTTTAGTAATACCTCATATTTTACTCTATGATGATGTAACCATATGCGATCTGCTATCAAAAAATGGCCATGTATTTCTGACTGGCAGAAGTAATTTTTGTTGAAAAAAATTTGGAGTGATATTATTCAGAAATATTTATCAGCTAACTCTCTGTATTATTTTTACACTATATATGTGCGTGATTTTATTACGGATAAGTCCGATATGCGAAGCTTAGCCTCGCCCGGACTATGCCATGACGTGATTTTATTAAATATTAATATTAATTGGTGAGATAAAAACGATTGAATTTTTTTTTAGCTTTTAATCAGTGTATTTATTTATTCATATATTACTATCTACAAACTCCTTCTGAAATAAGTAACATTTAGAGAGAAATGTTACATTAAACTTTTAATAAATTTTACAATTGGAAAAAGGTAATATGAATAAATTTATTATTCGCTTTTCCTTGATGCCTAGGCCCATTTTTGGGTAGGATTTTTTTTCTTTATTGTTTAATTAGATTCATTTCATCTCTGTTTTTGATGATATCAATTATAAAGGAAATTCGAAATAAACAGAGAAATGTTAAAATGTATAAACAAGTATGCAAATTCAAATACTCCAGATATGTTCCATGATTAACTGACAAACAACTGAGCATATATATTATATATCTATATATCCAACAGTGCGGTTTACCTTTTGTTATGGTAAATTTAATAATGGAAACGGCAGCAGGAATGATACTTTTATATATATATATATTATATATATATGTATATATATATATATATATATATATATATATTATATATATATATATATATATATATATATTTTTTTTTTTTTTTTTTTTTTTTTTTTTTTTTTTTTTTTTTATTCGTCAGAATTTATTGCTATGATTGAGTCATTTCCTAAGTTGACAGAAATGACATTCCTGTATCAAGACCACATTTAGAAAA
Source organism: Penaeus monodon (assembly GCF_015228065.2). Lineage (NCBI taxonomy): Eukaryota > Metazoa > Arthropoda > Malacostraca > Decapoda > Penaeidae > Penaeus > Penaeus monodon. Next base: position 12,668,639 of record NC_051420.1, read on the forward strand.
CAAGATACAAACAGCTGCATATTTAGATAATCATGATATGAGATATTAGCTTGTATGTAGCATTAATTAATCATGTTTTGAAATGCCAGTAAATGTCTACCCAGCGACATTACCTTCATTTTCAATATTAAATTTAAGATAAGGTTGAAAATTAAAATTCGTGACTATTTTTTTTTTTTGTTGTGGAATCACAAGTAGGGCCTTTTGTGTTTGATTTGGTTTTATTGTTTTCATTGTATCCATATCATCTTGTTTCTGCCGATAGGAATTATAAAGGAAATGCTGAAATATATAGACAAATATGTAAATTCAGATACTCCAGATAAGAAGTTTCACGATTAACTCACACACACACACACACACACACACACACACACACACACACACACACACACACACACACACACACACACACACACACACACACACACACACACACACACATGTCTTTGGTAGAGTACAAACACCCAGCGTTAGAGCAAAACTATCGAGCAACTCATTCTACACAGTAAATTCAAGTATCAACAACGACATAACAGCACAAATAGCCGCTTACTTCTTGTCCAGAGTCTCTCTCTCAGCCTTTTCTTGGGGGTGGGGTTATTATTATTATTATTATTATTATTATTATTATTATTATTATTATTATTATTATTATTATTTTAAGCTACGATCAGAGCCCCCCCCCCCCCACAAAAAAAGCCCCTGCTTTCTCTCTTTCTCCCCCTTTTCCTCTCTCTGCCTCGTCCTTTCTCTATTCTAGAAGCCCCTGCACTCTCTCTCACTCTCTTTATTCTAGGAGCATTTTTAAACTACGATGAGAGCCCCCCCATCCCCATGAAGCTCCTGCTCTCTCTCTCTCTCTCTCTCTCTCTCTCTCTCTCACTCTCTCTCTCTCTTTCACACACCCCAACCCTCTCTGCCTGCCAATGCCTCTCATTTGGGTCCCAAGAGAGTTAATATACTCCTTCGCATGAAAAGACCTATACAGATAAGAAAAAGACTCAAAGTACATAAATCGGTCTGCATTTATTTATTTATTCATTTATTTTCTGAGCTGCCGTAGTTGGTGTTTTCGTAAAATTTATCAGTTCTCATCCTTGCTATGAGATTTGAGGTCTTATCTTAGGTATATAACATTTACTCATAGTCCGACATACAATTTTTATTATCTTATCGGCTTTAAATGAGAACGTTTATTTAATTTCATTCATTTTATAAACTTTCTCTTAATTTTTTATAATATTCATTGCTCTCAAAGCGATCTTACATGTTCAAACTTTATACAAACACAAGTTATTGGCAATATACAAAATCGAAGAAATCAATAGACACCCGTGAGTTTGATATTATCAAAGACTCTATCAACAACGAAAATAATCTCTGCTTTCATGGTTTATTTCTTTGATCTCTGGATACAGAATGATCCAGAAATATATTTCACGCATTTCCATTGTAAAATATAAGCACGGCTAGGTTCTTCTGGTGAAAAAATAAGCACAATAGAAACGAGGTGGCATTACATTATAGTTTCTAACATTGATTGGTAAATTTCTCTTACCAACTTTTTCTCATGCGTAATTCATTTACAGACCTGGAGTTTGCTTGGTTATTTGCATACAACTTGAATAACATAATAGGTAAATAGTGTACAGCTGTTAAAAAAATATGTTATCATTATCGTCACCAACCCCACCACCATCAGCATCATCATCATCATTATCATCATCAATATTACCAAACCTAATATTATTTCTCGTGAATAGTTTTTTGGGTCTGGGAAAAAACATCTTATTCACATCTATTTATTCGTATGCATACATTGGTAAACGAAATTCAGACACGAATTATGTACAGGGTATCTATGTTTCCGCGCATGACAGTTCGTGCCCTTGCCTGTAATAATGAATGTACGTGTGTGTGTGTGAGAGTATGTTTATATGTACGTATGCATACGCTGGAGATAAGATGGAGCTGAGGGGAGATCTATCTTTTTTTTTTGTTACATAAGTCATATGACGATGAGTGTGTGTGTGTGTGTGTGTGTGTGTGTGTGTGTGTGTGTGTGTGTGTGTGTGTGTGTGTGTGTGTGTGTGTGTGTGTGTGTGTGTGTGTGTGTGTGTGTGTGCATGCGTGCGTGCGTGTCTCTGCGTGTGTGTGTGTGATTGTGTATATATAGTTACACACAAACACACGCACACACACACACACACACACACAATATATATATATATATATATGTATATAGATATATATATATATATATAATATATATATATAATATATATGTATATATATATATATATATAATAATATAATATAATAAGTCATATATATATATATATATAATTATATAATATATATTATATATATATATGCATTATATATATATATATATATATATATATATATATATATATATATATATATATATATATATATATATATATATATATATATATATATAAGATATCTGCCAGAACCAGATCATGGCAACCCCATATAAGAATGGGATCAAAGCTACAGAAAAAAAAATGTATATATATACATATATATATATATATATAATATATTAATAGATATATATATATATATGATATAATATATATATATATAATAGATATATATATATATATAGTATATATATATTATATATATATATATATATATGATAATTATAGAATATATAGTATATGTAATATATATATATATATAAATATATTATATATATAATGTAAAAAATAAATATAGAATATAAAATTTATATATATATATATATATTTTATTTTATATAAAATAAAAAATATACACACACCCCCACACACAAAATATAAAATAATTATATATATTTTATATATATTATATATATATATAATATATATATAATATATATATATATATTCATATATAATAAAAAGATATAGTTAAATAATTTAAAATGGATATAAAAAAATATACTGAATATATATATAATAAGATAAAATTTTATAACTAAGAGAATACACAAACCAAACCAACATTAAATACTATAATGAATTTTATTAAAAAAAAAATTATCCAAATTGCAAAACTTTTAGTTCAATAAAATTAAAAAAAGAAAAGAAAATAAATTCTTAACAAAAAGAAGAGAACAAGAAAAGAGGAGAAATTCAAAAAGAAAAGTAAATTAGAGGGAAAAAGAAACGGAAGGGATGAAGGAAAGAGCAAAAAGGGAAAAGAAGAAAAGGAGAAAAAAGGAGAGAAAAAAAAAAAGGAAAGAGAGAAAAAGAGTGAGGAACAAGAAAGAAAGAAAGAATAAAGACGGAGGGGAAAGAGAGAGAGAGAGAGAAGACGAGAGAGAGAGAGAGAAACGAAGAGAGAGGGGAGATAAAAGAGGAGAGGAGGAAGAGAAAGAGAGAGTGAGGAGAGAGAGAGAGAGGAGAGAGAGAGAGAAGAGAGAAGAGAGAGGTAGAGATGATGGAGGAGAGAGGAAAAAAGGATGGGAGAGAGAGAGAACGCGAGGGAGGAAGAGAGAGGAAAGACGAGAAGGATGAGGGGAAGAGAGGGGGGAAAGAGATGAGAGAGAGATCAGAGATGAGGA
>NC_051420.1:12674718-12679718 GCF_015228065.2 Penaeus monodon
TATACACGTTTTTTCCTTCTCTTTTTTAAATTAATTTACTTATTTACTTTTACCTTTCACTTACTCTGGCTCAGATCTTGTACAATATCTTTTAGTATCTCAAGTTCTTTTCGCAGTTGGTCATATCTTTTATCTTCGCGACCCATATCAACGACATCCAGTTTTCCCTGCCATGCTGAAAAAAAAAAATCAATTATCATGAGAATCAGCTGTATTTCACTTAATACTTACACGTGGGTTGTTGGTTACACTGTTGGTGTATTTGCTGTATGCACTATGTGTGTGGGATTGCTGTTGTGTATGTAATGATTGTAGTATGGAAATTGCGTAAACATATAACCTGTAATATTGTCATGCACTTGCTATGCTGTATGTTATTTGCAGTTATTTTATTGAGTGGTGTTAGCACTTTTGATGTCTTGAACAGCGTGTGTGGACTAATATTGTATATATGTACGCACGCAAATTCAAAATGTATGGAGTAAGCAGTATCATTAGTACATTACCATCACTAACGCCTTTCTCATTATCCACATCAATGTCTTTATCCTCGTTAGGACCTTTATCTTCATTATAAACCATCATCACCTGAACCTAACAGCCTCACCTGTAGTCGACATCTGGGAAATCCTCTTGTCACCTCGCATGCATCTCTTGTATCCAACGAGGATTATGTCGATGATCATCTCAAACATTTCGAGGATGCTGATCAGGGAAACACCAACGAAGAGGCCAAGGGATCCCCCGATGTTGCTTAGGAGCGTGTCCCACTGGGGTTAGGGAAAAGATCGTCTTTGATACTTAAGTTTGTTGTGTTCCGTTTTTTTTAAAGACTTGGGTCGTTCATTACTACTATTCATTACTACTATTTTGCTTTATTTTTTATTTATTTATTATTATTATTTTTAAAGAATTGGGTTGCTCGTTACTACTTTTTTTTATTCGTTATAACTATTTTGTTTGTTTTGTTTTGACTGAGATCAGTCATTTGTTTTTTTTATTGTTTTATGTTGTGAAAAAGGGCTGTTCACTGCATTTTTTCTGCTGAACTTAAATTAAGTAGGACAATTCTTTATTAGTACTTTAAACTGTGTTCAAATTCAGAAAATGAACAGTTCACGAATACCATCTAATTCTTTTTATTCACTTTATCTCAATACATTACCTCTGTTTACACACCATCGCTAATACTTCCAGAATACTTACAGAATAAGCAGGTGATTCCTCCGTTACTGCATAACTCTTGGAGTCGAGGTACACGAGAAGGCTGACCATCTGGCTGTCGCTGTGTGTAAATACATGTATTAAGCCTTTTTCCGATATACAGGGAGGGCTTCGTTTGTATGTGTGTTGTACGAGTGTGATGTACTGTGCGTTTGTGTATATGTATGTATTTATGTGTATATGTATGTATATATATGTATATATGTACGTATATATCTGTGTGTGTATGTAGTATGTATGTGTATGTGTATGTATGTGTGTGTATGTGCATGTGTATGTGTGTGTGTGTGTTTGTGTGTGTGTGTGTGCTCAAACAAAAATTAGCAATAACAGAAAAAAAACAGACAAAACAAACCAGTTATCTATAACAGACAAAATAATTGCCCCACAACAGACGAAACAGTTACCTAACAGGAGATCAAACAGTAACCTGTGACATAAAATGATCTAAATCAGACAAGGCAGTTACCTAGAATAGACAAATCCGTTACCTATGGTAGAAAAAACAATCAAATGTAACAGACAAAGAAGTTACATCTAAAAGCCAGACAGGACAGCTACAAAGGATAAGGCAGGCAAATAGTAATCGGCGAAAAACAATAACAGCAATACAACAATAACATGAATAAAATTAAAAAACAACACTTACTTTGTACATATACTCTTTAACTCCTTCCTTGTTTGACTAAGGATGTTGTAGTACATAGCATTAGGTTTACTTGTTGTTACCTGGGTATCGTATATCATTTCGCTGTGGGAGAGAGACACGGAAATACACTGATCTAAGTAAGTGAATAAAAAGAAACAGAAATGGAAATAAGCACAATAAAAGTGAACACAATAAAGGAGGAAAAGAGGACAGAAACATTGTCATTGTCAACTTCGAAATATCGTAGCAAAAGGCCTGGCAAAGAATGTTAATCTTATTCAAAGTGTATATTGGTTACATAAAAAAGCAACAGGAGTGTGATATTCAATTATTTTAAAGAGCAGCCAAGGAGACATGTTATACCTGCAGGGAAGCGGGCAATCACACTGGATGGTCTCCTCTTCAATGCTCTTTGTCACGCTGGCCATACACAACCCTGGTAGGAGAACGCGCATAAACATATTTGTGTATAGTGCACACATGCACATACACAGACACACACACACACACCACACACACACACACACACACACACACACACACACACACACACACACACACACACACACACATATTCATACACGAACACATATACATACATGGATATAAACATACAGATTCATAAACACACGGACACATAAATGCATATAAACGCACGTATGTACACATTCAAACACTTATATAAGTATAGGGGCGTAGGTGCCAGTGGGACGAGCAGGGTGGAGAAATGATACGTTTCCGAAGCTTCAGAAAAAAAAACCCTGATAATACGTAACAGTTATGAATATATCTGAAAATGTATGTATATCCATGTGTACATAATATGTGCAAGTCTCATAAATCACGCTTCGAATTGTCTCGAATGGGCAAATAATGTGACACTTGCTGGTATGTTAGGAGTCTCGAAGCTTCGCTAACAGTTAGGGTAGGAGAGAATCGAAGCTTCATTCAGAGTCAGAAAAGATTCTCGAGGCTTCATTCAGAGTCAGAAAAGATTCTCGAAGCTTCATTCAGAGTCGGAAAAGAATGTCGAAGCTTCATTCAGTCAGAAAAGATTCTCGAAGCTTCATTTACAGTTAGAAAAAGGAAGTCTAGCTGTGTGGTGCTGCGGCAGCGATCTCGTCTAGCAACCTGGATGACCTGCGTTCAAATCCCTCGCCGCCAGTGGATGGTAACCCCGGCCATTCCTTGCACACAGGGGATCATTTAAAAATTGTAACAAATGGACTCAAACCAAAACCTTCATTTACGGTTATTGTTCCTGCCTGTACGTGCGCATAAAACTGCATTTACCTTGCTTGCGATCAACAGATGAGCACCGTCGCTCTGGTACCGTCTCCAGCGTATCGTAAAGAGGGTTTTGTCCGATGAAACACCCGCACCGCTCTCGAAACTCACGCTCGACACATAACTGTTTGCAAAGCTGTGGAAAAAAACGTGTCATGTTAATAGAAATCTTGGTGGCAGATGTAGAATATGGATGAATGAGATTTAAGGACAGCTGAAGAGGTGGAATTGGTTCGTTTCGGTGAATTATAGGATTCGGATGCACTCGAAACGCACGAATTCCATATGCTACTTGGCGATGTAATCCATACACAAAATGGGTAATTGGCAGTCACTAATTCCTAAAACAACGCAGACAAACAAAACGAAACAAACTCAAATGACACAAACACAATCATACTTGAAATACCACTTGAAGCTTTCCCGCCTTACCTTTCTCGAATACTTGTAAGGGTGGTCGAAGCCGTAGTCATTCGTACAAACGCCATGAGGTTTGCCGAGGCGATTGTACTTGGTCTTTTGAGTCACAGAAAGATCAATTAATTTCTAGCCTATTCCATGATTTTTTTATGCCATTGTTTAATTGATACTTAATTAATCATCACTGTGGTTATCATAACTGCTTTATTTTGGTGTTTTTCCTCTTTTTTGCATGAACATTATTATCATGTTATTAACATCATTACTATTACCATTATTACTATCATTTTTGTTATGGTAATCATCATGGGTTGCGATACTACAGATGGTCATTAGCATTATTATTCTCAGTGTTACGTTTGCTATCATTATCATTTCATTATTATCACCAGTGTTACGATCATAGAAAAAAATAATTACCACATTCTTAGTATTATTAGCATCCTTAATATTATGTTCAATAAAAAAAAATATATATATATATTACCACACCCTTATCATCATTAGCGGTGTTACGATCATAAGAAAAAAAAAACATATATTACCTTAAAAAATATTACATTAGCGGCGTTATGATCACTTAAAGCAAATCATTATTATCACACCCTAATCACACTATTCATCACCGCCACAGTCATGTCACGATGGCTCACCCTCCTGACGGCGATGGACGACACGCCAGGCCCTATGCTGAAGCCCTCCTCGTCCAGCGCCGGCAGGAGGTACGGGTCGTGGACAACTACTCGTACTCCGACCTCGGGCGTGAGTAGCGCGACGCCCATCTGGATGTCGAGGGTGACCTTGAGGCCGGTCTGTGAGGGTCAAGTAAGGTCAGGTTTTTGAGGTTGGGGAGGCGGAAGGGAGAGAGAGATGGATGGGAGATGGGAGGGATGGGAAAGGAGGGAGGGAGGAGGGAAGGAAGGAAGGGAGGGAAGAGGAGAGAGGAGGAGGGAAAGAGGAGGGAAGGGGGAAAGAGTGAGAGAGGGAAGAGAAAGAAAGGAAGGGGAATGGGTGGGGGGGGGAGGAAGAGAAGGAAAGTAGAGGGGAAAGGAGGGAAGGGGAAGGAAGAGGAGGGCGTTAGGGGGATTTCGAGGGGAAGAGGGGAGAGGAAGTCGTGAAGGAGGAGAGGAAGGCGAGGGGAAAGTTGTTTGTTGATGGGAAAGTGAGGGAAAGGGGAGAGTTGGGGAGGGGGAGAAGGGAGAAAGAGAGAGAGGAGAGATAGAGAGAGGAGAGAGAGAGGGAAGAAGAGAGAGGGAGGGAGAGGAGAGAGAGAGGGAGAGAAGAGGGAGAGGAGAGACGGGGAGACGGGAATGAGAGGGGGAGGGAGAGGAGTTAGAGAGAGGGGGAAATGGGAGAGAGAGGGGGAGAGGGTAGAGAGGATAAAGGGAAGAGATAGGAGAGAGGGGAGAGAGAGGGAGAG
>NC_051420.1:12709718-12717218 GCF_015228065.2 Penaeus monodon
TTCAGCAAGTAAATATAATAACCACAGTGTACATGCCAACCCATACATTGGTGCGGTCACAAGAAAATTACCAAAAACTTATTCAAGAAACGTTTGGAGAAGGGCTACAATTTTCGGAAACTAATGCAAAAGAAATTCTTGTAACGGGATTTTAATAGCAAAACTGACTGGGAAAGTTTCGATCCCAGAGCTCAGCCAGATTCGTGGAATGCAAACTTACTAGAAGTCATAAATAATTTTTGTCTCTTCTAGGATGTAACAGATCGTACTAGGATAAGAGAGCTAGATAGGCCGTCTATGCTTGACTTGGATCGTGTGATATAATAAAATACTGTCTGCTTCAGGAAAACTCATCGTAAGTAAGAAAAGAAAACGAAAACACAATGACAAAAGAGGTAATTATAGAAGACTTAAAGATTTCTGTGATGGTATAAACTGGAAAACACTCCTGAACGAAGAGAACCTTGACATGCAGTATTCTAAAATTTGCGAAGTCTATAAAAAAAGGATTGTATCAGGATTCAAAACTGAAGCAATAAATGACTAAAAGTGGTTCAATTTCGACCAGTGTTTGTTCAGGACCCTAACTTTGAAATGGCAAGCAACCGTACAAACGTAAATCAGAATATCGAAAATATCACACTCGAAAAGAATGACATAAAAGATGAAAGGGTTAGACAAGACTAAAACAGAGGGACCAGATGAGATATCTAATTGGGTTCTGAGGGAATTTGTCGAAGAATTATTTACTCCGTTATTGTTAATATTCCAAAATTTAGTGAGACAAGAAAAACTACCAAAAGAGTGGAAACTTGCCAATGTTACACCTTTATACAAGAGCAGCGACAAACAAAACCCTCTAAATTATAGACCAGTTTCGTTAACTAGTGTAGTATGCAAGCTGTTAGAAAGGATAATTAGGAAAAGGTTAAAAAAAGCAAGCTGTTAAAAAACCATCTGGTTTTAGGGAAGGAAGGTCATGCGTAGCAAATCTCTCTTTCTATGATAGAGTTTCTGAAATATTACAAGAAATTGACGGCTGTGTGGATTGTGTATACATAGACTTTAAGAAGGCATCTGAAATTAGAACACCTAGGTGGAGTGAAAGGAAACTCTTCACGAAAGATTATGTTTACTGTTTTCATCAGTGATTTAGGGTCAAACATAAGCCCAGGTAGTTATCTGTTTGCAGACAACGGGAAATTGCAAAAAAGGATAATAAACGACGTATCATGCCAATGCCTCCATTGGCATGATACGTGACACAGAGGACTTATTCATTTGGAGTTGTACTTGAAAAATGGAATTTAGCACCAATAAAGGCTATGATGCTGTGACCACGGCCGCTCAAACATGAGCCTATACCGTTGAAAAAAAAGGCTATGTAGTCAAGTTCAGAGAAAGTTAAAATCATCCACCTCTACAATAGAAATAGAAGACGTAATATAAAACAAAACAGACAGAGAAGAAGACCTTGGAATAATCATAAACAGGAAATAAAGTCCAAATGATCATATAAATGACAAGGTCCATAAAATGCTAGGGCTGATTGCCAACATGAAGAGCCATCATAAGACCTAGGTCTTGAGTATGGCGCAGTAGTATCATCGTCCACACTTAAAAAAAGGTATAGATAAACTAGAAAGAGTTCAAAGAGCAGTCACAAGATGGGCACCTACTCTAAGAGATGTGAGCTATGAAGAAAGACTACAGAAAATAGGTCTTATAAATTTGGAAGAAAGAAGAAAAAGAGGTGAGATAATTATGATGTTCAATTATATTAAAGGGAGAAGTTAGACAAAGATGACTTTATAATTTCGAACACAAGAACGACGAGAGGACAAAGCAAAAAACTGAAAGTAAAGAGAGGCGAGAGAGATGCCAAGAAGTTTAGTTTCCTAAAAAGAACTACGGGACAATCTTGCAAATAACGTTGTGTGTGCCAAAAATGTGCAACGATATAAAAAGTGATATGACAATTTAAATATAGCAGACGGGACCACCTGGGCTTAGCTCTTCTCCCGTTTTAAAAGAAAAAGGTAAGAACAACTAGGTAAGAAAACACTCACTCTCTCTCTCTCTCTCACACACACACACACACAGAGAGAGAGAGAGAGAGAGAGAGAGAGAGAGAGAGAGAGAGAGAGAGAGAGAGAGAGAGAGAGAGAGAGAGAGAGAGAGAGAGCGAAACAAGAGTTGTACACAGCCGGCCAAATACACAAGCTTCGCTAACTCAAGCAGCAAATCCGTGGAGGTTCACTCACCGCCACCAGGAGAGGCGCGTCGGCGACAACGGGAACCCGACGGCGAACCACACGGGCGTCATCTAACCGCTGGTGGATGGGGTAGAGGTGGTCGTTTAGAGATAATTGCAATGTAACTCTAATTAGGCATATACGGATGATGTTTACGTGGTAATAAGGTTAGACTGTCTTTCTTTCTCTCTCTCTCTCTCTCTCTCTCTCTCTCTCTCTCTCTCTCTCTTTCTCATTCCTCTCTCTCTCTCTCTCTCTCTCTCTCTCTCTCTCTCTCTCTCTATATATATATATATATATATATATATATATATATATATATATATATATATATATATATATATATATATATATATATATATATATATATATATATATATATATATATTTAATCATTTAAGTGTTATAAACTGGGTCTCTCTTTTAACGGTAGGTTCATGTCTGAGCCGCCGTGGTCACAGCATGATACTTAATTGTAGTTTTCATGTTGTGATGCTCTTGGAGTGAGTACGTGGTAGGGTCCCCAGTTCCTTTACACGATAAACTGGGTAGACCACAGTATATCAAAAATGACAATGTCAAGGTAACGTAGGTAATCTGAGGCTCAGACTTAAAAAAAACAAGTGATTGTGAATCAACCTCTAGTACAGAGAAAAAAATGTATGATTATGACACATGAGACGCATATACACCAGAGTTCAGTGATGAAAATGAGACATGACTACCTTGAAATACCAATATTCTACGTAAGATTTCCCGTTCAAGTTTTCATAGAGGCCCACAGCAGCACCCACAATAATTCCTTCACGCCTTTTGCTTTTCTGTTTTCAGGTTTCAATAAAAGGTTATTCTTATCCAGGAATTATGATACGTATCTATGTCTCCCTAAGTATGCAAATTGAGTTGAATTTTTTAAAAACCAATTTCTTTGTATAACGCAGAGTTTCTTGTACATTACTATATAGTAAATAAAGATTGGATACAAATATAGCCTGTATTCTTTCCAACGGTCAGGAGAATTTTACCCGATATAACAGACTAGACTATACTCCCCGCCCAGAATATACCCGGGGTTATTTTTAAACTAGTCTGTTTTATACCCAGGGTATGAGTTAGGCTAGGCTAGATTAAACTCCGGGTATAGAATGGGCTAAGTTAGAAATACCCCCCTAAGCTAGAATATACCCTCCCCCCTAGGCCAGAATATACCTATTCCCTTTTGCATGTAACAAGTAAATTACTATATTTGCAGAATATAATGGCTGGTGTTAAAGCCGATCATGTAATGACCTCACAACTGCAAATATTCCTTGTGCAATGAATTCTACATTCCAAAATATCAAACTCAAAATTTAATTATTTAGTCACAAGCCGAACCTGTGGAGATATTGTCGTTAATCTTCTTGCATACTGTACAGGCCCAAGGGTCTATAATACTATAGTATTAGTATTATATAGTATTACTTTAGTATAGTCTACAAAATACTATAGTATTTTGCTAATTTGAAATGCACAATTTAGGGCTAAGGTCCGGACAAGAATTCAGTTGTTGATGGTCAAAATTGAAAAGTACTGATCGTTTGTGAATTTGTTACTGATATCCAGTTTTGTGTGGCCTGTGTGTTATCATCAACATCGTTATTATCATCATTATCATCATCACCATTATCACTATTATTATTGCTGGTGGTCGTGATGGTGATGATGATGATGATGATGATGATGATGATAATTATTATTATTACTACCTCATCATCATCATAATCATCATCATTATTATAACGACTATAATATAATGCTAATGATAATTATATTTTTTATCATCATTATCATAATCATAATCATAATCATAATCATAATCATCATCTTAATCATCATCAATCATTATAGTCAGCAAGTACTGTATGGTCATTTCAAATCAAAAATAACATCTTTAGTATAACTGGTAGTAGTGCTAATTTAACAAGTTGTTCTGGTCAGTAACAACTGAATATTCAAACTTTTAAAATCACAGTGGAGTGTAAGGACATCAGACTTGTGTCCTAGTATTTCCGACCTTGTCACACACACACACACACACACACACACACACACACACACACACACACACAAAAAAAAAAAAAAAAAAAAAAAAAAAAAAAAAAAAAAAAAAAAAAAAAAAAAAAAAATGCTGCTTTTGTGCCCCTCAACTTTTTTTTTTTTTTTTTTTTTTTTTTTTTTTTTTGTAAAACATTTGAATGTTGTTTCCATGTTCACCTGTTACTGTCCTTATTAAAATTCTTGATAATGATAATAAATATTATCATTATCACAATTATAATGATAATTATAATCACAAAAAAATATTTTGAGTTTGAGTTTAATATGGTGGCTTGTAGAATTTAGTGCACAAGGATTATCTGCAGTTGTGCGATCAATACCTGATCGGCATTAACACCAGCGTTTATCTTTTGGCAATATCATCATCAATAACGGTATGCTCATGTTTGAGCAGCCGTGGACCTCTTCATCATTCTTCGCCACTCAACTATATTTGGCAATATAGTATGCACTTTTTCCATGCAAAAGAGAAAGGGTATATTTTAACATAGACCATTTTAAACTGGCCTAACCTAACTTATACCCCGAGTATAAAACTGCCTAGCCTAAAATAACCTCGGGTATATACTGGGCGGAGTATAGTTTTGACTGTAACGATGGGTATGATTCTCGTGTCATAAAAAAGTCTATCACATAAATGTGTGTGTGTGTGTGTGTGTGTGTGTGTGTGTGTGTGTGTGTGTGTGTGTGTGTGTGTGTGTGTGTGTGTGTGTGTGTGTGTGTGTGTGTGTGTGTGTGTGTTTTATGTGCGTTCATGCGTGTCCGTGTAAATGTGTGGCTTCAGTCTGGATTTTCGTCTCTTTCTCTGTTTTGTCTGTCTGTGTTTTCCCTTTCAAACGCTTTCTCTTTGACTAATGACTGACTGCTAGCTCAGAAACTAATATCTAGTTACTGGTTAACGCTAGCTAAAAGAACATTAACTAGTTGCCAAATAATTACCTAATGACTTATGACTAGCTAATAAGGTAAAAACTATTTTCTAGATAAGAAACTAAGCTAACAACCTGATTTAACTAATAAGCTAATGACTAATAATAAATAACTAGCTAACAAACGCATAAAGCTTAAATTAATAAATCGCACATATATAAGTTGGTTATGATAATTATAAAAAAAGAGAAAAAATCTACAGAATTATCAATCCACTTATTTTTTTATTGTTACCCATTAATTCATCTGTTATTTTTATTTTCATCTATATATTTATTATTTTACACTTGCTCACCTGTTTGTTGACGAGATCAGGTCCGAGGTTCGTGAGAATGAACAAGCTGGCGATCATCAGAAAACTGAGAAACGTCTTCCAGTTGACCTTCGAAATGGAGAGATATTCGTCGATCAGGAAATACAGGATGAAGGTGAGGCCAAGACACATGCCCAGCGAAAGCACACCCATAGGGAAGCCAAAGAAATGGAGGAACTGTCCTACTGCCTCGTCTGCTTGCAGTAACAGGTCCTCTGTGGTTGCTAAAACGTCGACTGTGACTGCAGTTAAATGCGTCTCGTTCTTCTGGTCCAGGCTCTGTTTGCTCCCCTCTTTGATGTCATTTGCAGTTCCACGAATGGCCGACGTCGGCACCGTGATGCTGACTTCACTCTCTGAAACGGCCCGAGTCGGAACTGCGTTACTGGGTGAACTCTTGCACATGCTTTTGAATTCAACCGTGCCATTCAGGATTTTGAACATGGTGTACACCCTGACTTCCCTTTCGCTTGGATTGTCCAGATTTTGTGCAACGTGTTCGGCAATGATCCGGTGGTATATGCCCTTCAGTTCCCACGTGAGAAGGATGAAACAATAATTCAACAATATCGCAGGGAAACCGGCGATGAACCACTCGATCATGTAGCACGCGACGTACCACGCCACTTCCTCGTCGCTCAACACCTTGGTAGGAATTTGGAGGAAAGTGAACACAATAATGATCGAAGCCGTGCTCAGCAGCACACCAAACCCATAGACTTTCAGGTCGTAGAGGGTCACGAAGCACTTCTCGACTTCGCTCGTCCAGGTAGTGAAGCCCAAGGCCTCAATCGTCTCCAGGAACTTGACCAGACGAGAACTCATGAAGAAAGTGTAAACTGTAGTGATGAGGAAACCCAAAGTGTAGGTGTAGAACCAGAGGGTGTCTGTCATGCTGCTTACGTTTCCCTCTGGTGTTATGGTAGGCGTTCGGACCAGCAGGTAAGTCGCAGACGTCACGACCATGAGACAGTGCAGGACAGACCACACGACCCACACGGCCTGCACAGTTATCGTCCCGCCGCCCATCCTATAAGGAAAAGCCCCCGCAATCTTCAGCAGAACAAGCAGTACGTGGATACTCCCCATGGTGGCGCTGCTGGACCTCTGTGCACACTGAGGCGTCTCCCCGTGCCCTCGAGGCTGCGCATCTCATGAAGGGGCAAATTAAGAGGCGCCTCTCCCAAGATCATCTACCAGTGTCGAAGTTTTCGCTTGTTATTTTTCCCAATATTTATCTTTGTCACTCTATCTCCCGGGAACTGTGATGAATCTAAAGTGACCGTTACCTAGTAACTAATTCTAATTATAGCTCATTATCATCATGAACTTCAATAAGGGGTCCGGCAATGGGTGATCGATATAGCCTTATCTTCTAGCGAACACTGAGTAGCTTATCGGAAGTAAAACATACATATTACTTAATCAAATATATGTGTCTGCACACTTTTAACCCTTTCCCTTTCCCTATGCCCCTCTATATTCTCTTTTTCCCTTTCTCTTTTTCTCTCTCTACCTCTGGTTTCATCTCTTCTCTCTCTCTCTCTCTCTCTCTCTCTTCTCTCTCTCTCTCTCTCTCTCTCTGTATGTGCGCGTGTGTGTGTAAGTTTGTGTGTTTCTCTGTCTCTCTCACTCTCTCTGCTTCTCTCTCTCTCTCTCTCTCTCTCTTTCTCTCTTCTCTCTCTCTCTCTCTCTCTCTCTCTCTCTCTCTCTCTCTCTCTCTCTCTCTCTCTCTCTCTCTTCTCTCTCTCTCTCTCTCTCTCTCTCTCTCTCTCTCTCTCACTTCCCCCCCCCCTTTGACCTGGTAATTAAACTACAAAACTATGCAAATTACGCTCAAAGGAAAGCCAGGGTCGTGCCGCCAGGTCTATTATTCATAATAAGAGGGAAAAGGGACGAAAG
>NC_051420.1:12724718-12727218 GCF_015228065.2 Penaeus monodon
TATATATATATATATATATATATATATATATATATATATATATATATATATATATATATATATATCATCATTATCAAGGGGCTAACGCCGACGGGGGCGCATGGCCGCATCCACCCTTCGCTTCCAGCCACGAGGATCTCTCGAGGCGAGTCTGCAGGCAAGCCCACGGCCCATCTCTAATTCCTCGCGACAGGTCTCGTCAAGCTGCCCAAGCTATGATCTCCTGGGTCGTCCCACAGGTCTCCTCCACCCAGGGTTGTCTCGCAAAGAGACAACCTGATGGGCAGGGTCATCCACAGGGAGACGAGCTAGGTGGCCATATAGCCTGAGTTGGCGATCCCGGATTATGCAAGTAACAGGTCCCATGCCAGTCTCACGGTGTAACCGCCGGTTGGACACGCGGTCCTGCCAACTGTACCCCATGATCCGGCGAAGGGACTTGTTACAAAAGGCGTTAAGGCGAGACTCCAAGACATTGGATAGCGTCCAGGTTTCGCTTCCATAGAGCAAAGCTAGCAGTATCAAGGCCTTGAAGACACGCAGCTTGGCCCTTCTGCATAGGTACCGACATCTCCAAACGCTCTTGTTGATCGAGTTCATGGCTCCTGTTGCCAGACCAATCCGTCTACTGACTCCTTGGTCTTACAACCCAGAGATATGGACTACACTACCAAGGTATGTAAAACTTTCTGTAACTTCAACGTCCTCGCCGCAAGCATGGATCGACTGAACGGGTTCCCCTAAATGCATCAAGAGCCGCCACAAGTGACTCCAAGGACTCAGATAGGATGGCAACATCGTCGGCAAAGTCAAGGTCTGAGACTTTGATATTGCCTAGTGTTGCTCCACACTGACTTGTATATATATATATATATATATATATATATATATATATATATATATATATATATATATATATATATATATATATATATATATATATATAATCCGTTTTTATTCTGGTATGTCTATTTTCCAAACCATGCATAAATCTGACGTCATCGCAAAAACAATGTAAAAAGCATTTCCCGCTAAATGAAAAGAGAGTCGGTGACTATGTTAGGTTATCCCAGTCCATTGTTAATGTAACATTTTTTTTTTGAAAGAGGGGTTGGCTGTGGGGGTACGAGTGAAACAAAGTGAACAAAGAAGAGGAAATTCATGAAATGGGAGATGCTGTAATCTTGAATATCTTCTTTTTTATGGTCATTTTACAGTTTAAAACGTTTTTTCTTTTTACACCTATTCATATTTCATTACTCATATTGAGAACTCTGCCTGACATTTTCCTGTGTTTTTTTATTTTGTGTTCCAGATTTCATGGCACCAAATTTGTTAACTTTCACCCATACCCCAAAATTTGGAGGCCAGTTTTTAAATACAAGTAATTCAGTTTTAGATGTTTTAGATACCTTTAGCACATATTACTTTTAACATCCTTACTTTGAATGTGTTGGCATCGGAAGTGCATTATCAACATTCTGCTTCTTTTTAATACCTACTCCACAAGCGGTTAGTCATCCAAAAATCAATTTCTCAGCATATCTGAGAAATCTGACTCGTTGCTATTATTGTTATGATATATCCAAGTAAATTTTCTATGATTCATGTGCAAAAATGACCTAGAAAGCTTTTACTTAAAAAGTTGTTATGATTTTATTACTCTTATTAGAAACAAGCATAGAAGAAAAAAAAATGACAACTTTGAAACTGATTTTGTTGCTTTACACACAAAAAGGAAACTTCCAAATGCATTTTCCTCAGATTCAAAAATATAATTCTCTTTACTCGCCGTACATCTTTTACTCTTCAAATAGAAAATGGAATGGTTTACGTATCCACCGTTGGTGATGGCCAATTTTACATCTTATTCATGCGTCCTGTTAAATTCTGATGTTATTTACTGCTTTCAAGTAATCCTTTCTGCCTTAGGCACGGCGGATAAGCTCAGCACAACTTCCGAGACCAATAATCACAGCTAAATATTCATGTTATATATTTGCATACGGAGTTCAAATCTAACACAAAAGGATGATTCCAATGATCATAGGAATTTACCGGTCTTCATGCATATAAAATATTAGCAAATTATGATACGCTGTTTATAAATTGATAATACTTAGTCCATAGAGCTTATTCAGAGAGTACAACATGATTTTGAAGATAATCATTGTATCGAAGCCAAACACACACGTCAAGGACACGTGAAAATCATTACCATGTTTTTTCAGCGACTTGCATTATTGACTTCAAATATAAACCTCATGATCTGCACATGCAACAGACTGTCAGAATAGCTCAAATATATTTTACACACCCTAATGTATACATTTTATATTAAGAAATATACCAACTATTCATAATTAATGAAAGCATAAATCTCTAATTGGCACGTCGAGGAAATTCACCGAGGAGTATCTCGTTCAGAATGGCCGGGCGGAGAGTAGCATACTGTCTCATCCTGGAGGCTAACAAAGCGAAGAGATGGGTTAGTAGTTTC
>NC_051420.1:12739718-12744718 GCF_015228065.2 Penaeus monodon
TATCCACAGACAACAAAGTGCAGACACACTGCCAGGCGACGATCTTTTCGATTATCAGTAAATCTGCTAAAATTTCATTATCGTGTAAGGGGAAAATTAGCATTCTCTCTCTACAGTTTCATCCCATACCTAGAGTTGATAACGAAAGTTTCACAGACAAAAATATAGTTACACATAACTATAGCATTATATCACACCGAAATAATTCCGTACAAAAAAATTATTAAAGGGCTTCTTATAAAATTATATAAAGGGCTTCAAATGCTTAAAAAATATTACGAAAACCCAAAATAAAGGTAAAAACAAAAAATGAGATCTCGTAATATAAATTTATAGTCCGGCGGAGTTTCCCCGAAGCTCTTTCTCGTTATGACCCGGGGGGACGAGGGGGGTTTTTTTTTTCGGGGTGTTTTTAGCGGGATATGATAAAAAATGTCCACGGGGTTTTCGAAGTCACGTTTTTAAAGGGAACGGGAAGTTTCACTTTGAATTTGAAACCGAGTGGGATGTTTTTGAAAATTTTCTTTTTTTTTTTCGATGAACATATTGCATAAGTGGGAATTTTTCTGCAACCGGGAAATAACATTGCTCTTTCTGCTCGTACCGGGGAAATTTATCTGTGGGATTTTCTTTTCGCTTCCCTTTTTCAATTTGCGATTACATCTGCATTTTAAAATACCCCAAAACTTATAAAAAATATTTATTATGTTTTTCACATCCATTTTTAAACATAAAAATGTCAAATTTGTCCTTTATTGTTTATTTGATAATAATGGCATCTCAAGTTTTTCTTTTCCTATGGAGTTGGTGACTTTTCTTTACGTAAAAATGCGTTTATGGGACAAAACTAGCTCATTCTGCGCATGTCTTGTTTAAACCTTGAGCTCAAAAGAAAAAGCCTGATCCGGTGTAAATCAAAAGTCAATTTTGGACGCTCCCATTGCGCATAGAAATTAGAATTTAGGCGTTATAAAAAAAACGCTTTTTTGGGACTTTTCCAGCCACGAAAAATTTTGAGTTCAGTACTCTGTTTTTTTGATAATTTTTGCCACTCGTTTAGATGGATTTTTGTGTGTTTGTGGAGAAGAAGAGAAAGTGAAAGAGAGAGAGAGAATTTGTGTGTGTTTGAGAGAGAGAGAGAGATAGATAGATAATAGTAGATGATAGATGTAGAGAGGAGAGAGAGAGGAGAGAGAGAGAGGAAAGAGATCGCGGAGTGCTATATTGAAAAAACCAAATGCAGAGAGAAATGAAACGCGACACGCAAAATCCACTAATCCAGGCCAATCTGAGTCAAGTCAAATAAACAAATGAAGATGCGCTCGATCCCCCTTTTAAAACTGCCCCCTTATCCCTTCTGTTTTAAAACCCCCGTTATTTTTAATTTCCCTTATTTTAACGCCATTAAAAAATTTTTCTAAAACCACGTTAAAAAATTAAAATAGCAAACGCATTCATGGGCACACAATATCCCTAACTCGGATAATTATGTTTTTTGTGATGTGTACAACCACACCACCACACCACACACACACACACACAACACACACACACACACACACACACACACACACACAAACACACGCGCGCCAATAGCGAAACCGGGTTTCCGCTCGACTTTACACACCTTCAAAAGACGTCACGCATTTCATAACGTACCAAGGACAAAAGGTGAATTATGAGCGCTTTTCGTTAAAAAAAGAAGGGGGGAAGGGGGAAGGGGGGAAAGGGAGGGGGGTGGGAAAGGGGGAAGGGGGGGGAGTGGGGGAAGGGGGAAAAAGGGGAGGGGATGGGAAGGGGGAAAGGGGGAGGGGGGTGGGAAGGAGGGTTTGGGGGGGGATGGGGGAAGGGGGGGGAAAAGGGGGAAGGGAGGGGAGGGGGGGAAAAAAGGGGAGGGGGTGGGGAAGGGAGAAGGGGAGGGGAAGAGGGAAGGGAGGGGATGGATGGGGAAGGATGGTAGAGGGAAAAGGGAGGGAGTGGGTGGGGAGAGGGAGGGGAAGGGAAAGGGAGGGAGATGAATGGGGAGGGAAGGGGAAGGGGAGGTGGGGAGGGGGGGAAAGGGGGAGGGAGGGGAAATACTTTTAGGGAAAAATTAGCGTGAAGGAGGGGGCCCAAGAGAGGGTTAGAGAGAGAGGAAAGGGGGAAAGAGGAGCAGAAGAGAGAAGAAAAGAAAAAGAAGAGAAAGAAGAGAGAGAGGGAAGAGAAAAAGAGGGAAAAGAAGAGAGAGAGAGAGAGAGAGAAGAGAAAGAGAGGGGGGGGGGGGGGGGGGGAGGCAAATAGATAGTAGATATAAAAGATAGAAGAGGGAGAGGAAGAGGAAGAGAGAGATAGAGAGAGAGGAGAGAAAGGGGAGAGGAGAAGAAGAGAAGAGAGGAAGAAAAGAGAGGGGAGAAAAAGAGAGAAAAAGAGAGGGGAAAGAGGAGAGGAGAAAGAAAGAGAGAAGAAAGGAAGAAGGAGAGAGAGAGAGAGAAGGAGGAGAGAAAGGGGGGGGCGGGAGAAAAAAAGATAGATAATAAAAAGAAGAAGAAGAGAAGAGAGGAGAGGAAAAAAGAGAAGAAGAGAGAGAAGAGAAAGAAAATAATAGATAATAGAAGAAGAGAGAAGAGAGAGATAAAAGAGAAGAAAGGGGAAAAGAAGTTCGGGAAATCAGGAACGGAGGGGGAGAAAGGAAAAGGAGAGGGGGGAGAAGGGGGGAAAAAGAAAAGGTTGCCAAGTTGCCCTTTCCGTGACGGGGATTTGGGCCCCTGGTCTTGTTCCCCCTATTCTCCCTCGGAGGGCGGGAAGGCCCTGTTCGCAACAGGGGAACTTCAAAAAACAGGAAAACAAGAGCAAAAACAATGACAGAGAAAAAAGGTCTTTATGGCAGGAAAACAACAGAAAAACAAAAGCCAAGGACAAAATTATTATCTGAAAAAACAAAAACGAAACAAAAATAAGATAAAAATAAAAAAAAATATGACATAGAAAAAAAAAAACTAAAGTTAAAGAAAAGGGTATTAACCACGACAAAAAAAATCATTAGGGAAAAAAGTGAGAGGGAAAAATAAAATAAAAAAATAGAATAACTAAAAATTTGAACAACAAAAACAAAGAATACTAAAGACTTTTTATGTTGATACATGCGTTTGTCAATTTTTTAGTGTATAAGTGTTTGTATGTATTCATATATGCAAGTGTTCTTATGAGAGTGTGTGAATGCGGGTGTCGGCATGTGTTTTTGTTGTGGGGTGTGTTGTGTGGGGTGTGTGTGTGTGTTTTGGTGTGTTGTGGTGTGTGTGGGTGTGTTTGTGTGGGTGTTGTTGTGTGTGCATGTGGGTGTCTACATGTACGTATGTGTGCTGGGTCCGCATGTGTTTGGGGAAGTGTGGCATGACTTAGACAACCAAGGACCCGTTTCTTTCAAAAATCACAATTATTGAACGGGTAATTATTCCCTTTTTCAAATCAAAACCACCCAAAGACCCCCGCTGTTGCAAATAGGACCCAAAGGGTGTCCCTCTCAGATTTTTTACTCATATTTTTTCTATATCGTTCTCACGTTTCACGGATCTCGAATATGTTTAACATCCGCACATTTTCTGATAAAAAAGTGTTGCATTTAAAACCCACCCATGTTAAATGAAAAGGAAACCCTAGGGCTACTTTTCGCGTAAAAAAGAAGAAAAGAAGAGAAGAAGAAGAAAGAGAAGAAGAAAAGAAGAAGAAGAAGAAGAAGAGGAAGAACAACAACAATGAAAGAGAAAGAAAAAAAGAAAAATATAAAGAAAAAAAAAAAACACGTTAATATGTAAAACCTAACACGCCTTTTTTCCCTTTTCCAGTAAAACAGGGGTGAGGTTTAAAAATGAAAAAAACTGCGTCGGGGAAGCCGAAGCCCGCCAAAATCAGGCCATAGTCATGTCGCCCCACCTCCCCACGCCCCCACCGGTTAGAGGGGGCGACGATTTTGGGCCCCGGGATAAACTCTGCGGGGGGGGGGGGGGGGGGGGGGTTGGGGGGGCGGGGGGGGGCAGGGGGGTTTGGGTGCCCCCTCGTGGGGTTTTGGCAGGAGGCGTGTGCTTTGCGAACACAAAGGGACTTGCAGCGACGACGACAGACGACCCCGCCGCATACACTCCGTAATATATATTATAAATAAAAAAATAGAAAATAAATATATATTATATATATTATATAATATTTATATTAATATAAATATATATATATATATAAAAATATATATTTATATATAAAAATTATATAATAATATATTAATTAAAATATAATAATATATGCACACACACACACAACCACCACACACACACACACATATATATATTAATAATATATTATATATATTATATAATATATATATAATATAATATATTGTTTTTGTGTGTGTTGTGTGTTGTGTGTGTGGTGGTTTTTGGTGGGTTTTTGGTTGTGTGTGTGTATGTGTGTGTGTGTATGTGTGTGTGTGTATGTATATATTTTATGTGTTATTTCTACATGGTACAATCTCACACACGCATATATATAAATATATAATAATAAATATATATATATTTATATATAAATATATATATATTATATAATTTAAATTATTGTGTGTTGTGTGTTGTGGGTGTGTGTGTGGTGTGTTGTGTTGGTGTATGTGTGTGGGTGTATTTATCTTTTATATGTGTATTATTTATACATGCACGTACAGATCTCACACACGCATATATATATATATTTTATATATTATATATATAAAATATATATAATAATTATATTATATTATATATATATATATGTTATATTATTCATAATTTTTTATTTCAATATATATATATATATATATATAATATTATTATAAAAATATATATATATTTTATATGTGTTGTGGTGTGGTGTGTGTGTGTGTGTGGTGTGTGTGTGTTGGTGTGTGGTGTGTGTGTGGTGGTGTGTGTGTGTGTGGTGGTGGGGTGGGGTGTGTGTGTGTTTTGTGTGTGGGGTGGGGGTGTGTGTTTGGGGTGTGT
>NC_051420.1:12754718-12759718 GCF_015228065.2 Penaeus monodon
TCTTTTATACCCCTTCCTCTCCCTTTCCTCTTCAGACCTGCAGGTGGAATCCAGGTAGATTTCGAATCTGTAGTCTCATTTTCAATAAATCCAGTTTGTGCTCTGTGTTTTTTTTCTACCATAGTGATAGATAAGTAAATGTAGATAAAATTGAATAAACAAGTCAGAACATTTGTAAGTCCAGATTACCTGATGCTCGACTGTCTAATAACAAGATTTCGCAAGGGCTATTAAACAGTTAACTGCCGTAATTACCGTAATTATTTGTAAACGAATCACAACCATGAAAGTGAGACAAACATATGAGACGATTTAATTAACCACCAACAACCACAAATGTGCACTTTTAAAAATATGTATAAATGTAAATAGACTGTGAACTGTTCTATAAAAATAGATAGATAGATGGAGAGAAAGAGAGAAAGAGAGGGTCAAGTGCCTAGCTTTTCCTGGATTCTTGGATGCTGACGACGGTGACATAATCAAGGTCTGTAGAATGGACATTTAAAGATGACGATAAATAAGTAGATAAAGGAATAGATTGATAAATAGATATATACCTATGTAAATAAATGAATAGATAAATAAATAACTAAATACATGTACATATATATATATTTATATATATATATATATATATATATAATATAATTATATATACATACATATATGTATAAATATGTGTGTTTATGTTTGTTTGTGTGTATGTGAGTGTGTATGCGTGTGTTTGTGTGTGTGTGCGCGCGCACATGTGTACATACATAAATGTGTCTCTGTGTTTTAATTTTCCGCAACCCTAGGAGGCAGTGATTAACCCCAGACCCGGCAAACGAAAGACACCTTGAAATATTTAAATACATTGTCAAAATAGTAAATGTAAATTTGACAGATCTTTAACTCGCCAATTCGCCAGTTTAAAAGCAAGTTTCGGACCCTTTCTTTATGAATAAGAATGAAAATATATGACGCTTTTCGATAACAAGGGTCTTGCTGAGTCAAAACGCCAGAAATCCTATTGTAAATGTATGAGTAAATAAATAAATAAATACACATATGCATACATAAAAACCCATTGCAATTCCTTAATGAGATCACTTATTAACCGCTGGATACAGATGAAATTGGAAAGCAGTTCAATTTATGAGGAATTCACTAACCAAAAGAGAAACCAATTTAGAAAAAAAAAATATTAATAACATCCAGATATCAAAGAGAATTACAGATAAAACCAAAAAAAGCCCTGATACCATACAAATACCTTTAAATATTTAAATACATTGTCAAAATAGAAATGTAAATTTGACAGATCTTTAACTCGCCAATTCGCCAGTTTAAAAGCAAGTTTCGGACCCGGAAAACCATAACATGACTCATCAAATTACAGGCCAATTTCCCTGATCTTTCGTAATTTCAGACTCATAGGAATGTTCACGTGTTTTTCCGCTTGACTGAGTCTTCCATAGCAGTAGATTGCGTTCTGTGAAATGTCAAGAATTGCTGACGTTATGATTGACAAACCAGAAATAAATGCTGGTTACTGGGAAGCTGTCGAGAGCTGCTGAAGTTGCAATTCTCGAACTAGTAATAATTCTGTTTCCTGAGGTGTGAGGTTGCTGAAGTTATGGTTCACAAGCCAGTAATAAATGTTTACTGAGAAAGTGTCGAGAGTTGATGACGTTAAGAAGAATGAGGATAAAAACAGGTGTCAAGAGCTGCTGGAATCTGCTGAAGTTATGAAGTTCAGTTACAGAGTAGAAAAACACCACTTAAACATTTCAAAAACATTCCATCGAGGTAGTGAACTGGATGAATCTACAGTAAACATGAATGCATATGATAAACATTTACTATCAGAACCAGATCTGAGATACTTATGCATACATATTGTTACGCCGACCGCCTCGTCTCTCTGCCACCAACACAAGGCAGGCTAGGCAGACGGCGTGCTATCCACAGGGTCGTGAACACTGAACAGCTCCAAGAGGCACCGAGCACCATAGCGTCCCAGAACACCAGGAGGGGAAACGCCAAGTGGCGAGGCAGGGCACGAAATAAACACAAAATGACAGTCTTTCCTTTATTTACACAAGTTATTTACCCGTACACTTTTCTATAGGCACAATACAGGGGGGAAACCAGCATGTCACACAGCACAATACAGCTTATAACAGGGCAACACAAAGTGTATCAGGTCACAAGGGCACACACGAGGTCTTCACAGGAGCAGCACCCAACCCCGTCTCTTGGCTTGTTCTTCCGCTCCTCCGCTCGCAGCCAGTTGCATCCTGTTTGCCCTTCATGTTAACACATGCCCAGGTCATCCTTTTCATGTTAACACATGTTTCGCACAGAGACAAAGACCCACTGGTGTAGCAATATAAATACACTATACGAGAGAAAGAAAGAAAACAAACAAACAAACTGAAATTATAATAAACATCTTTTTAGCGCCACGTGATCCTAACTCCCTCTTTAAATAAAAATAAGAACCTGAAAGAATATTTTCTGTCCTTTTTTCCCGAGAGATACATCGCAGCATTTATTCATAAAATGTCTAAATGTAGCTAGAAAAAATGTCCCCTTTTTAAACTTACTACTGCTTAGTTTCAGAACAATTTTACCAAACAATTGTATGAACATTAATCCTCGCGCTGTTATTGTAAATTATTATTACTGTGTGCTAAAAGAGGAACATAATAAGTTCATGTGTAGATGGATATCACCATTACATTTCTACAATATAAAGACGTTTATTATACTAGTGATGGGTTGTAGTACAGGTTGTAAATATCAGTGAAATAAATACAATTTGGAATATGATCGGCGACACGAAAGCAGTTGCACCAAAACTTCTTAAGATTCAATAATTCCAATTTTCTCTAAAATGCCAAACTGCTAAAAAAGATAGATGGAGAGAAAGAGAGAAAGAAAGGAGAGAGAGAGAGAAAGAGAGAGATGATACTATAGTAGAAAAACCCACAATGTACAATCTACATTTATTGGAAATGAGACCACAACTTCGGGGCAGGCAAGGACAGACGAACGGACGCGAAGGGAGGTGTTACCAGTTGCCTCTCCTCTCTCTCTTTTATTCCCCTTCCTCTCCCTTTCCTCTTCAGACCTGCAGGTGGAATCCAGGTAGATTTCGAAATTGTAGTCTCATTCTAAATAAATCTAGTTTGTGCACTGTGTTTTTTTTCTACCATAGTGATAGATAAGTAAATGTAGATAAAATTGAATAAACAAGTCAGAACATTTGTAAGTCCAGATTACCTGATGCTCGACTGTCTAATGACAAGATTTCGCAAGGGCTATTAAACAATTAACTGCAGTAATTACCGTTATCATTTTTAAACGAATCACAACCATGAAAGTGATACGATCATATGAGACGATTTAAGTGTTTAATTAAGTGTTGAATGACACTGAAATCAGCAAAGGATCTTGACAAGTTATGAGAGCAGACTATTCAACCATTAGCCATCAGAGGGAAACTTGCTTCAAAGCTGTAAAAATGATCTGCATCTATACGGGACTGTCGTTAGATAAATAAATAGACTGGTGATAGATAAATAGATAGACTGGTGTACTTATTAATGTACTTATTCATCCATACGCGCGCGCGTGTGTGTGTGTGTGTGAGTACCCTTAACTCGTTTATTGATCTCAAGCAGAATAGTTAAATATGATGGTAAAGCACTCCTTGAAAAGCAAGTAAGTCTCCTCCAAGCGATATGCTCTACATATGGTAAGTTGATCATTACCT
The DNA here is from genome assembly GCF_015228065.2 of Penaeus monodon. Lineage (NCBI taxonomy): Eukaryota > Metazoa > Arthropoda > Malacostraca > Decapoda > Penaeidae > Penaeus > Penaeus monodon. The sequence continues at coordinate 12,758,485 of NC_051420.1, forward strand.
TTGTACTTAAACCCTCCCCGTAGATCAGGGGTTAAGGGCCCCTTAGGCATTCTGATTGTCTTCTCGCACCTCTGAGTATCAAAAGAAAAATATATAACATTTCATAGTATATTTCATTATATTTACACTACATAGGATATACGGAGTAACATTAGTTGGCTGGATTGAATTAAATATCTTAACCTGATACATACATACTGCATATTTTTTTTCTTTTTATTAGGCAAAATATAAGCAACCAATCATTAGTACACAGCTTTCTAAAGTCAACAACAACAACAGCAACTAAAGCTATATCCTTTCGGAAAAAAAGGCATTCTCATTTTTGTTCAGAATTTTTGAAACACAATCTGTATTATAGCACAAAAAATATTTATTCGTAAAAGACACGTTGATGGAAATAGAAACAACGCTCCTTCAGTAAGATTAGCCACTCAACTGTACGGTATCCACATCAAAGTAAATCTAAATGATAGAATAATGAGAGACGGGCATTATCGCTTTATATGTATCGCCGATACACATCAAGTGATACTTTTGCATTGTTATCGGTATCACCTTAGCTACTCTATAACAGTATCGTTTTATCGGTATCGCCAGGTTGTTTTTCTCAACAATGTATCGAAAAAAGTCGATACATCGATATATTTACGTGACCAAATTTATATTAAATGTAATATTTATGAATTGCTAAATGACCCGTCTCCTCTTTATTTCAATTATCATTTATCATTTATTATTTACTCTTTATACGTTTTATGTGCTGCAGAAAATCATCTAATAAACAGTTCAAAATGTTTTTTTTCATTTAAAAGACGGAAACATGTGTCGTTTATATCTAGGGAATGCGATGGGATTATATATATGAAATTAATAACAGAAAAAAAGTGTTTCCAAACTTTGTGAAGGCTGCCATAAGACAGTTAATTTTTGGCACTTGAAATTTCTTTCGATAATGTACAGTGTAAAGCAAGATCGTATATGAATGCCTTCGATTGTGCGCTGGATGTTGATGGCACCAATCAGTCAATCGTTGTTAACTGAGGACACATCAAGTTTCTTTTAGAATACTTAGGAACGATTTCGTATATGCAATGCAAATCCATCTTTTAGTTACAATTTTCAAGATTAAGGTGCTGTATAGAAAGTTCAAATATTGTGTAGAATTACCATTATTAAGCATAATTATTATGCTTTTTTCATTCATTTTCCAATTGTGCGTACCTAGGATTTT
>NC_051420.1:12769718-12772218 GCF_015228065.2 Penaeus monodon
TTTGGTACAATTATAACGAACGCAACGACACTCTTTTGTTTTTTGTTTTTTTCCTTGACATTCGGATCCTCTATATAAATAGAACGCGAGCGGGAGGCGGGCATTGACCTCGCCATGTGAAATTATCCTTGAATCCTGACCCTTAATACTGGCAAAAATAAATAGTAAGCTGCTCTAACGGGGTCATGGGGTCAGCGCGAGAACAGCTGGGTGCGTGAGGTCACTTGGATGAAGAAAAAAAGGAAGAAAAAAGAAGAGGGAATGGACGAAGGGGAATCGAATAGCTTTTGTGGTGAGGGTGACCGATGTGAGCGTTGGGTGATTCTGTGATGTAACGAGGATGAAGTCAAGCTGTCTTGTGACGTGACGACTGGCACATCCCTCTACCTCAGAGAGATCTCAGGGGCTGTGACATCATCGGCTGCGATCTGATGGGCTGTGACAACATCGGCTGCGATCTGATGGGCTGTGACATCATCGGCTGTGCTCTGATTGGCTGTGACATCATCGGCTGCAACCTGATGGGCTGTGACATCATCGGCTGTGCTCTGATTGGCTGGGCGAGGCCGGAGGAGTGCCTCAGCGCATCCTCTCTCACGAGTTCGACGTCGAAGATCTCCGCGTCAGGATTTTCACGAGGGATGGGACCGAGGTAGTTGACGTCCGTGTCGCCGTGGAGGCTTCGTGGGCGGGGGGTCGTGGTGGTGGTGGTGGGCGCGGCGGGCGTGGGAGCAGAAGTGGGGGTGGGCGTGGCTGGCTTGCGACCCAAAATGCGACGCAACCACCTCCTGAACCAGCTGACCGTGGGCGTCTCCTTCGGGGCGATCTGGAAATTGGAGAAGGACATTGGTGAGAAAACCGACGGATGATTTGCGCAAAAGAGATAACCGACACCGTGCTTTGGTTTATGTAACGCGTCTAACTTCTTTACTCACTGCATATATAATATTCCCACTTTACCTTGCAACACCCCGTCTCGATATTTTCAATACAATGATCTTGTCTCTGCAAAGAGTCTCTCTATCTCCTCATCTTCATAATAAGCTCATTTTATCACTGCTAGGAACCCCCTATCTATATCTTGAATATACAGTGCCTCATCTAAAAATAAGCTCATTTTATCACTGCTAAAAACCCTATATCTTATCTTTGAATATACAGTGCCTCATCTAAATAATAAGGTCATTTTATCACAGCAAGAACAACTTACCTCGTTAATTTCGTAAACTCCTGCCGACGGGTTCTCAGGCGAAGAAGCGTCCACCGGAATCACTTCAATTTCGGGAACACTTGGCTTCAAGTCGCGGTATTCCACGAGGAAGTTTGTGGATCTTCCACCTGCGAGGCAAAAATGGCCCAGATTTTAATATGCGTGAATATATGGGGCATTGAATGTAAACAGCTAAAGGTTAGGTGAGTTTGTAGATAGTCTATCTCTGAACTGGAACGAGTGTCTAAATTTTGGTGTGGATTGAAAGAGAAAACGAGGATATAATTATTAGATTTACATGTTAAGTTATGCAACATGTGCGGTAATTATACCGCGACTTGTAGTGCAAATTCCACAACCTTCGTGACCCACTAGGAAATCTCACCTTGGGGAGCGGAGACGGCGCTGGCCACGAGGAGGGAAAACAAGACCAGCATCTTCACCATCTTGACAAAAGCTCTCACGGTGTCACTACCAAAAAAATAAGCTTCGGAAACAAACAGCACTGGACGGTCAAGTTCGCTTTCTCTTTTGAGTATGCAAAGTGCTTCTCGGTCAAACACTGATACCCAAGCGTGCCTCGTGAGGGTATATATGTGCTGTCTGGGATGCCAAAGGTCGCCAGCGGGGAAGGACTGGGCACTGGGGGTTGCGGAGGCGGTAACATTTCCGGCGTGGGTGAGTGACGCTGGGTATTGCGTACGCTGACCGCTACCTATATTAGGAGCTAAGCTGTCTTTAAGAGCTCTTGATGGGATTAATTGCTTCAGAATGAATTTGTTGCTATGGAATGACACCGGCGACACACACAAAAAAAACAACAACAATAACAACTCGATTCCTCTTTGAAATACTCACGGCCATTTTTCACCCCGTGACTCGTCCATCACCATAACCCTGATATCTCCGCCAACGGATGACTTACACTTCCCAACATTTTCTTAGCAACGTCGTCTCAATTTGCGTCCAGGGTGACGTCACGGCTAACCCCGCCCTCACAGCCAAGCAAGCCGCCCGTGCGTCACGAGGTTCCAGGGAAAGCGGGCGCCATCTCCCTCCGTCGCGCGAAGGGGCCGGGGACTGAGAACGCCACAACATCCACGCCATATCTAGTCACAGTGCTTGGGCGGATCAGCGGACTCACGGGTACTCTAAATTTAGGGGAAATGTCTACTTTTGAACTTATTTCATTTATTCATAGTTTTGTTTTTGTAATCATATCAGTTGCAGTGCCTGAGTGGACCAACAGACTCATAAGTCTAAATTAGACAAAAATATCTACTTTTTTAC
>NC_051420.1:12799718-12802218 GCF_015228065.2 Penaeus monodon
GGGGAGGATCTAAAGATTTTCTAGGGGGGGGGGGTGACGAGTCAAATTTCCCCCCTCGTTTGTCTACAGAAAGAGCAACCGCCCCACCCCTCTCTCCTGCCCACTGCCTCGGTATGCCGTCCGAAACTCTTGACAGAACATGCTCCGAATTCCGCCTTGAACTCATTATTATAACCCTTGTTGTTTCGGTTATGAGAGTTTCGAAGCTTCGTTCACGACTCGAGTTTTTGAACAGCGCCAGTCTGAGGTCTTAAAGGGTATACAAAAATCTACGGTTTTGATACATACGTTTAAAGACTGCCTTCCTGTCTCCCATTCCTTTTTTCGCCTTTATCTCTCTCCCCTTCTTTGGTTCTCTGTCTTCCATTTGCCTTTGGGACTAAAATATATATGTTTGGACAATCAAGAAGCATTATTTTTGGTTATGAAGGAAAGGAAACAATTGATGAAATTCAAATTATAAGCAACGTTTATTTGACACTAAAAACCGAAATACATCGGCCGTTGCAGGTTAGTGAAGACGTTACTGTGTTTTCTATGGAATCGGTACATTTTACGTAATCGCTCAAGTAGGTAAAGATATGAATGGAAATTGATACATAACTGACCCTTGTATAATGCATCTTCAATGCATTTTGAACATTATTTCGACAATGGGTTGTAAGAGCCATCTCGCCATTCAGAGGAAGTCTCAACATCAGTATTTCATCCATACTGAAAAGGACCTTCTACTTTGGCATGGAACTGCATTATCACATTCTGAAACTTGCCTGACCTTTGATGAATCTCAGTGACGTAACCTCCTTGACTTGATTCTGAATATTACGGTATTTGAATATCTCTTAGGCTAAAAGGCTGTACACAATAAGTTGAATGATGAGTGAATTATTTCAAATTTATTTATATAAGCATAAAGAAATGATTAATGCTGTGTGTATTTTATCGAGGTCTGTTGTGTATGAAAGTATTATCAATATCGTATGTGTAGTTTAATAGTTAAAGAAAATATTTGAATATTCATTACCGTTAAAGATATGGGAACTAAAGTGATAATCATGTTGATCAAAATTAATACCAAATTATCTGCAGTCTTTAAGATGACAGTATATAATGATAATTATATTATATATAATGATACCGCTATTCATGTATATTGTTATTTTTGTTACCATTATAATTATTTTCATCGTTATTATTATTATTATTATCATTATTATTATTATTATTATTATTATTATTATTAATATTATAATAATTATTATTATTACTATTACCATTAGTAATAGTAGTAGTATAAAGTAGTGTCATCATCATTACTATTATTGTTATCATCATTATCATTATTATTATCATTATTATCATTATCGTTATTATTATTATTGTTATTATCATTATTACTATAATTTTTAGTACTATTATCACTATCATAATTACTATTATTATTGTCATTTTAATTGTTATGATCATTATCAGTCTGATCATTATCATTACCATCATCATCATAATCATAATCATGATAATTATCTTTTTTGTTGTTACTGTTTTTATTTCATAACCATTATTATTGATATTCTATATTTTCTCCTTTTCTCTTTACCCATCAAATCCCCCCCCCCCACAATTCCATCTGCAATAAATAATTTCAGTTAATTTTAAAGTCAATGCTGAAATCCAACCTTATTTCAATTTAGACACAAACCATTAATCTACGATTGTTCAAAAAGGAAACTAATTCTCAAGAACAATTAACATATTTTTTTTTCAGCCTTTTATTATTTTTTGTGCACGTCTATCAAAAGTCAGATTTTAGAGAGAATATTACTCGCCTGATATTTTGAACGCAAATTATCTTAAAATCAAATTATTATTATTTTTTTCTTCTTCTTCTGTTGTCTGTTGCAATGTCTTTAGCCTTTATATTTAGGATTTTTTTCTATTAACATAATTACTAGTCTGTTCCTACTTTTCAAAAATGTTTTCTGAGGTTTCGTGACAAAGAGAATTTTACATTTCTTAATACTTTTTCGTTTTTCTTTTTCGTTTCGATGGCTAGTTTAAGCGCTTTGTAAAGAAAATTGTGAAGAAAGGTTGAGGTAAGTGCAGCTTTTAATTTTATGCATTACAGACAATTTTCTTGTCTGTGAGGAATTTTTACTGCTAAGGAATAATGATTAATAACAAACTTTACAGAGAACCCCCACACACACACACAAACACGTACACAAATACGCACATACACACATACACACACACACACACGCACACACACACACACACACACACACACACACACACACAGAGAGAGAGAGAGAGAGAGAGAGAGAGAGAGAGAGAGAGAGAGAGAGAGAGAGAGAGAGAGAGAGAGAGAGAGAGAGGAGAGAGAGAGAGGGAGATGAAGATAGAGGTAGAATAAAGAAGAGAGAGAGAGAGGAGAGTAGAAGAAGACAGAAGAGAGAGAAAAAGAGAGAAGAGAGAGAAGAGAGAAGAGAGATAGAGGTAG
>NC_051420.1:12807218-12809718 GCF_015228065.2 Penaeus monodon
GACCCCCTCGCCACCAAGGTCATGACATTCGACCTGTGTTACTCCTCGTGGGCCCTCCGGGACATCTCGCACCTGGTCAACGCGACTGCTGAGTCGTACAGCAGCCTCCGGCCTCCTTCTCACGCCTTCGACGGGTTCGCCTGTCTCTACCAGACCAAGCACTGCAGCAGCATCTTCGGGAAGATTCCCCTGATCATCGAACTGCCCAGCCCGACCGCCCTCAGCCTCGTCAGAGCGCAGGTTTACGCCACCAGCGGGGTGCCTGAGGTCTTCTTTGGCAACTCGTCCGTGTACTACGAGAACCTGATGATCGCCTCTACAGCGGAAGCGGCGTTCGACCCGTTCCTAGTGATGAGCGTGAGGCCCCCGCCGCTCGTGCAGGGGACGTTCCTCATCTTCCGGACGACCAGGCCCACGTTACACGTCTGCGAGATCGTCATAACGAAGCAGTGAGGGCTTGGACAAGATGGAGTGCAGGAAATCACGCTCATTGATTTCGTACCCAGGTATTGTCACAAATATATAAACACACACACACACACGCGCGCACACACACACACACACACACACACACACACACACACACACACACACACACAAACACACGCACACACACACACACACACACACACACACACACACACACACACACACACCACGCACACACACACACACACACACACACACACACACACACACACATATATATATATATATATATATATATATATATATATATATATATATATATATATATATATATATATATATATATAGTTCATAGTGGAAGCGCTTTGCCAGCGGTTCAAGCAACCGGATCCGGCAGCGTATAGTTCATACGGGCTGTAAGGGGTATTTCGTTTAAGCCACGAATAGTATTATCGCCATTACGCAATATGCTCTAATTGACGATGCTAATGATGAGGATGACAAAGATGATGATGTCGAGGATGATTATGATCATTATAACAACATTAACAATGATATAACGAAATTAATGATAATGAAAATGATGATTAATAACAATTATGATAATGCAATGTTAATAATGATAATGGTAACAACAACAATAATGATAGTAATAATGGTAATAATGATGATAATAATAATGATAAAAAATAATAATGAAGATAATGATAACAAAAATAATGGTAATAATAATAATGATAACTATGATAGTGATAGCAGTAATTAATGATGATGGTGATAATGATGGTGATGATGTTGATGATAATAATAATCATAATCATACTATTCTACATGTTATGCTACTACTGCAATTCTGCTACTACTGCTGCTGCTACTAGTACTAGTACTGCTACTACTTGTACTAATACTACTACTATTAGTAATATCGATGTTAATGGTGAAGATGATACTGACGATAATGATGTTAATCAAAGACTTTGTTCACAAATGCATTACCTTCTTACGGGTTGGCATCATTAAAGCCAATCTTGAACTTTTTTCACTACTTGGTATATCACGTGATCATTTCCCAAGATCCTTGGTCGTCTTGACGATTGTTAGAGATAGCTCACAATTTTTTGTGAAGATCGAGGTTAATGAAAGAAGACAGATATTATTAATTTTCTGAAGTCGATCCCTCTATGAATATTGGATCTGAACCTTGGTATTCTAAAATGTTTTGTAGAAACCTCCTCTTGATAAGTTTAAGCCCATCCATCTCGACTGGATTCGTTTAAAGGAGGGATCTGAGGAATTCCAGCTGTTAGAATCTTGAAAAGTGGTCCTATTGGTAGGGTACCGTGGATTCCTTTGTAGTCTCGTGTAGTATAACAGGTTTGTGTACTCAAAACGGAATGATCGAGTTTATTTTCCATTCTCAATTGAGGGAGAATAATGTAAAGATCTAAAAGTACCTGAGCAGATTCTGAGAGCTTCATCGAACAGATTATAATATTCTAAGAAACGGGGGATTGACGATAGATATGCCATACATACACATTCAGTTTCGCTTCGAATAAACGCTCGATAAAGCAGAGGCGTTGGTCTGTTCCCCATGGCTAGTGAGGAAGAACCGACGAGATACGAAACAGTGGCCTTCAACTTCGTATAGTCCTGTATCCATGGTAAAACATTCTACCTTGTTGATACTATGGTAAAAAACAAAACAAAACAAAACAAAAACACGTGCATTGTGAGTTTTCCTACCATAGTCCTGTATGTAAGGCACCCACGCCTGGCGGGCGCTGCCTCGTTTCTGTTTCCTGGCTGGATAAACTTTTATAGATGAGTCATCCGAGCAAGTCTTTTTCTTTATTGATTCTATTTTATATAAGTGAAGAAAAATGTTAGCTGCGAGGTGCAAAAAGTGTGAAAAATTAAGCATCACCTTTTCTCACGTCAGCCTTCGCCTGGTCACCTTGGGTCATATGTCATTAGGATCAAGAGCTTCACAAACTGCTGTGGGTTTGCTCGAAGTAAGGCGGACGGGGAGAATGGGAGGACTTTAGCACATACTTGGTTGCACGCTACA
>NC_051420.1:12827218-12829718 GCF_015228065.2 Penaeus monodon
AAAAAAACTGTACAAATTCCTTATTCTTTTTTATTTATTTAAATAGTCACTTATTTCTCAATATGCATTTTTTATGTATATGTGTATGTATGCATTTATGTATGTATGTGTGTACATACGTATGCATGGGTAGGTGGATGGTTGGATTCTGGAGAGATATACATATGTATGTATGTAGGCATATATGTTATATTTGTGTGTATGTATACATGTATGTATGTATGTATGTATGTATGTATGTATGTATGTATGTACGTATTATGTATGCATGTATGTATGTATGTATGTACGTATCATGTATGCATGTATGTATGTATGTATGTACGTAAGTAAACATGTCTGCATTCATGTATCCAACATTGTCATTTTCTTTATTCCTCTTCTCCTTTCCTTTATCTCCCTTTCACAATTACCCGAAATATCATACCCTAAAAAAAAAAATAGAAAATCGGTCGTCATTAAGTAAAAACAGAGAGAGACTTTTTATTTTTCATTTTTTAAAAGGATCGGAAGCAGTTTTTTAAAAGTTTCTTAGAAAGAGAAAGGGAGAGGGAGAGGGAGAGGAGAGAGAGAGAGAGAGAGAGAGAGAGAGAGAGAGAGAGATTGATAGATAGATAGATAGAGAGAGAGAGAGAGAGAGAGAGAGAGAGAGAGAGAGAGAGAGAGAGAGAGAGAGAGAGAGAGAGAGAGAGAGAGAGAGAGAGAGAGAGAGAGAGAGAGAGAGAGAGAGAGAGAGAGAGAGATTGATAGATAGATAGATAGATAGATAGATAGATAGATAGATAGATAGATAGAGAGAGAGAGAGAGAGAGACAGGGAGAGGGAAAGGAAGAGGAAGAGGGAGAGGGAAAGGGAAATGGAGAGGGAGATAGAAAAGAGAGATAGAGAATATGAATGAATCAAGGAAGGGAGGAAGAAAGAAAGAGAAAATTAATGAATGAACGAATAAGTGAATGGTTATAAGTAGGTAAGAAAGAAAAATAAAAAGGAGGGACGAAACAACGAGCGAAAGAAAAAATCATCTAGAATAGACGGCTAAGTTGCTTAAGAAAGTTACAATGAAACACATTATACATGACTTTACTACATCACAAAAACACGAAAACACACACACACACACACCTACCCCTTCATACACACCCATCACCCCACTACCCCCTGCCACACCATTTCCACTACATCCCACCACCCATCCACCCCGACACTAACCTCACCTGCCCCACAGTCAAATTTTTCTCACGGTGCACATCATGCTGGCCTTGCAATGTTTCTCATTCATCCAGCATTCTCATTTCGCCAAGTTCGGACACGCGGGAAGGTTAAAGCCTCAGTATGAATGAGGTTTGAATTAAGTATGAATGGGGAATGAGGTGTGAATGAGGTGTGAATGGAATATGAGGTTGTGAGTAAAGTATGAATGAGGTATGAATGGAGAATGAGGCATGAGTGAGGAATTAATAAAGTATGAATGAGGTGAGATAAAGTATGAATGAGGGAATGAGGAAGAGTAGTGAGAATAAAAGAGATGAAGAGGAGTGAAGAAGAATGAAGGAGAAATGAGGTATGAAGAGAGAGAGTGGAAGAGAGAAGAAGAGAGAGAGAGAAGAGAGATGGAGAAACAGAAATAGAGAGGCAAAGAGAAAGAGAGAGAGGGAGAGAGAGAGAGAGAGAGAGAGAGAGAGAGAGAGAGAGAGATAAGAGAAGAGCAGAGAAGCAAAAAGAAGAGAAGAGAGAGAGAGAGACGAAGAGATGGAGAGAGAAGAGAAGAGAAGACAAGAAAAGACTGAGAAAGAATGAAAATATGAAAGAAAAGAAAAGAAAGATTAAGTATACGTGTGTTTCCCTTTTACGTCACATACTTCTCCACATATGCGACCAATCCTATACTTTTCCTTCGCTCAGTCCGTCTCAAAAGCAACGAAAAGGAGGGAGAGGAAGGGAGTTTAGTCATCCATATTCCGTCCCATCTCAGAAAAAGACAAGCTGGCAACTCACCCCAGACCCAAGAGCACTCCGATTCGCTCCTTATTATTTAATATTATTTTAAAAATCTAATTGTCTGATACTTGATATCTTTGTTTACGCTTTTATTGTATTCTTAAGATTTATATACTTATTATTCTATTCATTCATGTCTTTATCTTTATTGAAATTTGCCGTCTTCATCACGAATAACGACTTTTTCTCAGAATTTGGCGAATCGGAGTTCCCCGGATCCGTAAGTGAGATTGCCACTTATTCTTTTTCCCGAGATTAGACACACTAGCAGGGGATGAACATCTAGCAGAATGAGCAGAATGAGCAAGGTGAGCAGATAAGCAGGTGAGCAAGTGAAAAGGTGAGCAGATGAGAGGGTGAGCAAGTGAGCAGATGAGCGATTGAGAAGATGAACAGGTGAGCAAGTGAGCAGATGAGCGACTGAGGAAGCGGGCAGGTGAGAAGGTGAGCAGGTGAGCAATTGAACAGGTGAGCAGGTGAGCAGACAAGCAGGTGAGCAAGT
>NC_051420.1:12837218-12842218 GCF_015228065.2 Penaeus monodon
TGGCGCGCGCGCGCGCGCGTATGTGTGTATGTGTGTGTGTGTGTGTGTGTGTGTGTTTGTACGTGCGTGTATGTATGTGTGTGTGTGTGTGTGTACGTATGCGTGTGTCAGAGTGGTAGCCTGAAGTTAAGTAGGCCTATATAAACCCGGAAGGACTGGGTTTGAGAGCTCACTCCTTCGTCAGCGTCGTCGGCGGGTCGGTACTGAGGTAAGTCACTCCCGGTTTCGTAAACATCTATAACTGATAATAATGTTATTTGTGAATTTATTTATCATCATTCATCACAGCGAATATGATTATTATATTTGTATTAATAGATGTTACCGTTGTGATTGTTGATTCATCGTCGTTATCTAAGATATTTTTTTTTATCATCAATATTATAATCTTTAAAAAAGGTTTCAGTTATAATTACTTTCTTTATTTTTATCCTTTATTGGTGTTATATAATTTACGAGCGTTTGCGTTTAACACTAAATTCAACATTGATATCTTTAATACATTATTATATACTTGTGTTTTGCATTTCCATATACAATTATCTAGATATCATTATTATCGTTGTTATAATTATCTATCATAATCAGTGTTTTGTGACCTATTTTTATCCTATAACTAAATATAATGTTTCGTGTACTTAGAGACTTTATTATATAATTTCTCGTTACACAACACAACAATATTATTACATTGATTAGTGAGAAAAAGAAATATATCTATATATGCAGTAAATCATTATTTAACACATATAATCATGATTGGAAATAACATAGATAATGATAAATAAATAATAAAAAAAAACATATTCAGTCAGCTTTACATCACAAACATCATATACAAAATTCATGTGTAATTATAGTATACTTAAACGAATCATATAATCACATGATATATATTTTTTTTTATATTTCTAGATATAATTTAAGAAAGAATAAGAATATCAGGAAAATAATCTTGAATTTAATACGAACGATAAATGTTACTTTATCACAGTTGTCTATTCTAGAAATAGATTACGGTCGTTAAAATGTGTTTAAATCCTTTGTGATGTGTATTAGATCCTATATAAGGCAGATTCAATTCTCTTTCGATGTTGTAGCTTTGTTAAAGAGAAATATGTTATAATAAAGCAGGCTATTCCAGATACAGATGACGGCCGTTAAAATGGGCTTAAATAATTTATGATGTTGATTCGATCCTTTGTGGTGAAGATTCGATTGTTCCTCGATTCACCATGGAGATTATTCAACGTGATTCTAACCATAATATAAAGGCGATATCGACAATTCCCAAATGCAAAACGTAGTCGTTTATGATATAGATTCGATCCTTTATAATTCAGAATCTCTCTTTAATAACGAGGATTCGATCCCTTGTAAGATTAATTCAGATTTTTAAGGTGGTTTCGATCCTTTTCTAAGGTAGATCCGATCTTTTGTAAAGTAATGGTATGTATACTCTGTCCCCTTTTTATGTAGATTCGATTCCAAATGATGTTAATTCCATTCCTTGTGATGTAAATTCGACCAAATCGTATATAGCGTAGGTCCCTTGACATGTACATTCGATTCTCCTTAAGATCTTTATAAAGCAGAGTCGATCCCTTATAATAATCCTCTCGATTATCTTTGAGGTAAATCCGATCCTATACAAAGCAGATTCAATTCTCTTTCGATCCACTATTAGTGAATCTACCCAGTGAGTTTATTATTTTTTTCTTTCTCTCCTTATTCTAAGCTCAAACTCCCTGTGTGATTGATCCGAGAAGCTGACCATGACTGTGTTCGTGCAGATGATGACTTGGGAGAGAAGGAGGAGTAAATGGAGGAGGGGGAGGAGGAGGAGAGGAGGAGGGGGAAGGGGAAGGGCATGGGGAGGAGGAGGAGGTGGTGGAGGGGAATGAGGAGGAGTGTAATGGGGAAGGCAAGGTGTAGTGAAGTAGGGAATAACGGGAGAAAGGAGTAGGATAAGGCAGGGGAAGATAGGGAGGTCAAGGGTGTTGGATAAGTAGGGGGGGGGGGATAGGGATGCTGGGGATGAGGTGATGCAGCCCTGACCTTGGGGTGTCCCCCCCTCCCCCTCCCCTTCCATCTCCCCCCACATTGTTTCTATTCCCCCCCCCCCCCCACTTTGCCCCCTCCTCCCTCATCCACCTATTTGTAAGCAATTTTAAAACTCTTTGCATCTTTGTTCGCTTTCCCTTGTGGTTTATTCGAAAATAAGGAAAGGGGGATGAAGAAAAAATAAATAAAAACAAAGTGGAAACTGCTTTCCGTTTTCTCTTTGGCCTCGACTTTATTCCCGATTTCTTGTTCTTCCTGTTTTCTATATTGTCTCTCCTTTCTGTTTCTTCTTTCTTATCATTCGTCTTATATACACATGAACCTTTATATGTAATGCCACTTACTCTTCACAGACAAACGTACACATAATCAGATAAACACACATACCCGCATAAACAAACATATACATAACCACGTATCGAAACATATACATACACAAACACACATAGACGTACATACATAAACGTACACATATACATACACAAACACACATAGACGTACATACATAAACGTACACATACATGAACAAACACACAAACATAAACATTCACAAATACATACACATATAGAAACAGTCATGCACACATACATACACATATAGAAACAGACATGCACGCATACATGCACATAGAGAAACAAACATGCACACATACACACACATACAGAAATAAGTATATAAAAATACGCATACATAAATATTAACATTCACTTAGGGACGGCAATACAGGTAGGTCTTGTTTACGTAATTATGTAACAGCTAATTAAAACCGGGTTGCTGAAGGTGCTTTTGAGTTATGATGTCACTTCAGAATAGTGATGAAGGCGACGATGACACAGCAAACAAACACATCATCACAAGCACACAAACAAACGGGTAAAACACGCAAAACTATATGAACATAGAAATAGAAACACGTGTATACAAATATAGGATACGTGTACATATACACATGTATACTTATATACACATGGGACGCACGCTCAGACACTTACACGAAAATGCACGCCATCAAATACAAGAATACAAGACACTCACACGTGCACATACATACGTACACACGCGTCTACACACGCTGCTGTTTGTCCTTAGTCAATGTCAGCTAGTAGGAAGAGAGATGCAGTCACACACACGCGCGCGCACTCATATACAGACACAAACACAGACAAGTACACAACACACACACACACACACACACACACACACACGCACACACGCACGCACACACACACACACACACACACACACACACACACACACACACACACACACACACACACACACACACACACACACACATACACACGTACGCGCTGCACACACTCATACAGACACAAACATACACAAGAACACACCCACGCATAGATGAACACACACACACATAACCACACACACACGTATATGCACACACACGCACACACACACACGAATTACCTGGTATTCTTTTAGTATTTATTCAAAATCAAATAAAAAATATGTATTTCTCTCAAGATATCTTTCGAATCTTATATATCAATATATAATCAAACAAGATAAATTATATTGCTAAGCTTGCATTCAGAAACTGGCAAATGTTTACCGAGAAAATGGTTATGATTATATATCGTAGAACATGTTCCTGCAAGATTATATATAGATACGAAAAATGAGCAAGCAAGCAAAGCCAAAAAAAAAAAAAGTAGAGAGAGACAAAAAAAAAGGAAAAGAAAAAAAAATAATTGAAGATGTTTGTGGTAATGTTGCCATTGCGTGGTTGTTTATTTTCTAGACCGGTTTTAGGAATGCAAGGAACTAGAATCATCGGGATAAATCACAGATTTCCGAGAATCCTTTGTACAGCATCCATTCTCGGCCGCATGAGGGACACTCGGTGAAATATCTGCGGGGATTTATCCGTTTGTCTGTCTGTCTGTCTGTTTTTTTTCTCTCTCGGTGTCTGGCTTTCTCTTTGAATCTGTTGGTCTGTTTTTTTCCGCTTGTTTGTTTGCCTCTTGTCCTTCTCTCTCTCTCTCTCTCTCTCTCTCTCTCTCTCTCTCTCTCTCTCTCTCTCTCTCTCTCTCTCTCTCTCTCTCTCTCTTCTCTCTCTCTCTCTCTCTCTCTCTCTCTCTCTCTCTCTCCCTCTCTCTCTCTCTCTCTCTCTCTCTCTCTCTCTCTCTCTCTCTCTCTCTCTCTCTCTCTCTCTCTCTCTCTCACTCTCACTCACACACAAAGATACAACAAGATACTTAAAAAAAAAACTGACGCAAAAAAATAAAAAAAGGAAAAGAAGAAGATGAAAAGGAAACGCGACGGAGGGAGAAAGGATAAAAATCAACAGATGCAAACAAACACGAAAAACAAATTGAAAATAAAGTAAAATAAATAGAAAAAACAAAAGAAGCAGACATAGAAAAAACAACTAAACGCAACGTTAGATAAAAGAGATAAAATCAAGCAAACATAAAAAAGAAAGAAAGAAACAAGCAGAAAGGATACAGGACAACATAAACAAACACGAAAACAAACAAAGAAAAAGATAATGAAAAGAAATAACAAAAAAGAAAAAGAAAAAGAAGGAGTAAACAAACAATCAAAAAAGAAAGAAAGAGAAAACAAACAAATCAACAAACAATAATAAAAAACAAGAAAGAAAAAAAATCAAAACAAAACAAACAAACAAACAAACAAACAAACAAACACACACACAAACAAACACGACCAATGTGAACAACGACACACGACACAAGGAGAAAGGGTAAACGCCAGGCGGCCGAGGTCAGGCGGCGACACAAACACGAGCATCTGGGTCACACGCGCCCGTCAGGAGGCCGCTACGATCGCGTCCGTCCCTCTCCCCGAGCTGGGCCGAAAGGAGGTCGGTTTTGTGTCATCGAGGGTGGGGGAGGGGGGGGGAAAGGGGGGGGGAAGGGAGGTGGGGGAAAGAGGGTGGAGGGGAGGG
>NC_051420.1:12847218-12849718 GCF_015228065.2 Penaeus monodon
GGTCATAGGACTTCAATCCTCCTGAAGATCCTCCGCTTACGTGGAGTGCAGGGGAGGGAGGAGGGAGGGGGGGAGGAGGAGGATATATATATATATATATATATATATATATATATATATATATATATATAATATATATATAAAATATATATATATATAATATATATATATATATAGCGAGAGAGGAGGAGAGAGAGAGAGAAGAGAGAGAGAGAGAGAGAGAGAGAGAGAGTTAAGAGAGAGAGAGAGAGTGAGAGTGAGAGAGATTGAGACGGATAGATAGAGGGAGAGAGATAAGGTGAGGAAGAGAGACATAGAGTGCTAGATAGATGGATAGATAGATAGGTAGGTAAGGTAGAGAGAGAGAGAGAGAAGAGAGAGAGAAGAGAGATAGATAGATAGATAGATAGATAGATAGATAGATAGATAGGTAGATAGATAGATAGAGAGAGAGAGAGAGAGAGAACAGAGATACAGAGTAAAAGTGAGAAAGCGAGCCAGTGGACAGTTCTTACCACACTTTTAATATATATATATATATATATATGTATATATATATATATATATATATATATATATATACACATATATATACATAATTTCTCCTTCTTATTATTATTATTATCTTTCTTTCTTTTTCTTTTTCTTTTTCTTCTGAGTGCAGACAAACCCATCACCACTATCTCCTTCGTCCACTCATAAGCCGGCTGTCCTCCAGATAAAATCGGAAAAGTAAATCGATTCTGAACAATAAAATTGGTGCTCATGCAGTTTTTAGTGGCGTTTTATCTTCGCCAAAATTTTAGCTTGCATCATCTTCGCCAAATAAGAAAATGCAAATCATGGATAAAAATGAGAATATAGGAGGTCGAGACAGAGCGAAATATCACTTAACGATCCCCGGAAAAAAAAAATGTATATATCACGGTCATGGATGGCGCTTGTGGAAGAAGAGAGGAAGAGAGATAGGGGGAGAAGAACAAGAATATGAGAGAGAGGAAAATGACAAGAATGTGAGAGAGAGGGAAAGAATAAGAATAGGAGAGATAGGGAGAGAATAAGAATATGGGAAATAGAGAAAGGAGGATTAGAAAAGAGGAAGAGAAATAGGGAGAGAATAAGAATATAAGAAAAAAATAAAAAAGAATAAGAAGAACTGGAAAAATAGGGGAAGAATAAGAACAGGAGAGATAGGAGAAGAAGAATAAGAGGAACAGGAGAAATGAAAAGATGGAGAAGAAGAAGAAATAAAAGAAACAGAGGAGAAAAAGACTGAGATGAAGATACAAAGATTGAGAAGAAGGAGGTAAAGAAGGACACAATGAAGAAAAAGAAGAAAGGAGAAAGAAATAACAGATAGAAAGGGAGATGAAGAAAAGAAGGAAGGCGAAAAGAATGAAAATATCTGGAAACGAAGAATAAAAATATGCAATAAAGACAAGAAGAAGAAAAAGAAAAAAATATGTAAAAAAGACTGTAAAAATGAGAGAAGACGATGATGATGATGAAAAAAAATTAAGCATAACGAAACCAAAAAAACACAAAAACATAACGAAGCAAAAAAAAAAAAAAAAAAAGCATAACGAACAAAAAAAAAAAAAAAAAAGCATAACGAAAAAAAAGAAGAAAAAAAAAGAAAACAATAAAGAGAGAAATGAAGATGAACAGTGTAAACAAAATTCAAGAGTTTAAAATAATAAAAGAAAATCGTATCTGGTAAACAAAATCAAAATCAATGTAATTTAAATAAACACAATACCATGGATACATATCACGAAGACAATAATAATATGTACATGTAAATGCAAATTACAAAAGATAAACAAGAATACACACCCCAAAAAAAAAAAAAAAGAAAAGAAAAAAAAAAAAAAAAAAAACAAGTATGCAAATTACAGAAAAATACAACCATACCAAAAAAATAACAACCGTCATACTTACAGTTACATACATAGTCAAGTTTCTGAAGAAATCGTTATATATCAAAATCTCTGTAAACTTAACACACGACACTAGATCCAAACGTTAATTTATATTTCAGTCAATGTTCAAACCGAAAAAAAGAGAGAAAAAAAAAATCTCAATTATTTTTTCTTTTTCTTTTACAAGTTGTCTCAAATTTCCATTCTTTGAAAACTCGAAAAAATCCAGTTTTTAGTTTTTTTTTCTTTATTTTCTTTTTTCATTCACTATTTAACATTCACACACACACTTTTGCAAGTACGTCAGCTATTCTCTCTCTCTTTCCCACGATCAATCAGGAAATAATTATCTGTAAGAAGAAGGAAGAGAGAGAGAGAGAGAGAAAAAAAGAGGAAAGTAAATTTTATTTATCTATAAGACGAAGAAGTGACAGAAAGAGAGAGAAAAAAGTGAAAAAAACGAGAGAAAAATATAATAAAATAATTTCTGTAAGAGGAAGAAGTAAGAGAGAGAGAAAAAAAAAACAGCTAAAAGAAAAGAAAAACAATATACATATATATATATGAATATATATATA
>NC_051420.1:12854718-12862218 GCF_015228065.2 Penaeus monodon
GGATGAGGTTGAGAGAGAGAGAGAGACAGAGATGAGGAGAGCGAAAGGAGAGGAGAGAGGAGAAAGAAAGGGAGGACGAGAGAGAGAGAGAGAGAGATGAGGAGAGAAAGAAGAGGATGCGAGAGAAGAAGAGAGAGGGAGAGAAAGAAAGAAAGAGACGAGATGAGGAGACGAGAGAGGAGAGAGAGATGAGAGAGAGGGAGAGAGAAGAGAGAGAAGAGCAGGGTGAGGGAAAGAATAAGAGAAAGAAAAGAAAGAAAGAAATAAGAGAAAGAAGAAGAAAAGAGAAGAGAGAAATGAGTAAGAGATGAGAGAGAACGAGTGGAAGTGAGAGGAGAAGAGAGAGAGAGAGAGATGAGAGAAAGAGGAAGAAGAGAGAAGGGAGAGAGGAAAGAAGAGAAGCAGAAGAGAGAAGAGGAGATGGAGAAAGATGAGAGAGACAGAGCAAGGAAAGAAAAGGAAAGAATAAGAAGAGAAAAAGACAAATGAAAAGAAAAAGAGGGAAGGAAAGAGAAAAAGAGAAAAAGAGATAAAGAGAGAGTGAGAGGGAGTGAGAGGGAGAGGGGGAGGGAAGGATAGTAGAATAGTAAAATAGGGAGAGTGAGAGCAAGGTAAATAGAAGACACAGAAGACAAAGCAAGAGGCAACAGAGACAAGCAAGTTAAAACAAGGCAAAGCAATGCAAGGAAAAGACAAATCGAATCAAACAGAGGAAGGTAAAGTAATTTAAAACAAGACGCGCTGTTAAAGCAATGAACACGGCGTCAAAGTAAGATAAAGTAAGCAACTCAAAGCAAGCCAAGTCAAATCAAAGCAATCCAATTCAAAGCAAACCAAAGCCAGCCAAGTCAAATCAAAGCAAAGCAAGCCAAATCAAAGCAAAACCAAAGCAAGCCAAGCCAATTCAAAGCAAAACCAAAGCAAGCCAATTCAAATCAAAGCAAACCGAAGCAAGCCAAATCAAAGCAAAACCAAAGCAAGCCGTCAAGTCAAAGCAAACCAAAGCAAAGCAAGGCAAGAGCTTAGCCGAGGGTCACACGGGCGGCCGAGACAACCTCAGGGGACTGTATGAGTGAGGGACGTTTGCCTGTTGGGGGGAGGGGGGCAGAGTAGGAGGAGGAGGGGGGGGGGGGGCGGGGAGGGGGAGTAGGAGGCGGAGGAGGGGAGGATGATGATGATGAGAGGGGAGAAGAGGGAGGGGGAGGGGGAGGGGGAGGAGAGGAGGAAAGGAGGAGGGGGAGGAGGAGGGGAGGAGGAGGAAGAGGAGGAGGAGGAGAAGGGGGAGAGGGGAGGAGGAAGAGGAGAAAGGGGAGAAGGGGGAAGGAGGAGGAGGCGGGAGGAGGAGGGAAGGGGAGGTGGGGGAAGAAGGAGGAGAGGAAAGGGGGAGGGAGGAGAAGAAGGAGGAGGAAGAGTATGAGAAGGAGGAGGAGAAGGAGAAGGAGGAGGAGAGGAGGAGGAGGAGAAGGAGGAGGAGGAGGAGGAGGAGGAAGGAGGAGAAGGAGGGAGGAGGAGAAGGAGGAGGAGGAGGAGGAGGAGAAGGAGGAGGAGGAGGAGAAGGAGGGGGAGGTAGAGGAAGAGAAGGGGGAGGGGGAGGGGGAGGGACGGCAGCTGGAATAAAGCCTTGCTTCTGCCAAGTTCTCTCCCCGCCCCCCTCGCTCTCTCACTCTGTTTATCGTCCGGCTCCCTCTCTCACTGCACATTTTTTTCTCTTCGCCATTTTCCATGTCTCTCCCTCTCCTTCCCTTTATTTCCTGTTTCTCGCTACCTATTTACCCTGCTTATTTCTCTCAAGTTGTTTTAAAAATAGGCTCTAATCATAGTCCCCATTATCCCTGCATCTATTTACTTATTTACTTATTTATCTCACTATTCTATCGCTTACTCTCGCCGTTTTTTTTTCTCCCTGGTACTATCTGACCGCATTCATTCTTCCTACAATTTCCCTTTCGTTCAAGTACTCACAAAACCACTTTCTCTTTTTCTTTCTTCGAGTGGGCGAGGCTTGTCAAACTCCGTCTTTTCTTAGGCTCGTTACCCATTCTTTATCTTTCGTGTGCTGTGTCCTTTTCTCCTTGTGGCTTAACTAATCTTATCTGAGGCTAATTATATCTCTGACTGCATGCTATTAGTATTAGTACTTTAACTCGTTCTTATAGTTGTTCTTATCCTCTTCTCTCGTTCTCTCATTCTTTCGTTCCCTCTCTCTCTCTCTCTCTCTCTCCCTCTCTTCTCTCTTGTGTTGTCTCTCTTCTCTTCCCTTCCATTCTCTCTCCCTCTCCCTCGTGTTCTGCCTCTTTCTCTTCTCTCTCATTCAGTTCTCTTTCCCTCTCTCCATCCCTGATTCATCGCTTGCACTTCTCTACACTGTATCTCTTTTCGACCAGTCACCAGGACAGGACCTGGCCAGCGTCACCTCCTCGCTGACAACCAGTCCCTCTCTGCGGGCACACTCCACCTGTCGTGAGTGGCCCTCTGGCTCCCGTCCTCGACTCCGTTAACACTTTCGTAAACAACACGGCTACAGAAATCACTTTTGTGTGCTTTATTCCCACACGACAGCACGTTCTCTGTTCTTTTATTTGTGCTGTGTCTTAGCACAGCACTTTACGAGCATGTATCCGTGTGACTTTGGTTTTGTAAAATGTTTCAGTACAGCGGTCCGGCGCGCGTCCTTCCCGTCCAAGGTTACAGCGCGTTTCCTGGATGTTGGTCACTAAAACCACCTCTCGTGCACCGCCGGTATCCGTTGCACGTGCACGACGCGCGGGAACACGTGTAGGAACCGTCGCAAGCAGTGGTACGTCAAGGAGCCCGTCCTTCCATCCGTAGGACGACGGACGCACGCACGCCCCGACACACGCACGCACGCACACACGTACGAGAGGTAAGAACGGCCTTCGTAGCGGACTGGCCCCTTGCTCACTCGGCGAGGCTCCCGCGCTCACTGACACGACGCTGGTGAAGGCACGCTGCTTAGGCTCGCCGGGCTCGTGGCCTCGCTCCGCACCAGCTGTGGTCACCCCGACACCAGCTGTGGTCGGCCTGGGGTCCTCTGGCCTTCCAGCTGCCCGTGGGAGTGATCGGCTCCTGGTCATGGGGGTCTGGACGTCGCCTCCGAGAATTCCCTGAGTTAAATGCGGTTTTGGGAAGTCTACGCTCGGGGCAAGGGGAGCCGACGACAGGCTCTGGGGATTAATGGCACTCACGCCCTTTTACTTCTGGCAGGTTGCAGACGCCGCCCGGGGCTGGAAACGAGGAGACTGTCTGCACAAGAAGGCACCACACACACATACACAAACAAGCAAACCCACACATACTCTCCTCTCTCTCTCTCTCTCTTTCTCACACACACACACACACATACAACATATACCTATAATTTTCTGCCGTTCATTCATTACCTGTACAGATACCTTTGTGTGATGTAATCGTGTCCAAACAGCTGACCTTCGCGTGTCGGCGTTTATGCTACAGAAACCACAATGAAGGAAAGGGAGAAGGGCGTACTACATCAACTACTTGTTCCTATGACTGTCTGACGGATTAATTAACCCGTCTGTTTGACTGCCTGACTTCCTGACTGTATGCCTGTCTACCTGCCTGTCCGATTGACTGACTAATTGGCTGTCTGACCCTCTCTCTGCCTCTCTGTATGTCTATTTTACTGTCTATCTACCTGCCTGTACTTCAGATTGTCTGTCTGTCTCTCTTTAGCTCTCTCTTTCACCCCCCCCTCTCTCCCACCTCCAACTCACACCCCATCTTTTTCTCTTGCTTGTTTTCTCGCTGTCTCTCACACACATTTGTTCTCGTGAACCATGATTTGCTTCCCTGAAAGACACGTCGCTATCTGGTACACAAGTCGACAAAGTAAACACAACCTGTTACGCAACAAAGACAGTGAACAAAAAATTAACTGAAAGAAAATCTAACGGTACCTGTTATTTCTTATGTTACATAATGAGGAATTGGAGCTTTCACGTGGCTATTAAATGCACCTAATTCCATTTTTCAGACGGAATGAAGGAAAATAGGGCAGACGAAAAAGGGACAGACGAAGATTTTAAATTTGGCAAGAGAAATAGTCTAAGAGGAAAACGAGAAACGACAAATATGTAGAAAAAAGATTAAGTAAAAGAACGTGGGAAAAAACTGCGTTAAAAAATAAGGCAAGAAAGAGCATAAGACAAAATTAGCGAGGAAACCGTTTCGCGGGAAGGTCGGACACGCCTCGAGGTATCCGAATCCTTTGCTCTCCTAAATGAAGCTGTTTCAGAAAATCGAAGAGGAAATGATACAACGCGAAGGAAAAAAAAATAAAGGAAATAAAGATCAAGAAAAAAGTTAATAAAAGCTAGTACCATAAAAAAACTAACGTTCAGAAGTAAAGCAAGAAAGAGAGTAAGGCATAGTAGGAAAAATTAACAAGAAAACCAATTGCCGGGAAGGTCAAATATGCCTGGAGGTGTTCGAATCAATTTCCCGCCGAAACGAAACGGCTTCACGCGCGCTTCACCTTCCTAACCTGATAATTACAAGCTTAAGACCGATTACTTGTTACCTTCAAGAAGTATTTAAGGAAGTATGGGCTTTTGAACCCGCCATTTTTTCCCCTAAAGTTAGATTAGTACGGCATTCTGCGCTTAAGATAGTCCTGAGTGTATGTTCGATTTTTATGATCTTTCTGAACGACCTTCGAGAGTACAAAACGAGCAGATCCTTTAGAAGAAGAAAAAAAAGAAGGGGGTTAAAAAATGGAATAGTTCCGGCTGCGAGTGCGTATTCACCACTGTCTTGGCTCCTGGTAATTCCTCTTCTTATATCCGGTTAAAGAGGACCGCCCCCCCACACACACGCATTGTCTCATCCGGCATGCGGGCGTCGCGACTCGATCAGTGCATGACTGGCGCGCATGACACTGAGATATTTGAAGAAGGCGAGAGGGCCGAGAGAGGCAGAGAGAGAGAGAGAGAGAGAGAGAGAGAGAGAGAGAGAGAGAGAGAGAGAGAGAGAGAGAGAGAGAGAGAGAGAGAGAGAGAGAAAGAGAAAGATATCGACATGATTCTAAAACGTTCACTGAACACGGAGGAGGTTAGGGGGCGAGTAGCATGGGGGGAGGGGGGGGGAGGTGAGGTAAGGGGGAAGTGAAGTAGGAGGACGAGCGGGGGGGGGAAAGGGAGGGGGGCGAGCGGGGAAGGGGGGGTAGACGTGTGTGTGATTGTAGGTAACCCGATGTATAGATATAGAGACAGACAAACATGGAGATTTTTCAACTAGCACGTATATATACACCTACCTGTCTAACTGTCGCCTCTCCATCTGTTAGTTTGTCAAGATCTATCTATTTATCTATTTGTCTATGTCAGTTTACCAATCTACCTATCTGTCCATCTATCTATCTATCTATCTATCTATCTATCTATCTATTTTTCTATCTATCTCTTTATCTATATATCAACCCATCTAGAACGAAATATAAAGAACACAATAAAGTATAGAAATAGAACAAAAAAAACCACAGAATAAAGTATAATAAAAATAAAAAATAAAAATTAAACCCTTTGATCATTCGAGCAACAAAGAAACATGAACCATACACAGTCGCACAAACACGAATTCGCCATCAAACACAAGCAAAACACAAACAAAACATACATTCCACAATGCACAAACACGAATTCGCCATCAAACACAAGCAAAACACAAACAAAACATATATTCCACAATGCACAAACACGAAATCGCCATCAAACACAAACAAAACACAAACAAAACATACATTCCACAATGCACAAACACTCACCTATCCATGACCTGTCCTCCCTCCGCCCCATGACCCTTGAAGTGGGCGGGGCCAAGGGAGAAATACCAGTTTAAATGACCTCAAACACTCGCTAGATTCCCGCAAGTGGGAACGAGCCGCCGGAGAATCTTAGGTGAAAGTGGGGAATCTGGGATGGTCTTTTGGAGAGGGAGGGAAAGAGAGGGAGAGAGGGAAAGAGGGAGGGAGGGAGAGAGGGAGCGAGGGAGAGGGAGGGAGGAGGAGGAGAGGAGGGAGAGAGAAGAGAGAGAGAGAGAGGAGAGTGAGGGGAGGGGAGGGAGAGAGAGAGAGAGTGAGAGAGAGAGAGAGTGAGTGAGAGAGAGAGAGAGAGAGAGAGAGAGAGAGAGAGAGAGAGAGAGAGAGAGAGAATGAGAGTGAGAGGTGAGTTGGTAGTATATGTTGTGTTTGGTGATTGAAAGCGGGATACGTGTCGAAGCTGTCGAAGAAACACAAAAATGCACACACAAACACGCGCTATCTATCTACTTATCTGATCAAGCATCTATATACCTATCTATATGTCTGTATATATATATATATATATATATATATATATATATATATATATATATATATATATAATACACACACACACACACACACACGCACATATATCTTCTCTCCCTCATCTCTCCTCATCTAATCTCTCTCTCTTCTCTTTCTCTCTCTCTCTCTCTTTCTCTCTTCCCTCATCCACTCTGCTATTATCTGTCTCCATCTTTCTGTCTCTACACTAAATCTCGTTACTCTCGTTCTTTGTGTGGACGTGTATATAAAGCCAATTATTCCTGAAACAAGAATATAAATATTTTTCTCTCTCCTTCTCTGTCGAAATCTGCCCACCTGTCTGTCAGCCTGTCAGTCTCCTCGTCAGCGAATCCTTGTCAGTCAATCAGTGTGTTATTCTGGCTGTCAGTCTCGCCCCCTTTTTACACTCACTGATTTGTCTCCTTCGTGTTGTTGTCTCGATCTATTTCTTTGTCTCCTTTTTTCTTCTGTCTTTGTCTGTTTCTCTCTGAATCTTTGTATCTGTTTCTGTCTCTCAGTCTCTTTGTCTCTGCCTCTGTCTGCCTGTCTGTCTGTGTGTGTCTGTCTGTCTGTCTCTTTCTCTCTCTATCTATCTATTTCCCTCTCCCTCCCTCCCTCCCTCCCTCCCTCCCTCTCTCCCTCCCACCCTTTTTATCCCTCACTATTTCCTTCTCTCCTCCCATCCCCCCCTCTCTCTCTCTCTACTTTTCCTCTTTTCCTGAAACGAACCTTAGCTTTTTTTGAAGCAGGAAATATCTAACCCTTGCACAAGACGGTCGGGCAAACGATGAGGCAAATCGAAGGGAATAAAAAGCCGTTTCTTTGACAGGTACCAAAGCTGGTCGGGAGGGGGAGGAGTGCGTGGTGTAGGGGGAGGGGGAAGGGAAAGGGAGGTGGGGTGAAGGAAAAGTGGGGGTGGGGGAGGGGGGTGGCAGGAGGGATATGGAGGGGGGGGGTGAAAGGAGGAGGAAAAGGGAGGAGGAAAAGTAAGGAGGGGTGGGAGTACGTGGTGGGGGGAAAGGGAGGTGGGATGAAGGAAAAGGGGGGGGGGGTGGAAGGAGGGATACGGAGGGGGGAGGAGATATATGGAGGGGAATGAAAGGAGGAGAAAAAAGGGGGGTTGACCTGGGAGGGATCTGGAGGGGGTGAAG
>NC_051420.1:12867218-12872218 GCF_015228065.2 Penaeus monodon
ACAACAACAACAACAACAACAACAACAACAACAACAACAACAACAACAATAACAACAATAATAATAACAATAATAATAATAATGGTAAGAACAATGGCAATAATAGTAATAATAATCTATCTATTCGTAATAATAAATCTGAACAGAACAAAATATTTCATTCTCCCCTCAGCGAGATTATATGTTCTGTTTTTTTTTTGTCTCTCGATTATATGTCACGAAACAGGTTTTTTTTACTCTCTCTCTCTCTTTCTGTGCTTGTCTGTCTCTTTCTTCTCTTTTCTCTCTCATGCTCACTCCCTCTATCTCTCTCTCTCTTTCTCTCTCTTGCTCTCTCTCTCTCTCTCTCTCTCTCTCTCTCTCTCTCTCTCCCTCCCTCTCTCTATCTCTCTGTACAATGTAGCAGACGGGACCGGTGACCTCACCTCGCTCCCCCCATGCTTCCTCCAGCTGCTTCTATCACATCCGGCAGCTGGAACGGTCACTACTTATACCGAGGAGGACCTAGGCCTCAGAGAGTTCGTCGCCAGCGTTCCTCCCCCTCCGGGTTGGCTGACCTGACCCGTGACCCGCGTTACCCTTTAGACATCGTCCCGTGTGTTCCCATACTGTGTGTCAACTCTTAGTAATAAAGAGTCACGCCGTTAACAAGTATCACTACCCTCTGTTCACCAACAGTCATAGACTTTTACACTCTATCTCCCTCCCCCCCTCTCTCTCTTTCTTTGTTTGTTTTTTTCTCCCCCCTCTCTCTTTCAAACACACGCTAGAAAAAAATCCTCAGACAGTTTTTAGACTCCGATTTTCCTCATAGTACTATATAGCATCTCGCATCGCCATACATGTACTACACCACGCGTTATATCACCATATGTACAACAACTCCTATCACCATATTACAGTTCCTATCACAATACCACCATATACACTACAGCTCGTCCTACCACACCATGTATCAAAATATCGTCCTATGAACATCGCCACATGTACTACACCATGTGTCACCATCATGTGTAATAACCACGTATCACCATCCCATTATATATTACACCACGTATCACCACACCACTACATGTACTAGACCTTTTTTCACCACACGTATCACCACACCACCACATGTACTAGACCTTTTTTCACCACACGTATCACCACACCACCACATGTACCACGCCACGTATCACCATATACCCCGATATTCCAAGAAAACATGAACAGAAGGCAAAAGCAAAATCGCGACTCTGCTGTAACTGAGAGAGCAAAGTTTTCGCGGTTGGAGAGTCCCATAAAAGTCAGATATATCAGTTAAGAGTCAGAGAGGACTGTGCTATTATGCAGCTGGTACAATTAGAGTTCACAGTTTGTCTTCATTATTGAAAAAAAGAAGACGAAGAAAGAAAACGAGAAAAATATTTTTTGGGGGGTATTCTTGAGGGGAAACCATGCTGTTTGTTTGTTTGTTTGTATGATTGATTGGGTGTGTGTGTTTTTTTATATTACGATTTGTGTTTTTAAAAAGTTATTATCAATTTTAAAAATGTCTATACAAGAAAACATACATTTCATCCCATTTCCAACTAAACTTTCGACTTAATATCATTCCTCGAACTGAGAAAAGTTGCAAGGCATTGCAAGCCGACAGAAAATCCACTCGTTGCACAAATCCGGGAAACTGGACCAGTTCCCGCCGTTGCAAACAGGATGATTTCTTCTAAGGAACGCCGTCTCACCCACGTCACTCACAGGGCACTCATTTCGTCACAGATACGTCAGAATTAACGCCGCCCACACATGCCCACACACGCCCACACACGTAGATATGCATGGAGATGTGTCCGTGTGTAGATTATCTCTCTGTGTATTTTTTTTTCTCTTTCTTTCTGCCTGTCTGTCTGCCTCTCTCTCACTCTCTCTTTCTCTCTGCCTCTCTCTCTCTCTCTCTCTCTCTCTCTCTCTCTCTCTCTCTCTCTCTCTCTCTCTCCAGCTATTTAATCCACCTATCCGTCTCTCTATCTTCCCCCTCCGCTACTTGTGAGTCTCCCCAGCAACTGCACAGACTATTAGCAATGTAATTTTCGCCTCCCTCTTGTTGTACCTCTGGCCCTGCATTTAAAGTGGCTGCCAATCCGTTCTTGGAATCGCTTGCTGTTTCTCTTTCTTTCTCTCATTCTCTCTTTCTTTCGTTTTGTTTTCTGTACCTATCTCTCTGAGAGTATTGAATGTTAGTTTTCCTTCTGTTTGTCTCTCTCTCTTTTCTCTTTTCGTCTTTTTTTTTTATCCCTCTATCGTTCTGTCTCTTTTCTCTTTTCACCTCTTTTCCTATCCTTCTGTCTTTCTCTCTTTCTCTTTTCCTCTCTACTCTCTTCTTGAATCATTAACTAGCCTTTCTTCCTTTTCTCTCTTTTACTTCTTCACTCTCTTCTATTCTCAATTTGAATCCTGTTACCTTCTGTCTCTCTTTTCGCTTCTATCTTCTCCCCTTCATTCATTCTCTCTTTCCCTTTTTTCTTCTTGAATCGTTTACTCTTCCTCCCCCCACTCCACCCCTATCTCTATTCCTCCCTATCCTCTTTCTTTCCATCTTCCTTTTCTTTACTTCTCTATCTATCCTTACTATTTTAGCTATTTTACCTTCCTCTATACTTTCTGTTTCTCTTGATTTTATTCTCTTCCTCTCTCTTTATCCTTTTCCCCTCTCTCCTCCTCTCTCCTTTCCCCTTCATCCTCCCCTTTTCTTTCTTTTTCTTCTCCTTCATTCCCTCTGTATTCTCCGCCCTTTCGATTCCTTTTCTTTCTTCTCTCCTTCTCCATTCTCTCAATTTCCCTACTCCTCCTCTTCCTTTTCCTCCTCCTTCTATTACCATCTTTCCTCTTCTTCCTTCTCTCGCTCTTCCTACTCCGTCTTCTCCTCTCTGCTCATCATTTCTCGCCAACTCCTTATCTATCTTCTTTATTTCACTCTTCATGCACCTTCTCTTCTTCTTCTGTCAGTTCCATTAACTTTTCTCCTTCTCTCTCTCCATCCTTTCTATCCTCCCCCTTTTCCTCTCTTCTTCCCTCCCTCCTTCTACCTTACTTTCTCTCCCTCCATCCATCCCCTCAGCTTCCTTTTCCCACTCCATTTGCTCCATCTCTCTCTTTCTCTCCCTCTCTCTCTCTTTCTCTCTCTCTCTCTCTCTTTCTCTCCCCCTCTCTCTCTTTCTCTCCCCCTCTCTCTTTCTCTCCCCTCTCTCTCTTCTCTCTCTCTCTCTCTCTCTTTATCTCTCTCTCTCTCTCTCTCTCTCTCTCTTCCTTCCCTCCTTTTCTCCTTTCCTTCTCCCTCACTCTTTCATCCTTTCCTTCCCTTCCCTCCCCCAACCCCAATTCCTTCCTCCCTTTCTCTCTCCCTTCACTCTACCTCTCCATCTCCATCTTTCTCCCCATCTTTATCGTCGTCCTCTCGTTATCTCTCTCTTTGTATTTGTTTTGTAATTATATTTGTATTTGCATGTGTATTTGTATTAGTATGTGTATTTGTATTTGTATTTCTATTTGTATTTGTGTGTGTATTTGTATGTGTATTTGTATTTGTTTGTGTATTTGCATTTGTATTTCTTTTGCTGACAGAGGACGCATAAAATAGACGTTTGTATGTGTGTGGGAAGGTTTTCTCGGCAGGTGGGAAGGGGATCTGGAAGGCATTTCTAGGAGCTTAATGTGTTTTTCCATCTGGCTTGTTTGTGTGTAGGTGTAGGTGGATCTGTGTATGTATGTTTGTGTCTATTGTCTGTCTATTGTCTGTCTAAGTGTTTGTTTATCTGTGTGTGTATTGTCTGTTTGTCTGTCTTTCTGTCTATTGTCTGTTTGTCTGTCTTTCTGTCTATTGCCTATCTATCTTTTTGTATGTCCGTCTATCTATCAACCTATCTTTCTATCCATATCTATTTATAAATCTGTCTGTCCCTATCACAGTCCCTATCTATATATATATCTACTGTACATACCTACCTACTTGCCTAACTGTCTGTCTATCAATCAGTCCAGCAACAACATTACATAGCACACACACACACACACACACCGAAGAGAGAGAGAGAGAGAGAGAGAGAGAGAGAGAGAGAGAGAGAGAGAGAGAGAGAGAGAGAGAGAGAGAGAGAGAGAGAGAGAGAGAGAGAGAGAGAGAGAGCAAGATGGAATCATAGATAGAGAAATAAATAGAAGGATTATAACGTACGCATTGAAATCTCTCGCTATCTTAATTTACATTCACAAAAGGAATAGTAATTGTAGAAGTAGTAGTACTAATAGCAGTAGATGTAGTAGTAGTGCAAGTAGCAGCTGTAGTAGTATTTGAAATAATACTAATACTAATAGTTGTATATGGAATAGTGGTAGTAGTAGTAGTAGTAGCAGTAGTAATAGTAATAGTAGTAGTAGTAGTAATAGTTGTAGTATTAGTAATAGTAGTAGTAACAGCAGTAGTTGTAGTAAGAGTAGTAGTAGTAATAGTAGTAGTTGTTGTAGTAGTAGTAGTAGTAGGAAGAGAAGGAGGAAGTACTAACTGTTGTAGCAGCAGCAGCAGCAATAGTAATAATGTAGTTGCAGTAATAGTTGTAAAAGTAGTAGTGGTAGCATGTAAAAGAAGAAGAAGTAGAGGAGGAGGAAGAAGAGGGAGGAGGAGCAGGGGGAGGAGCATGAGGAGGGGGATGAGCAGGAGGAGTAGAAGGAGGGGAAGAATAGAAGAAGAAGAAGAAGAAGAAACATAGAAAAAAGAAAAAGAAAGAAAAAAAAGAAAAAGAAAAAAAAAGAAAAAAAGAAGAAAACGGAGAGAGAGAGAAAAAAAAAAGGTCATTTACATGGACCATGAAAGTGAGCAAACCGAATTCAGGGATTTCTGAGAGCCTCATCTAATAAGGTAAAGAGGTTTTTAATTAGTTTCCTGGAAAAAGGTGCGAGTGGGAGGGGGTTAATGTGCAGGGGAGGGAGGGAGGGGGGAGAGGTAGGAGGTTAAGATGCATGGGGAA
>NC_051420.1:12879718-12882218 GCF_015228065.2 Penaeus monodon
TTCGGAAATCTAAAATTAGAACGTATTTGTTGTGTGTTTGTTAGAGATAAATGAGATTCTGGTAGTTTAAGCGAGGGGTTTGAGTCTGATTGGGATTATTTGACATGGTAATTATGGAATTACTTATTGGTATTGATTTACTGATGATATGATTGTTATATGAAAATCATATCAACTTTTAGAAATAGCATTCTAAATATACGAGGAATTATTCTAGTAATATATGTTTGCGATTTATCGTACTTCACTATATCTTCCAATATATCTAATTCATTCTGAAAACTAATAAAAATTGTTTTGTATTGCACATTCACCGTAAAGCTAAACATACACCTCAGTTCACTATTCACTTCACGTTTTCTGTAACATACACGGTGAAGGGAAAGACTATTTAAGGATAGACTATATTATTCATAAAACTTCACTTGTAGTCGGGTTATGTAATCTTGTTACTTTATGCTCTGTAGGATTTATATCTTCATTTTTCCTTTTGATAAGAAGAAAAAAAAAAGGGTAAAGAAAAAAAGAAAGAAAGAAAACAAGTCAGATATGTTTATAAGTTCAAAATGTTCAAGTGTTTTCCCATGATTTATCATTATCGTTCTTTCCTCTTTTATCAAAACTTCTCCTTATCCATCTCATATTCCTTCACAGCACGTTAAAAAAATTAAATGACATGTTTTCAAGTTCTCTCCATAAGTACAAAGAAAAAGGAAAAAATAAGGAATCAATTATTTATAAAATATTTTGCATATTCACGGAACGAATGAATTTGGTTTTCGTGTTTGATTCATGTGAGAAACTCTGATCCACTTCGAACCAAACGAGAAAACTTGCATTTGGTTTGTGTTGATTTCATTATGAGTCAGCAGTCATCTTCCTCTTCTTGCTGCTTAAATGCTTCATGTCCTACACACGCACGCACACACATATTCTAATTGCTAATGAATTTCATGTCCTAGGCACACGCATACATACATACACACATATACAACCCTACCACACACACACACACACACACACACTCTCTCTCTCTCTCTCTCTCTCTCTCTCCGCGATCTGTATTACGTGTGTGCAGATGAACACCCAAGGAAGCAAAAACTCACACACAGGCGAACACAGTCATCATCGTCTGTGTGAATATTCATGAGGGTAAGATGCCCTTCTCCTTTGCCTCCTTGAGAGTCGTTTCCCAAGTGTGTTATCTCTCGTTATCATACTCGTTTACTCGTTTACCTCCCTCTCGCGCTGTCTAATTTACCTACTTAAAGGTGACATTGCCCCCCCCCCCCTATCTTTTACTTTATCTTTTTCTCTCATGCGTAAAAGGATGTCTCCTCTAGCTTTCTCTAGGATGGGGGTTGTTAAACTTTCTTTTTTAATCTAATGAGTGACTCAAAAATTCGGAAAAAATCCTGCCCATTAATCCGGGATCCAAATATTCGGGAACGTCTCTAAAAATCTTAATCAATAATCCGATATTCTAAAAAACGACACAGGAAACGGATTAAATATGACAAAATAAGCTTCATGTGGGTTGATATGTCAAAAGCTACTTAGTTCTAAGCTGATTAAAAAATGAGAAACAGATCAGTGTATCTAAAGAAAAAAAAAAAAGAAAAAAAAATACTGTGAAAAATATAAAAAGTACTTAGATATTTGAAAAAAAAAATCCTGATATTTGGTAAATTTAAAAGCATGCACCAAAACCTGGAAATCTGAGGAAAGATAACCTAAAAATCTAAGAGTAGCAAAAGAGAGAAAAAAAAAAGTCCTCAGATCTTGAAATTCGAAAAAAAACGGAAACAGAAATAAATAATCAAATTCCTAAGCAGCTCAAGAAATGTAAAATAGGACTAATATTAATCCCATACCCCTCAGACGATGCACGCCCCCCCCCTCCCCAGTTCTTGCATTATCTTCTTCATCTACGCATGCCCGGCCACAGAAGGTTGCGTCCGATCTCCCTTCGTCGGCAGAGACTCCAAAGCAACACACACACACGCACCGCCCTGGGCATCTAAGGGCAAGATAGGAGTAATTCATGTTATTAAGCAGGTCATTGCCTCCACATGGGGATAAATTGCAAGATCTCGGCGTTGCAAAAACTTGTTGTTGATCTATAAAGGTTGGGGAGAAGCCGGCCGCCCCTGTTCTCCCCGACTGCTCTTGTGGTAAGGCAGCAATAGATCGACAGCAGGTGGTCAGCAGATCAGAGGAGCTAGCAGTCAGGGCAGGGAGCAGACTAGAAGCAGACGTCGGGCACCCCCACGGCGCTGGTCATAGCTCGTTGCATGTGTCGGACGCCTTCCCTTAGAGGCTGGCGGGAGTCGCGAGAAAGACTGGGGTTGGAAATGGCTTTGACGGACTGCCCTTTCACGCGTGCATAGGTATACATGTATACATGTATTTGGAAAGACACACATACGCACTTTGACACACACACACACACACACACACACACACACACACACACACACACACACACACACACACACAC
>NC_051420.1:12887218-12889718 GCF_015228065.2 Penaeus monodon
AGAACAGAGCAAGAATGAAAAAAGAATAGTGAATAAAATAATAAAAAAAAAGCAGTTTAATGTTTTCGATATACATCTTTGAGTCATCCGCAAGCCCTGGTCTCCGAAACGTAAGAATTAGCAACAGAAATTTCTAAAAAATAACGGTCAAGATATAGGCCGATTGATTGATTTGATGGAAAAATAAGGTCGAGATAAGAGTATCTGATTGGTCTATTATTGTGGTTGTGTGATAAGCTATTATATAGATAGAGATAGTGAGTTTGATTGTTTTAGTTTTTTTTTGTAGTATTATATTATATTATTACTATTAGTTATTTAATTATTATATCAATTATATTATAATATATATATTAGTAGATATATATATAATTAACATTAAATAAGAGATGAGATTACATTATATTACAGACAAAATAACAATGACGAATATATCATTTTAATAGGCAATGCATGGTAGGTAGAAGAAAGAGAGAAAGAGAGAAAGAGAGAAAGAGAGCAAGAGAGAAAGAGAGCAAGAAAGAGAGAAAGAGAGAAAGAGAGCAAGAGAGCAAGAAAGAGAGAAAAGAGAGAAAGAGAGAGAGAAAGAGAAAAGAAAGAGACAGAGCAGGGAATAAAACAAAGGAAATAGTGGCAAAAAAAAACAAAAACAAAAAAACACGCAGTTTAATGTTTTCGAGTCAAAGCAAGTCCATCTTGAGTCTCCGCAAGCCCCCTGGTCGCCCGAACACGAAAGGCAAGTTAGCAACAGAACGTTTCTCAACAAAAGACGGTCGAAGATATAGGCCGATTGATTGATTGATGAATTCAAGTCGAGATATTCGAGTATTCTGATTGTTCTATATTATTGTTGTTGTTGTTATTGCTGTTATTATTAATAGTAGTAGTACTGTTTTTGTTATTTCGTTTTTTTTTTGCTGTCATTATTATTATTATTATTACTATTATTGTTATTGTTATTATTATTATTATTATTATTATTATTATTATTATTATTATTATTATTATTATTATTATTATCATTACTAATATTATGATTAGTATTATCATTATTATTATCATTATCATCAACATTATCATCACCAATATCATTATTATCATCATTTTTATTAGGCTATGCTGGTGGTGATGATGACCCAAATCACAATCATTATCATTCATATTCATCATTCCCGTTATCATCATGACTGACACATTAATCATCACTAATATCATCATCACACTCCCGCCCCCCCTCCCCCCTCCCCACCCCCACACCCCCCACTTAATGCCTCCTCCCGATCCATGTTGATTTTGCACTGAGCTTGACAGTGATGCAACATATCTCCCGTGTTGCTTAGCACTTTATTCACGCGGCGGACAAGATTTTACCCAACGCTTGGCAATATCGTATGAGGGTTTTGGACAGCATCATTTTCAGAAATAATTTTGATATGAACTTAATTAAGATGCGGCTGATAAATCCAAAAATGAGTGAAAGGTAGATGGTGATACGTGTGATAAAGGAGAGGATGATAATGGATAAGAGAGATGAAAAGGGGAAGAAAGGGAGAGAATGAGAGAAGCAGGAAAATTAGAAATATAGAAACGAGTAAATAGTGAAACTGAGAAGAAATTAAAAGAATGAATAAGTAAAGAGGAAGAAAAAGAGACAGCGATAAAAGGAGTTAAATAGGATATAAAGATAATTCGAAGGAAAAAGAAGCAAACCGAAAAAAAAGAACAATATTGACAAAAAAAAGAAGATATGAACACAAACGCATAAAAACGGAAATAAAAAAAAACGAAAATTAAGAAATCGAAATACGAAGAAGGAAAAAAAGATAAAGACATAAAAACATATAATCAGATAAAGACAAAACAACAACAAAACGATTGCAACAGCAACAGCAAACACAGACATGATATTACCCGGCAACAAAAGACAAAAAAAAAAAGACTCCTACGACAAATCTACATATTTACCACAAATAATTACTTTAAGGAACCCAAATAAAACTTAAAAAACAAACAAACTCTTTTTAGTCAAAAGAAAATAATAAAGACTGCACTTACTGATCAGAAAATAAAATCATAAACTGCTATTAATAATCAGGCGAGAAAAAAAATATATATATACATATATATATATATATATATATATATATATATATATATATATATATATATATATATATATATATATATATATATACACACATCTGTTACTAAAAAAGAGAGAAAACACACACACACACACACACACAGACACACTCACACACACACAACACACACACACACACACACACACACACACACACACACACACACACACACACACACACACACACACACACACACACACACAACATATATATATATATATATATATATATATATATATATATATAAATATATATATATATATATATGTATAAAGATACAAACTGCTATTACTAAACTATTGCAAGGAGGACCCCCTCAACCCCTTTTTGCAACACTTTGACTGAGAATCTCAAGT
>NC_051420.1:12891098-12893598 GCF_015228065.2 Penaeus monodon
TCCCTCTTCTTCCCCTTTCTCCCCTTCCTTTCTCTCCTTTTTTTTTCCTTTTTTTTCCCTTCGCCCTTTCCCCTTTTTTCCTCCTTCTCTCCCCTCCTTTTCCCTCTCCCCTTTTATCTTACTTTTTCCTTCCCTTTCTTTTTCGTCCTCCCCCCCCTTATCCTTTTCCCATCTTTCCTTCCTTCCTCTCCCCCCTCTCTTCTCTCTCCGTCTCCCTCCCTCTCTCCTCCTCTCTCTTCTCTCTCTCTCTCTCTCTCTCTCTTCCTCTCTCTCTCTCTCTCTCTCTCTTCTCTCTTTCCTCTCTCTCCTTTCCTTTCAATCCATTCCCCCCTTTTTTTCCCCTCAATTTTTTCCATCCCTTTTTCCCTCCCCATTTTTTTTTTTTTCCCCCTTTTTCCCCCCCCCTCTCTCCTAATCATCCTTCATCATCTATCTTCCTACTCCCCCCATCCCCCTATCTCCCTCCTTCCCCCTACATCCCCCTATCTCCTTCCTCCCTACATCCTCCTGTCTCCCTCCTTCCCCCAACATCCCCCTATCTCCCTCCTCCCCCTGATCCTCCCTATCTCCTTTTTTCCCCCACATCCTCCTTATCTCCCTTCTCCCTCCCCATTCCTCCTCCTCATTCCTCCCCCATTCCCTTCTCTTCCCCTCCTTCCTCCTCCTTTTCTGTCACCCCCCGAATTTTTATTTTTTCCTTCGTCCAGGACCTCAGGAATTCGCTGACTCATCGCTTGCTCCACAAAGTCTAAATTGTGTGAAAATATCTAATGATATTTCTCGACCGTCGTGGGAAACCATAAGGAGTAAAGAAAAAAAATTGGGGCGCCCGTCAAACCATAATAGAAAAAAAAAAAGAAGAAAAAAAGAAGAAAAAGGGGGGGGGGGTTTTTAAGAAACGAGGGAAATAAAAATTTATCGCGACAAAAAAGAGCGTTGGAAAAGAAAAAAAGAAAGAAAGAAAGAAAGAAAGTGATGGGGGGGGGGGGTGATATTTCTCGACCGTTGAGTAAACAAAAACAAAAATAGAAAAGAAAAGCGGAAAAAGGAGGAGTGAAAAATATATGTCTCGTGGAGAGGGAGAAAGGGAGGGACCTTGCAATGAGGGAAGGGTGGCTGATGAATATACGAGGCCCCTGCTGAAAAAACGGGAAATGATATGAATGGCGGGGAATGGCTGGTAAATGGGTGACGAATAGCCATAATGACTTTAAGATGATAAATGGGGGAAGTAAAGCTATGAATGAAAAACGGGACCTGTTGAATAACTGATGAATGACTGGTGAATGGATGGTGAATGGGTGACGAATAGCCAGTGAATGATTGATAAATGGAGGGGGGGATGAATGACTGATGAATGACTAGCGAGGACCTGCTGAATGACTGATGAATGAATGACAAATGTCTGATGTAAGGGAGATGAATGACTGGTGAATGACTAATAAAAATTGCATGGAGTGAAGATGGTGGATGACTGATTTAAAGCGAGGTGACTGATGAATAGATAATGAATACCTAATGAAGTTCTAGTGATTGATTGATGAATGAAAGATACAGAGAAGGCATTGGTCGATGAATGACTAATGTTTGACTCATGAATAACTCTTTTTATAACCCCGAAAAATCTTTGAATGGGATGGGTAACCTGGTGGGGCTAATGATGACACTTTTTGGGGACGTGAATGACACTTTTGAGAGCCCGTGAATGACCCTTTTGAAATACACTTTTGAATAACTGATGAATGTCATTGTTGAATGTCACGTTAAACACTTGTGAATGACCTATGAATGGATGATAAATAATAATTTGATTGAGAGATGAAAAATGATAAAAAATGTGAGAAAAAACTCGATATCGTTTTACGGAATCTGCAGTAAGACGCCAAAAAGGTTTTTTTTTTAAAAAATAGTTTTTTTATCAGGAAATAGTTGGTTTTTTAATCTAAGTAACGTTATTTAGTTATCGGAAATAGGATATTCTTTGATGTAGTTTTCGTTATTTGAAAATAACTATGTTTAACAATTATCATTATATGTCAGACGTATGTTTTTTAGCAAATCGAACAGACTGTTTTATGTCGGCAAGTTACTCTGATGTAGTTATTTAATCATCAGGGAAGGAAGCTGACGTAGTTTTGCTATTAGGGAATTGAGGATATTCAGTTAATCAGAAGTTATTCTGATGTAGTTATTTAGTTATCCAGAAGTTAAGATGACGTAGAGATTAAGGCATCAGGGAAATGGGCTGACGTAGATATAGATTCCCCTTCTCTCCCGCTGGCTGTTTTGTTTCGTCCTCGTAGGTTATGTGGGGAACAGAGGCCGGGAGAGGGGGGGGGTGCATGGGAGGTGGGAGGGGCGAGGGGAAGGGAAGGAGGGGGCATTGGGAGGGGGTAGGAAAGATGAGGGGGAGAGGTAAGGAGGAAGGTAGGGGGACCTGTAGGGGGGGAGGGTATTTGAGGGAGGAGAAAGATGTTGGCACCTGAGGAGAATTGACGTA
>NC_051420.1:12906098-12913598 GCF_015228065.2 Penaeus monodon
GAATCGTAGTGCATTTGAATACCGAGTGAGATTATGTAAGTATATATAAACACGTAAATACTTAAAAACAACAACAAATTAACGTAACAAATATACAGACAATCAAATAAATAACTAGATACAAATCGATCAGTACAAATATATATAGAAACAAACGGATAAACAGATATAAAATAAAACACACACACGCACACACATTCGAAAGATATGCACGTGTGGGTATATGTGCATATGTGAACACAACTATGTAAACACACACACACACACACATGCAAATAGGGAGACGCACACGGCTGTAAACAAGGCCACAGACTACCTCCAGCTATTGACTGCTTCTTAGATTACGAGAAGGAGAATGGAGAATCTGTATCGTCTGCAGCATCCCTCTCATCTTAGAGTGATGCCCGAATTGCCGTTTTTTGTTTTGTTTTTTTTCTTTTTTATTCTTCGAATTTTAATAGGAAGGCGAGGGGGAAAAAATGTTGATTATGGAAGGCTTCGATATTCATTGTTCGAAATGACTGCAGGTTCCTTTTTATCTGCGAGTGATTCCCGAGTTCGTTTTTTTTTCTTTTTTTCTTTTTTCTTCTTCGAATATTGATTGGAAGAAGATGAAGATAATGGAAGGTTTCGATGTTAATTGTTCGAATTGGCTGCAGTTTCCCCCTTATCTTTGATTGATGCCTGAATGCCTTTTTTTCCCCTCTATTTTATCTTCTTTCTTCTTCGAATTTTGATTGGGACGCGAGGAAACAAAGCATAGAGAATGGAAGGCTACGATTATTTGTCCGAATTAGATGCAGCTTCTTCTTTTTTTTAAAATCTTAGAGTGATGCCTGAGTTCTCTTTTTTCTTCGTTTTCTTTTTTTTATTAAATGGAAAGCGAGGGATCTAAAAAAAAAGTAAGGCTTCGATTTTATTTTTTTTTCGAATTGGCTGTAGCTTCATCTTTATCTCAAAGTGATGCCTGATTTTTTTTTTCTCCACTTTTCTCTTCGTGGAAATCTTCGGAAAAGGGGAGATGGCGGGAGGATCGATAATTTTGATTGAAAGACGAGAAAGAAAACTAAAAAAAATGGAAATCATCGATACTACTGTTCTCGTTCCAACTATTTTCCTTCATCTACGAGTGATTATCAATTCTTTTTTTTCCTGAAATTCTTCGTAGAGATAATGGAGAGGTGGAAGAAAATTGTGATTGATAAAAAACGAAGGAGAAATTAGATCTTGGATGCTCAAAGAGTCTGGTATCATCCTTATGCGTTTCCTTTATGTAAAAACACTATTTGCATCCTCTTTTCGTCTTCAAATTCTCCGTTACTGTGACTTAAGAAAATTAAGAGAAAAAATGGGGTATTCGATATGATTTTTTCGAGCTTTTTGCAGCTCTTTTCATTTATCATTGATTATCAAATTTTTCTTTTTACTTTTTTTTTCTTCAAATTGCTCTTGGGAAAATAAAAATAACTGTTTGATGCGCTGGAAAGAAAATAAAGGTCGTGATTTGCATGTCTCTTTCTTTACGATCGAATTTCCATCGTTTTTTTTTCCCATTCAAATTGTTCTCGGAAAATAAAAATATATTGACAAGTGAAAAAGATAATTAAAATCATGGATCTCATTTATTCGTATCATATAGCTTCTTTCATCTCAATGTCATCTCTGAATCTATTTAAAAATTTTGGAAAAACAAAACCTAATTAAAAAAAAAAAAAAAAAAAAAGTCTTTTATGCCGAATGGAATGACATCATCTTATCTTATCTTCTCTGAAAC
Organism: Penaeus monodon; assembly: GCF_015228065.2. Classification (NCBI taxonomy): domain Eukaryota; kingdom Metazoa; phylum Arthropoda; class Malacostraca; order Decapoda; family Penaeidae; genus Penaeus; species Penaeus monodon. The sequence continues at coordinate 12,907,873 of NC_051420.1, forward strand.
TTCCTTTATCTGAGAGAAAGCCATCGAATTATTTTCATCTTGAAGTTCTACGAAAAAAAAAAAACAAGAAGAAGAAGCAGAAGAAGAAGAAGAAGAAAAAAAGAACAATGAAAAATGAAATAAAAATTGATTTCTCGGATGGATTAAAAAACGAAGATGAAGTAAATGAAGCCTTGATATCTTTTATCCGCATCATTTGAAGCTTCATTTCATCGAAGTGTGATTCCCCGCATTTTCTTTTCTTCACTTTCTAATTCTTCAATTATAAAAAGAAAAGTCTTTGATTGACAGATAAGGAAGAATTTAAAATCTTATCTCTGCTATCGAAAAGTGATTCCTGGCGTCATTCTTCTAAAAAATTTTTCTTCTCAATTTCCTCAGTTCTTCATAAAAAAAGATAAATAGACAAATAAGATAAAAATTGATTGAAGGATGAGGAAGAAAATGGTCTTCCACATAATCTTTATCTGTAGCTTCTTGGACAAGTGGTTCTTGATTTTTTTTTTCTTTTACTTTTCTTCTTCTCCTTCTTCTTCTTCTTCTTCTTCTTCTTCTTCTTCTTCTTCTCTTCTCTTCTTCTTCTTCTTCTTCTTCTTCTTCTTCTTCTTCGGAGAGAGAAAGAGAGAGGGAGATAGATAGATAGATAGATAGATAGATAGATAGATAGAGAGAGAGAGAACGAGAGAGAGAGAAAGAGAGAGAGAGAGAGAGAAAGAGAGAAGAGAGAAGAGAGAAGAAGAGAAAGAGAGGAAAGAGAAGAGAGAGGGAGAGAGAGAAGAGAGAGAGAGGAGAGAGAGAGAGGAGAGAAGAGAGAGAGAGAGAGAAGATAGAAGAAGAATGAAATAGGATCGATTTTATACAGAAGCTCATCAACTAATAATCGTTTTTATTCTCAGCTTTTTTACTTAAAAGTCTTCGGGGGGAAACAGAAAGAAAATGAGGTCTAGGTTGTCATCTTTACCTCCATCTGAGAAAGATTCCTGAATAATTATTCTTCGTAAAAAAAAAAAAAAAAAAAAAACTTCGATGCTAAAATATCAGACATTATTCTTTATCCAGATCACCTTTTTTTTCTCTCTCTCTTCTTCTTCACATTCCTCAGAGGCAGTCAAAAAAAAAAAAAGAGAGAAAAAAAAATAAATCAACAACTCTGATCGAAGGCCGAAGAAGTTCAACAAAAATTTCCGAAGTTTAAGGCGTAGTTGATATCATCTTCAGTTTCGTCTTCTAAGAAAACATCCGTTTTATTATCATTATTATTATTTTCCATTTCTTATTTATTATCATATCTTTTTTTTTGGTGGTGAGTGGCGAATTGAAGTTTCGGGGTGTAAAATTCAAACGAAATGCGAGGCCCAAATTTAGTCCTTGGCTGGCGAGGGGCAGGGGGAAGGGGGGAGGAGGAGAGAGGGAGAGAGAGAAGGGGAATGGGGGGGGGGATGCGCGAAAGGTCAAGGTCAGTCCACCTGGAGGTTGACCTTGGCGCTTCGAGTACGCGAAAGGCTGGTCGCTGGCTGCTTTTGGAGGCGTGGAGGGCTGGGGGGGTCAGGGTGGAGGGGTGCAGGGGTGGAGGGCGTCTAAAGTTGGGTGGGGCGGGGCAGGGAGGGGAGGGGATGGAGGGGGGTAAGATAGATTCCAAATGTCCAGTAGTTTTTTTTTTTTTTTTTTTTTTTTTTTTTTTTTGTCTCAGCTTCATGTTAGGGTTTGTTTGCGCGTCTCTGCTCGTCTCTCTCTCTCTCTCTCTCTCAGTCTCTCCCTCTATCCTCTGAGTCAAAAGGGTCGCTCTTTCTCTCTCTCTGTCGGTCTTTTTCTCTTTCTTCTCTCTCTTTCTCTGTTTGTCTGCTTTTATCTTTCTCTCCCTCTCTCTTTCTGTCTGTATCTCTTTCTCTCTCGCTATGTCTGTCTGTCTCTTTCTCTGTTTGTCTGTCTTTCTCTCTAGATTTCCTACTCTATCTGTCTGTTTCTCTCTCTCTCTCTCTCTCCTTTCTGTTTGCGTCAGCGTGTGTGTTATTATTATAATAGGCATTTAGTGTTCTTTCCTTTCCCTTCTCACCTCCTTCCTTCTCCATATCTATCAAACTTTCCCTCTTTTCAGTCGTGACATGAATTCACAAACTTATGACTCTGTTCCCATTGTTACGTCAAGTCCGTGAATCATCTCTTTGTGCGTTTAATAAGGTACAAAGGGAGCTTATCCGTCTCCTTGCACGATGGGGCCGATCACGAATGTCTCCGGCCAAGATGTATGTCGTTTAGTTGAAAGAGGCTCGTCTCTGTCTCCCTCTCTCTTTTATTATTATTATTTTTAATTTTTATTTTATTTTGTTTTCAAGCGTGAGGGATTATACTCTCTCTCTCTCTCTCTCTCTCTCTCTCTCACTTTCCCTCTTTATCTCGGTCGTACTCTTTTGGTCTCTTTCTCCCTTCTTGTCTATCTCGGTAGTTCTAACTCTCTCTCTCTCTCTCCTTCTCTCTTTTTGTCTGTTTGTCTATGTCGCTCGTTCTCTCTCTCTCTCTCTCTCTCTCTCTCTCTGTCCGCCATTCTCTCCCCCTCTCTCTCTCTTTCCATCACTTAGAATTTAATTCTCACCTTCTCTCTTCCCTGCGATTAAGATTTCTCTCTCACAATTATTAATTAAGTCATGATAATAAAATAACTTTAATTACACCTGTAACCGAATGGGCAAAACATGAACTCCTTTTCCGTGCATATTTTCATTTTATTTTTCATTATACTTTCAGTGCATTTTAATTTCATTTTTCGGTGTACCTTCAGCACATTTTCGGTGTATCCTCAGTGTATTTTTTTTGTGCCTTTTCAGTATTTTTTTTTTCGTTGTACTTGCAATGAACCTTTTCAGCGTATTTTACAGTGTATTGTCCACGTATTTTTTAATGTACGGTCAGTGCATTATCAGTATAGTTTTATCTGATTTACAACCAATTCATCCAGTGTATTCTTATCACAGTTCTCCTAACACTGCACTCATCCTTTTCCCGCTCATTCCTCGTTAAGTTATTGTGCTTCACTCCCTGTCTTTATCGCTTCTCCCCGATTCCATCGTTCGTAATTATTCCTTCATTAGCATCTGATTACACCCCACCCTCCTTAATGTATCACAGCAGAACCTGCTTTGGTCTCATGAATGAAGTCGAGACCACGTTCCATGGGGGTGATTTTTACTTTGGATGAGGGACAGGGAGAGAGGGAGAGAGGGAGAGGGAGAAGGAGAGGGAGAGGGAAGGAGAGGGAGAGTGAGATGGAGAGGGAATGGGTGAGGGAGAGAGGGAGAGGGAGATAAGGGAAGGGAGAGTGTGCGGGAAAGAAGGAGAGGGAGAGAAAGAGGGCAAGAGAGAGAGAAGGGAAGGTTAGAGAGAGAAGGGAAGAGAGACGGATGAAGAAAGAAAGGGCGGAAGAAAGAGGAAGAAAGTGAGAGAGGGAGGAAATGATAGAGAGAGGGAGGGTTAAATAGGTAGAAGGAAAGCGAGGAAGAAAGAGGGTGAGGGAGAGGAAGAAAGGGTGAGGGAGGAAGAAAGAGAGAGAGGAGAGGGAAGAAGAGAGAGTGAGAGAGAGAGAGAGAGAGAGAGAGAGAGAGAGAGAGAGAGAGAGAGAGAGAGAGAGAGAGAGAGAGAGAGAGAGAGAGATGGAGAGGGAGAGAAAGGGGAGCCATAAACACAGCAGCAAGAAGAGGGAAGAACAGAAGACGCTGAAGAGGAAGAGGGGAAGAGGATGGGGGGAAGGGGAGGAGAATGGGGTTGGTTGGGGAGTGGAGGAGGGGAGGGGAGGAAGTGGAGGGGGGAGGGGAGGCAGGGGAAGGGGGCAGAGGAGGGGTAGCTGAGAAGTGGAGGGGGGAGGGTGTTAGGAGTCAGTAAGGGGAGGGGGTTGGTAGAGGGGGAGAGGGGGATAATAGGGGTGGGATTTAGAGAGAGGGGAAGGGAGGGGAGGGGGGACTCGGGTGTGGCCAATAGCAAACAACAACAGAGCCGGTTGGACGAGCTCCAGAAAATGTTTGAATGCGACTTCGCTCTCGCCAGCGATTCGTAGGGGCGACGATCCCATTGAGAAGTGAGAGGAAAACCCGCCTTCTGCCGCCTGCCTCTCTCCTCTGCTGCCAACACGAGGAGGGTCCCGGCGAGCCAAAAGCAGTCTTCTTCTGCTTAACCGCTTTATGACACAGGTCCTTGGTCTAGCAGGGAGGTCCTAGGGCCTAATGGCTCATCGTTAGCCACAGTTAATTGATTAGCTAGATCATTATGCTTGCTTCAGTAATATCATGCATTACATTTATGTCACTTACCTCTCCGTCTGGGTCTAATTGTTCTAAATATTTTTGAAAGATTTTAATTTTCTCTTTGTCTTTTTTTTTATTTTTTTTGTTGATCTTCCCAAGATGATATCTGAGTTTCGTATACTAATGTTTACACTTCATTTGAGGCTTAAACATGAATATTCTATTATGCAAATATAGACTTATTTGCTTCCCGAGAGACCGAGTTAAAAAAAAATATATATATATATCTGTCGAGTTGGCAAAGAAACCATAAATTTGAATAACTTGATGCTTTGAAGAAATAATTAAGACTAATTTTGTAATTTGGGTTAATACCTTCGGAGAAAAATGTCAATCCGAATGATGTATAAATGTTGAAGTTTGAGTGAATGTGATCAAAACAGATGTGGAATATCGGTGAGAAGATCAGAAGAGAGAAGAGGAAGAGAAAGAAGGGAGGGAGTTGGGAGGAAGGAGGGAATAAAGAAGAGAGAGAGTAAGCGAAAGAGAGAATAAAGAAAAGGCAAAAGGAAGGTAGGTTTCCGTGTACTTTCTGCCTTCCCCCTCTCTCTTTATGTAAGAGAGAGAGAGGTAGATCGATCGATAGATAGATAGATAGATAGATAGATAGATAGAGAGAGAGAGAGAGAGAGAGAGAGAGAGAGAGAGAGAGAGAGAGTAGAGATAGAGAAGAGAGAGAGAGAGAGATGAGAGATAAAGAATGAAAGAGAGGAGAGAGAGAGAGAGAGAGAGAGAGAGAGAGAGAGAGAGAGAGAGAGAGAGAGAGGAAGAGAGAGAAAGAGAGAGAGAGAGAGAGAGAGAAAGAGAGAGAGAGAGAGAGAGAGAGAGAGAGAGAGAGCGAGAGAGACAGAATGTTTATAGACGGATAAACGGATGGATGGATGGATGAATAAACGAACGAATAAGGGAATAAATGAAATAATGAATGAAAGATAAGTTGGAAAGAAAAACAAACGAAGGAATGAACACAGCTGATCGAGGTAACGAGAAAGAAAACATACATTAGATAATTATAATGAGACGGAAAGACATGCGCTGCTCAGCTGATTGGTGCAATATGACGGCAACTACAGCTGATTTGTGTGATGAGAAAGAGAGAAAAGACAAACATTGGAATTTGATAAGAGATCGCGTACAGCTGATAAGATTCACAGCTGATCAGTGCAATAAGACAAAGAATAGAAATAAGAAATACGGGAAATAAATAGTTTATAGCTATTGATAGATAGATAGATAGATATTGCGAAACATAAATAGATATAAATTCTAAGTAATCAGTAAAGTAAGAAAGGAGAAGAGACGGTCAAAAGATAATCAGTATATGAAAAAAAGGCGAAGAGGCAATCTACAGATAACCGATAGATTAGGAAAGGAAGAGAGATAATCTAGAGAGAAAGGTGCAGTAAATTAAGATAAGAAAGATGGAGAAACAGT
>NC_051420.1:12918598-12923598 GCF_015228065.2 Penaeus monodon
GATTTACGATGAGGCACTTTTAATGAGGTGAGCTATTAGATAATTTATGAGGTAACCTGCAAAATATGTTGCAAGGTGAGGCGAGTTATGTGGCGTTTTGTACAGGTAAACATATAAGGATTACTGGTTTTATGAGGTTAAGTTCGAGGGTGAGTTATTTGGTTCATGAGGCAAACTTTATCAGGCCATCGAAGTTATGAGGAAAATTATGAGGTAAATTATATAGCATAATATGAGGTAAGGTATGAGATAAGACCTCGATAACATATCCGTTATAACGATACGCTATGAAGTAAATCATTATATAAATCATGCTGGACAGTATGAGGTAACCCTCCGTCGATGACATAGAGCAAGTTATAAGGTTAAAATATCCGGTATAAGGAAAATATATGAGGCTATTTATATATAAACCATGAGGTAACCTACATACCGAGTAATCATGTGGAGAAATATGAGGCTATTTACTAAATAAATAAACCATGAGGTAACCTACATACCAAGTAATCATGTGGAGAAATAAGAGGCTATTTATTAAATAAATAAACCATGAGGTAACCTACATACCAAGTAATCATGTGGAGAAATAAGAGGCTATTTATAAATAAATAAACCATGAGGTAACCTACATACCGAGTAATCATGTGGAGAAATCGGTCATAGGCTACAGTAGGCAACGTAAAAGGAGGCTTCAGGCTATAATATGATGTGGAGAAGAAAGTGCTATGATTTATGATATATTTCTTTGTATTTATTATCTTTATTCTTCGTATTCTTTATTCATCTTCTCTTTGTTTTGTTTGTTTGTTTGTTTGTTTTTCTTCTTTTTGTGTATATCTGCTACTTTTATGTTATGTATTTCCTGTATGGTTTTAACTTTTATCGATTATACAATATATACACAATACAATTTCACAAATACACGCACAGAAGAGAAAAAGATTGAACGAACGAAACAAGAGGTAAAGAAAGGAGAAATAAATAATAGGGAGCAAGAGAAAGATATAATAACGGGAGAAAGTGAGAGAGAGAGATCAAAGAAATCAAAGAAAAGTTAATGAAAGAAGAAATCAAGAATTTAGGAAGAAGACAAAAAAAAAAAAAAAATCAAAGATAAGAAAATTAAATCAAAGATAAGATAACGAAAGAAGGAATCAAGAATTTAGGAATAAAGTATAACATTCGATGGAAAGGCATGAAAGAGCGAAAGAATAATAGAGGTGTAAGAAAGATAAAAAAAGTAAATTGAGGGAGCTATATTGAGGGTTAAAGAAAGAGAGATAGAGATAGATAGATAGATTGATAGATAGATAGATAGATAGATAGATAGACAGAGAGAGAAGAGAGAGAGAGAGAGAGAGAGAGAGAGAGAGAGAGAGAGAGAGATTAATAAAACTAAAGAGAATGAAAAGCTGAAAAAAAACAAGAGTGACAATAAAATAGAATAAGAAAACAGACAACGAAACAAGAACAGAAATAACAAAAAACAAACAAACAAGCACTATCAACCCTCTACATACAACTTCATACAACTTCCCTCGCGGCCGTATTCCTACCTTCTCCCTTCTCTCCCCTTCCCTATTCCCATTCCCATTCCTACCCCCCATTCTCAATACCCTCTCCCCCTCTTCCCTTCCCTATTCCCATCCCCCCATCCCCCCCCCCCCCACCATCACCACCCATGACCGCGCCCTTGAGTTCAGCGTCGGAACGCGATGTGGTGTCGACCGCACGTCAATGAGGAGTAAACAGTGTCAGTCAGGCACGTGTGACATGACAGGGCTTTTCACACACACTCGAATCCCAGACGCTGATACATACATATATTTAAATATACATATATATAAGTATACATGTAATTTATGACTATGACTATGGATATAAATGTGAATGTGATTATTATCTTGATGAATAACAGTTTGAATATGGATGTGAATGTGAATATAGATATAGGTATAGATATAAATGTAAATATTGAATGTAAATATGAATATGAATGTCAACTGTGATGAAAAAAGGTAACAACAACAACAATAATAACAATGATAATAACATTGACGACAATGTGTATATGATTAAACTACAAGAATATCAACAGCAAAAAACAAACAAACAATAAATAAACCAAATAAATATGGCATGGTAATATCATATGATAATAACGACAACAATACAATGCACGTCATTAACACACGCACATAATATCGAAAAGCATCATCCACACACACACACACACACACACACACACACACACACACACACCACACACACACACACACAACACACACACACACACACACACACACACACACACACACACACACACACACACACACACATAATATATATATATATATATATATATATATATAATATATAATATTATATATATATATATAATACATATATTATATCTCTCTTCATCTCTTCTTCTATCTCTATTTCTCTATCTACTCTATCTCTCTCATTCATCTATACTCTATATATTATCTATCATCATCATATTATATTCTTCTATTTATATATATATATATATATATATATATAATATACTATATAACATAAATAATATATATACAAACATATCATCACATATATATACATACTACACACACACATAAATAAATATATATACATATATATATATATATATATATATATATATATATATATATATATATATATATCCTTATAAGCCTAATCAAAATATACAAAAAGACAGTTTCGTCATTGCCATCAATTTTAGAAACAGCCTTTTCCGCCCACATCCCTGCAATGCACCTTGATAACCGAACACTGACGTGACCATTAATTTTCTTTAATGCGACATTCATTTATCATGATGATAGTTGTTTATCAAATTACAAGATATTTCCTCTTCTCTGATGGATTAATTTGTCTCAGTTTATTTACGGCTCGTGTTTTTGAAAGAATATGACAGCGATGCAGAGGAATAGCGTATAGAACGAAAAAAAATTATTGTAAACGAATCAAAATTTATAAAAAATATTATAAAATACGAGGGATTTCAAATAGTATGATTACTTAAATATAAAGAAACTGCAGTATCATACATATATATCATACTACATTATGTATATCTGCAAACAAGTCTTTTTGTTGTGCATTTCTGTTCATTTGTCAATACATACGTGTGAGCGTGTGATTACAGAACAGTAATAATAAGAACAACAATAACATTAGTTTACCAATACCAGTAATAATGACAATAACGGCAATAACATCATGAGCATCATTAACATCACAAATACCAACAATGATAACAAATAGAATGATAATGATAATAATGATAATAATGATGATGATCATAATAATAATTTTGATTATAATAATAAGAATAAAAAAACAGTAATAAGGATAAGAATAGTAATAAAATAGCAATAAAATCAATAATAACGATAATAACAATAGCCATTACAATGATAATAACAATAATAATAAAGGTGATATTAATAACAATAATAATAGTAAGAATAACATCATTATCCGTAGCATGATGATAATACTAATAATGATACTAATACTAATATTAATAATGATAACGATGACAACAATAGTAATAATAATAGTGACAGTAGAAATAATAACGTTAACAATAATAATAACAACAATAATAATGATAAAAAATAATGCTAATGACTATAACAATAACAATAATGATGTTAATAATATTTTTAATAATAACAATAACAATTATGATAATAATAATGCTAACGATAAAAAAGATAAAACAATGATAATGAGGATGATGATGATGATGATGATGATGATGATGATGATGATGATGAGGAGGAGGAGGAGGAGGAGGAGGAAAAGGAGGAGGAGGAGAATGATGATGATGATGATGATGATGATGAGGAGGAGAGGAGGAGGAAAAGGAGGAGGAGGAGAATGATGATGATGATGATGATGAGGAGGATGAGGATGAGGATGAGGAGGATGAGGATGAGGATGAGGATGGTGATGATAATAAATAATAATAAAGTTAAGTATAATAATGACAAAATAATAATAATAAAATAACATGATTGATACTGATGCTTATAAAAATGATAATAAGATTAATGATAATAATAATAGCATTAATAATAATGGTAAATTTGATAATATTAATAATAATAATAATAATAATAATAATAATAATAATAATAATAATAATGATAATAATAATAATAATAATAATGATAATAATAATATCAATGATAATAATAATAATAATAATAATAATAATAATAATAATAATAATGAGAATAATAATAATAATAATAATAATAATAATAATAATAATAATAATAATAATAATGATAATCTTAATGATAACAACAACATCAGCAACAGCAGCAACAACAGCAACAACAACAATAATAATAATGATAGTAATAATAACAACAACAACAGTAATAATAACAATAATGAAAACAATAATATCAATAATAACAATAACAACAGCAATAATAATAATAACACCGCCACCACCAACGCAAACAACAACAAAGAATCTCTCCCCCCCAACCCCCTCACTATGCTCCCTCTCCCCCCCCCCTCCAGGCAAAGTGACAACCCCTACAGCTAATCCCCACAGCAGTGCCTCTCCTAACACCTCCCTCCTCACTCCCCCCCTCCGCCCTACCAGCTGTCAGCCTAGAGCCGTCAGTCAGCTGGGAGAACAGTCAGCCTCCCTGCAAGGTTTCCTCTTCAGAACCGGAAGGAAAATGGAGTTAGAAAAAAAAAAAAAAAAAAAAGCGTCATAGGTGATGTGGACCGCACGTCAAGGCCCGAGGAAACGTTTGTTTGTTTTCTTGTTTTACTGTCGCGTTTGCTGTTTTTTTTTTTTTTTTTTTTTTTTTTTTTTATGTATGTGTGTTTTTTTTCTGCTAATAGGGTTGTTTATTCGTTGTTTTATATTTTCATAATTTAAATATATGAGGGAAACATATGGACTGTGCATGAACAAGACTCAAAAACTTTACGAAAATTAA
>NC_051420.1:12931098-12936098 GCF_015228065.2 Penaeus monodon
TTAGTATTGGGCTGAAATTGGGAAAGTTCGGTCTTCATAAGTTTCCTTGTTCTTGTGATGTGTGTGTGAGAGGGACTGTTAGTGTCAGTGTGTGTGAGTGTTAGCGTCAATGTGTGTGTGTATGGTAGTGATAGTGTCAGTGTGTTAGTGTTAGTATCAGTGTATGTTGGTGATAGTGTCAGTGTGTTAGTGTTAGTATCAGTGTATGTTAGTGATAGTGTCAGTGTGTTAGTGTCAGTATCAGTGTATGTTAGTGATAGTGTCAGAGTATGTGTGTGTGTGTGTGTGTGTTGTGTGTGTGTGCGTGTGTGTGTGTGTTTTTGTGTGTGTGTGTGTGTGTGTGTGTGTGTGTGTGTGTGTGTGTGTGTGTGTGTGTGTGTGTGTGTGTGTGTGTGTGTGTGTGTGTGTGTGTGCATGTGAAAGTGCTAGTGTCAATGTGTGTGTGTGTGTATGTGTCTAGGAGTGGTATAAAACGCTACCAAGCCTGTGTGTGTGTTGTCATGATCATTAATGTTAGTGTTAGTGTCAGTGTTAGTGTGTGTGTGTGTGTTAGTGTGTGTGCATCGATGTGAGTGTGGGTGGGTGGGTGTATGTGTAGGAGTGGTCTAAAACAGGACCAGCTATCAGAGAAAAAATAAGAAAATATTTTCCACATATGGCAGAGCAGGTATCGATGACAATATAAGTGACAAGAAATATAACGGAGCTAGAGGTGACAGAGAGAGAGGGATGAGGGAGATAGAGAAGAATGAGACAAAGAGAGAGAGAGAGAGAGAGAGAGAGAAGAGAGAGAGAAGGAGAGGAAGAGAGGGATATGAGAGATAGAGAAGAATGAGACAAAGAAAGAGAAAAGAAAGAAAAAAGAAAGATAAGAGAGAGAGAGAGAGAGAGAGAGAGAGAGGAGAGAGAGAGAGAGAGAGAGAGAGAGAGAGAGAGAAAGGCGGAGAGCCAAGGTTACTACTTTCCACTAATCAGTCCCTAATGTTGAGGCGAGTTCGTGCAATTTGATAACTGTGCAACTTATTGTGTTCTGAAAATCCTTCACTCTGTTTCGGGAATGACCTTCATTTATTTTGTTTTGGTAGACAAAAAAGCGGATAAAATGTATAGAAGTATAGAAAAAATATACTTTTCTTACTGTTTATGCATCTTAAAACTAAGTTAAACATACACACATACACAATCACATTCATCTAAAATTGTAATGTATGCTAGATCACGCTGGCTTGCATCATGCACTTGCATATATCCATAGAGAAGAACAAACAACGACCGACGTTGCTTTAGTGAGATCAGAGAATTTAGTTTCCCTGTTGAAGTTCTTGCGGGTTCCAAAATAAAGTCCTCAGTATAAGAGCATAAGTGTATACGGGCGCAAAAATAGAGTCCTCAGTATAAGAGCATAGGTGTATACGGGCGCAAAAATAGAGTCCTCAGTCCGAGAGCGTGAGATCTCGTGGATTGCTAAATCAGTCCAAGAGCATGAGGCCTTGCAGACACCAACATGAAGTCCTCATTCCAATTGAAGGCCTTGCGGATTTCAATATAAAGTCTTCAGGCGAAGATCATGAAGCTTTGCGAACGTAAACATAAAGTCCTGATTGCAAAAACATGAGACTTTACGGATACCAAAAATAAAGTCCACAGTCCAAGAGCATAAGGCCTTGCCAACGCCAATATCAAGTCCTCAGTTCAAGAGCATCAGGTCTTGTAGATTCCAAAGTAAAGACCTTAGTCCAAGAGCATCAGGCCTTGCAGACGCCAACGTAAAGTTCTCAGTCTCTGAAGATAAGAAAGGCAATCGTCCGACATGGAAGCGGTTGGTAATTACTTCTAATTACTAGCTCGTAAAAGTAGATCCGATGCCGGGATTGGAAACGCACCGAGGACACAGGTAAGGTGGGCTTTGGGTAAGAGTGGAGTGGGAGGTAGAGTGGGTTGCGGTGGAGTGGAGGTGACGTGCAGAAAGGGGGAAAGGATGGAAGAGTGGGTTGCGGTGGAGTGAAGGTAAGATGGTAGGAAATGGTAGGCGTGGTCTGGGGTGAGGTTAGGGTAGGATGGGCTATAAGTTTGGTGGAATGAGGGTAAGATGGAGGTGGGGAAAGGGTAGGTGTGGGCTGATGGGCACGGAGAAAATGGACGCACAGTGAAGTGGTGTAACAAAAGTGTCAGATGGGAGGAAGCTGAAGTTGGCTGGTAAATTCTTAGGCGTGGGGGTGAAGTAGGCAACGGGGGTCGGCTGAACGTGAGTTAGGGTGGAGGCCGGATAGACATGCATTGCGAGTCCAGTAAGGCTAGGGTGAGGCGGGGGTCGTGCGCATGCAAATCTAGAAAATTGGCTTCATTTCTAGGCAGTAAAGTTTGGGCGCCGATGTCTTAAGCAGACACGCACGATCATATAACGGTTGAAGGAGGCGGTGCGGACGGTCATGGATAAATTAAGAAATGTAAACAATATATTTTCTCTCCCCGTCTGTCAGCACGCACTCACATCCACACACGCACATGAAAACACGGAAGTACAAAAGATTCATCCCCAACATTATACACGCATTTATAAACATAAACACGTAAGCACCCGACTCTCGTGCACACATTCGCATTCTCACTTTTACACACACACACACACACACACAAACACACACACACACACACACACACACACACACACACACACACACACACACACACACACACACACACAGACACACACACAGAGAGAGAGAGAGAGAGACATAGTTAATCCTAGAAAACTAACATATACTTCTTGACGTTCCCGAGTGCATAGTACTATTATTAAGCCTCAGACCCAACTAAGGGAAGGGATGAGGATACGGGAGAAGGGGAGGAGGTCCTGGGGGATGGGGAGGATTAGGGTGGTCCTAGGGAAAGGGGAGGAATATGGGGGGTCCGAAGGGAAGAGGGGATCTTAGGGGAGGGGAAAGGGGTAAGGAAGAGTAGAGTCCAAGCAAGAACCGGGAAGGGGAAGGAGGAGACGATGGGTGGGGGATCCTAGCGGGAAAGGAAGAGGGAAAGGACGAGGAAGGGTTATAGGGATACAGGGAGAGGGGGAAGGAGGGGGAGATCCTAGCGGGAAAGAAGAGGAAGGACGGGGGAGGGGCAAGGGGGGATGGGAGAAGGCGGAGGAGGAGGAGGAGGAGGAGGAGGAGGAGGAGGAGGAGGAGGAGGAGGAGGAGGAGGAGGAGGAGGAGGAGGAGGAGGAGGAGGAGAGGAGGAGGAGGAGAGGAGGAGGAGGAGGAAGGGGATCCTAGTGGGAAGGGAGGAGAGGATGAGGGGGAGGGAGGTTTAACGATGAAGTCAAGGTCCCCCGATCATGCAGCTTTTGTGTCGGACTCTCCCTGCTAATTTTCCAGATGCCTTTTGGTCGCACACTCAAGCCAGGAGGACATTTCCTCGGCATAATCGAGACACCAACAAGGGCATTAATATCGCGCATAAGCTTCACGAAGGCATTTGCGAACGGCGTACAGAAAGCAAGGGATATTTTTACTGCTCACTTGCTTAAGTCAGTGTTCGGTCGTGTAGCCGAAGACGTGGGATTAGAATTTCTTTCCTCTATTGCTTTGTTGTGTTTTTGTTTTCTCTTCTTTTCCTTTCTTTCCTTAAATCCAGCCCTTCGAAACCTGTCCCTTTTCTCCCCTTTCCTCTCACTCTTCCGCCTTTCCTCTCCCCTTCCCAATCTTCCCTTTTTTTTTTTCTCTCGCTCTCTTTCTCCTTTTCATCCTCTTCCTTTTACCTCTCCCCCTCCTTCGCCCTCCTTTTCCTTCCTTCTCATCCGTCCCCTCTCCCCCCCTCCCAGTCCCATATCTCTTCCCTCCTCCCCTTCCCATTCCCTTTTCGTCACCCCCTTCCCCTCCCCCCTATCCCCCATTCCCCCTCCCCCCATCCCCCCTTCTCCGTGCGTCCACGAACTTGACCCAAATCGCCATAAAGCAAGGCACTCGACGCCGCGTCTCGCTCTCCCGGAAAGAGCAACCTGTCGACGTCCTTCCCCCGGGTGACCATTAGTCTCTGCGGGAAGGGTGGGGGGGGGGGCGAGAGGAAGGATGAGGTGGGGTGAGGGTGAGTTTGGGGGAGCAGGGGGATGGGGGAAGGGAGGAAAGGGTGTGGGAAGGGGAAGGGAGGAGGGGGTGTGGGAGGACTGTGGAGCAAGGGTGAGGGTGAGGGTGTGAGAGTAGATGGAAAGGGAGGTGGGGTGAGGGTGTGAGAAGGAAGGGAGGGAGGGTGGAGGAAAGGAGATGGGAAAAGAGGAGGGAGATGAATGATAGGAAGGGAGGGAAGAAGAAGGTGTGGGAAGGGAGGAGAGAGGGATGGAAGGAAGGAGAGGAGAGCAAGGAAGGAAGGAACGAGAGGCAAAACCCAATACACACAAACCTATGAACTAACTTTGGTCAACCAGAGCGGACCTCATTGACAACGTCCAGTGTACATCAGTAACTCATCATCTATTTATGTTACTCTGTTTTCTTCTTCTTGTTCTTCTTTCTTTCATTATCATTTTTTTCTTTTTCACATGTGGCTTCTGAACACGGAAAGTGACGCAATCAGGTTCGACAAATGCGTGTTAGACACAAGGACTTCGTTGACTTCTATGGCTAGTTTTAAAGGGAGAGAATGGTCATGAAAATGAGGATGAGGATAAAGATAAAGATGAAGATGACAGTGAGAGTGAGAGTGAGAGTGAGAATGAGAGGGAGAGAGAGAGTGAGAGAGAGTGAGGAAGAGAGAGAGAGAGAGAGAGAGAGAGAGAGAGAGAGAGAGAGAGAGAGAGAGAGAGAGAGAGACGGACGGACGACTGTTTCATTGTGGATTCAACACACATCCCTTACTTACTACCGATACTGCTGACTTTCATGGCGAATTTCAAAGAGAGAGATAACAGAAAAAAAAAAATCCAAGGGAATTTAACATCCATGCAGAGTTTTAGAGAAATAAATAAAAACATACAATCAAGGAATTTGTTTCATTGTGGATTCAAC
>NC_051420.1:12943598-12951098 GCF_015228065.2 Penaeus monodon
CTCCCTCCCTCCTTGTATCCTTCCTCCCTCCCCTCCCTCCTCCCTTCCTTCCATCCTCCCTTCCCTACCTCTCTCCCTCCCTTCCTTCCATCCTCCCTTCCCTCCCTCTCTCCCTCCCTTCCTTCCTTCCTTCTTTCCTTCCTTCCTTCCTTCCTCCCTTCCGTCCCCCCTTCCCTCTCTCCTTCTTTTCTTTCTTCCTTCTTTCCCCCTTCCCTCCCTCCCTCCTTCCTTCCTTCTCCCCCTCCTTCTTTCCTACTATCCCTCTTTCTTTCTCCTTACTATCCTTCTCTCTCCTTTCCTTCCTCCCCTCATTATCCCTCTCTCCCTCTTCCTCCACTATCACCCCCTTTCCTTCTCTCCTTTCTCCACCCGTCCTCCATCCTTCTCAACCCCCAACATCCCCATCTCTTCCCCAGATCTCCCCCCACGCCCTCCCCTCCTCTCCCACAGCCTCCCTCCCCTCTCCCCCCACCCAAGTCCTCTCCTCACTCTGCTTCCTCCCCCGTTCCGTTTCCCCCTCCTCCCTTCCCTCCCTCCCCCCCTCCAACCCCCCCTCTCTCCTGCCATCCTGTCTCCCCCTCTTTCCCCTCCTTTCCCTCCCCCTGCCTCCCCCCCCTATCTTTCTCCCCTGCCTCTCCTCCTATCCTCTCCGCCCCCTTCTTCCTAGCCCTGGGTCTGCCCCCCCCCCTTCCCTCTCCTCTCTCTTGCCACCTCCTTCCTCCCCCTCTATCCCCCTATCCCCTCCCCCTTCCACTCCTCTCCCTTGTCATCCCCTCTCTCTCTCTCTCCTCTCTCTCCTCCCTTCCTCCTCCCTCCCATCGCCTCCCTTCCTGGCCCTGCAACCTCTCCCCTCCCCCCCTCCCCCCTCCCACTCCTTCCCCTGCAACCATCCCATCCCCCTCCTGTTACCCCCTCTCACCCCTCTCTTCCCCTCCAACCACCCCTCTTCTTCTCTTTTTTTCTCTCCTCTCCCTCCCTTTCCGCCTCTTCCCTTCCACTCCTTCCACCCGTCCCTGCCTCCCTCCTCCTCTCTCCTTCACCTCCCTCCCTCCTCCCTCCCTTCTCCCACTCCCTCATCTCCCTCCTTCCTCCCTCTCCTTCACCTCCCTCCTCCTCCCTCCCTCCCACTCCCTCACCTCCCTCCTTCCTCCCCCCACCCTCCATCCCCTCCTCCCCCTCCACCCTTCCCCCACCCTCCATCCCCTCCCCTCCCACCATCCTCCTCCTCCCCCCCCTCCCTCCATCCCCCTCCCTCCCACCCTCCATCCTCCCTCCCCCCCTCCCTCCCCTTCCTTCCCGTGCAACTTTTTTCCATCTCGCGAACCGTTCCTTGACATAATCGCGCGTTCCTCTCTTCGCCCTCCGACCTCACGCCCTTCTCGGCTCCTTCCTGCCTTCCTCCCTCTGCTTTTTGCGGTTTGTTCTTCTTGTTCTTCTTCTTTCTTCGTTTTCCTCTTTGCTTTTTTTCTTTTTTTTTTTCTTTTTCTTGTTTTTTTCTTTTTCTTCTTGTTCTTTTTTCTTTTTACTTCTTGTTTTTTTTCTTTTTTTTCTTTTCTTCTTCCCGTTCTTTCTTTTTCTTCCTCTCTTCTTTTTTTCTTTTTCTTCTTTTCTTTATTCTTTTGTTCTTTTCTTTTTTCTTTTCCCTTTCCCTTCCTCTTCCCCTTTTCATATCCCACTCTCTTCCTTTTTCTCTTTCCGACTTTCTTCTTTTCCCCTTCCCCTCCTCTTTCGCTTTCCCTCCCCCCCCCCCTCTTCCTCTTTCTCACTCTCTTCTTTTCCCTTTCCCCTTTCTTTATTCCCTTCCCCCTCTTCGCCATTCTCTTTCTATCTCCTTTTCCCTTTGCTCTCTTTTTTTCATTTCCTCTCTCTTCCTCTTCCCCTTTCTCCTCTTCTTCTTATCCCTCTCCTCTTTCTTTATCCCCCCCCCTTCTTCCTCTTCCCCTTTCCCCTCTTCTTCTTTTTCCCTTTCCTCTTTCTTTATTCCCTTCCCTTCCTCTTCCCCTTTCCACTATTCTTCTTTTTCCCCTTTCCATTTTCCCTCTTTTTCTTCTTTCCCTTTCGCCTCTCTCCTCTCTCCCCCTTTCTCTTTCCCTCTCTTCTCCTCTTCCGCTTTCCCCTCCTTTACGTTCCCCTTCTCCCTTTCTTTTCCCCACACGTTCGCCTTCCCCTCTCCCTTTCCCCCCCCCCCACCCTTCTTTCTCCCTTCCATTTTTAATCCCTCATCTCCCCCTTTCGTTATTTCTCTCTCCCATCTTCCCCCTTCGTTATTTCTCCCTCTCATCTCCCTCCTTTGTTATTTCTCCTTCTCATCTCCTCTCTTTCTTATTTCTCCTTCTCACTTCCTTCCTTCCTTATTTCTCCCTCTCATCTTCCTCCTTCCTTATTTCTCCCTCTCATCTCCCTCCCTCGTCATTCCTCCTTCTCACTTCTCCCCTTCTTTCCCTTCCGTCACCATTCCTCTCATTTCCCCTCTCTCCCTTCCCCCTCATCCATCTCCTTTCCCCTCTGCCCCATCTTTCCCCTCCCCCCTCCCCTCCCCCTTTTCTCTTACTGGCTTCGAACCCTAACATTTCCGGGATGATTTTGTAACCTGAAGTAATATGCGGATGCTCTGGTTTCGAAACGCACGCACATGCACACACACACACACACACACACACACACACACACACACACACACACACACACACACACACACACACACACACACACACACACACACACACACACACACACACACACACACACACACACGCACACACGAACACACGCAAAAAAAAAAAAAAAAAAAAAAAAAAAAAACGAATGCACATACACAAACATATAATCACCATTGCACGTTGTTTTCCAATTCTTTAGGTACCCCTTAAAGTACCATTTTCTTTACATTATTAAACCCTTAAACGAAATATTTATTCACTCATTCACCCTTACACTCACCCTTAAACCTATTTCGTCCTTTCACCCTCACCAGGAAGTGCGTATCTCCTACCCTGTAGTGTGACCAAGGACTAGTTACTAGTTACCAGGACCGCCCAGTACCTTCCTGTAGGCTATAGGCTACTGGGTAAGTCAGTGACGTGGTAGGCCTATAATAGCACGGCGATTGCGTCATCATAAAGGGAATTTCGACCAGCTGATCATGCGTATTGGTTTTATGTGTACACTGAGCATTTGTATGTGTATGTGTATCCTGTGTACTTATACATATTTACAATAAGACTTTATGCATTTTTGGTGTATATACTTTGGTATTTATGTACATATGCATATATCCTGTATATTTTTATCTGCAGTTTGTGTATTCTGTGACCTTGAATGTATGTATGTATATGTGTACGCTGTGTGTATGTATATGTATATGTCCTTGTATGTATTTGTACATATATGTGTAGTCTATGTACTGGAATTACATGCATGTGTCTGTGTATGTGTCTGTATATACCTGTGTATCTTATGTATCTGTACGTATACATGTCTGTATTCTCTATAACGTTCTTGATCATAAGTGACTCAAAGCAAAAAGAAAGACGTAAAAAAAAAAAAAAAAAAAACAGAGGTCATAAGGTTAAGAACTGGATTTTCTCGAAATGACGCGGCTGACATTCAGTAGTGGGTGGGGATGTGATGGGGGGGGGGGAGGTTAAAAGGGGTGGAGGTGGGGGTGGAAGTTGTGTGTGTGTGTGGGGGGGGGTATAGGAGGTACAGGTGAGGATGGAGGAGGGGGGATTAGAAGGGGAGGGGGATAGGGGAGGGTAGAGGTTAGAGGACGTGAGGGGGGGGGGGTTAGAGGGAGGTAGAGGTGAGTGGGGGGATAGAGACCTTGATTAGCTTAGTTATATGACTGTGTAGGAAGGAAGGGAGGAAGGGAGGGAGGGAGAGAAGGAAGGAAGGAAAAAAGAAGGAAAAAGAAGGAAGGGAGGAAGGGAGGAAGGAAGGAGGATAGGAAGGGATGATGGAAGGAAGGAAGGAAGGAAGGAAGGAGGGAGGGAAGGAATGAAGGAAGGAGGGAAGGAATGAAGGAAGGAGCGAAGGAAGGAAGGAAAGAAGGAAGGACGAGCGGAATGAATGAATGAATGAATGAAGGAATGGATGAATGAAGGAAGGAAAGGGTACCTGTACACGGAGACTGGACAGAGAGGAAATGTCAATTCATTTCTATATTTCTGGTTCGTTTTAATTGTTTTCTTTAATTTTCTTCCAAGATATGTGTCATCTAGAGACATTTGCGCATCCACACCTTCCCAGCCGCAGAGACACACATGTATATAAATAGATAGATAGAAAGATAAACAGACCGATAGATAGCTTAATAGATGAGTATATAGGCATAGATATAGATATAGGCAGGTAGATAAATAGATATAGGTAGATGAGCACACACACACACCACACACACACACACACACACACACACACACACACACACACAACACACACACACACACACACACACACACACAAACAAACACACACATACATACACACAAACACACATACATAGAGAAAGAAAGAGAGAAATAGAAACAACCCCATAACCACAACCCCGTTCAAGAAAACAACAACTCCTGGGCTGCGTTTTGATAAAGTAAATGATGATGTTTACGTCGCTGGCGAGCGAAATCATGGAGAGCGAAAGGAAGAAAATACAGGGGCAGCGCTGACCTTCTCCCTGGGGTCACGATTCTGGCGCGCCGTGAGGGGTTGTGGAGGTTGTGGAAGGGGGGGAGGGGAAGGGAAGGGGATGTGGAAGGAAGGGGAGAGGGGAGAGGGGAGGGGAGGGGAGGGGGGAGAGGGAGCGGGAGGTTGTGGAGGTTGTGGAAGGGAGAGAGGGGAGGTGGAGGGGAGAGGGGAGAGGGGAGGTTGTTGGGGAAGAGGGAGAGGAGAGAGGGAGGTTGTGGAAGTAGGAGAGGGGAGAGGAGGGTTGTGGGAGGGGGGAAGGGAGAGAGATGACATGTAGGCTGTGGAAGGAGGGGAGGGGAGAGGGAGGTTGTGGGGGGAGGGGAAGGGGAAAAGGGGGCTGTGAAAGTTGAGGGAGAGAGGTTGGGGAGGAAGGGGACAGAGGTTTGTGGAGGCTGGGGACGGGGGAGGGGCAGAGAGAGAGATAAGGGGTTGCTGAGGTTGTGAAGGCTCCTGGGGGAGGGATAAGGAGAATGGGGGTTGTGGGAAAGGGGGGGAGGGGAGGGGGAAGGGGTTGTGAAGGGCGTCGGGGAGAGAGGGGGTTGTAGAGGTTATGGGGGAGAAAAAGAGGGGGTTGTGGAAAAGGGGTTGTAGAGGTTGTGGGAGAGGGGAAAGGGAAGGAGGAGTGTGGAGGGGGAAAGGAGGTTGTAGAGGTTGTGGGGGAGGGGAAGATGGAAGAAGAAGGTGTTGTTGGGGGAAGGGAGGGAGAAATAAGAAGGGGGATAAAGAGGGAGGGGGGAGGGGAAGGGGGTTGTGGGAATTGTGAGAGAAGGAGGAGGAGGAGGAGGAGGATAAGAGGTTGTAGGTTTAAGAAGAAAGGTGAGTGAGGTTGTGAGAGGTTGGAAGGAAGGGGGGGGAGAGGGGAAGGGTGGTAGAGGGGTCGTGGAAGAGGAGGTGGAGCAAGGGGAAATGGAGGGAAATGGGGTTGTGAGGGAAACGGTTAGGGGAAGGGGTCATGAAAGGGAGATGACGGCGAAGGGAAGTGGAAGAATAATGATAGGGAACCATTACGGAGATGGAGAACAGAGAGAAAGGAAAAGAGAAGAGATAGGAAGAGGCGACAGCTCAGTTTCAGGGAAAGGGGGGAGGAAAAGGAGTTCAAAGGGGGGGTGGGGGCGGGTAAATGGGAGCTTGGTGACCTCGAACTAGCCAGACCACGGGGAAGGGGGGGAAGGGGGGTCTAATCAACGGAAAACGCAGGGGTAAACTCAGGTGGGAGGGACTAGTATTAGGGAGGGGGGGAAGGGAGGGGGGGGAGGGGAGGGGGGAGGATACAGGGAGGGGCACGAGGGAAAGAGGAAGCAGAGGGAACAGGGTAAGCGAGAGGAAGATGGAGGAGGGGAGGGGGCGATAGGAAAGCAGGAAGAGGAAGGGGAGGAAAAGGGAGCAGAGAAGTAGCGGAGGGTGAGGGGAAAGAGAGAGAGAAGAGAAGGAGAAGTGGGAGAGAGAAGAGGGACGAGAGAGAGAGAGAGAGAGAGAGAGAGAGAGAGAGAGAGAGAGAGAGAGAGAGAGAGAGAGAGAGAGAGAGAGAGAGAGAAAGAGAGAGAGAGAGAGAGAGAGAGAGAAAGAGAGAGAGAGAGAGAGAGAGAGAGACAGCCAACTAACCAGAGAGACAGACAGAACGAGAGACAGAGACACAAACCAAAAGAAAGAGATTGAACTCGCGAGGGAAAGACCTTCCCTCCGTCCCTCCCCCGCCAGACTCCCCCCCCCTCCCCTCCGTGCTCCCGAAGGCCGAACCAGAACTCGGAAGGAACGTAAGAGCGTGTGAAAGAACGAGCATGAACGTGATCGAACGGACCCACAACTACCTCGTGCATGCGTGTGTGCGTGCGTGCGCTCCCTTCCCCCTCCCTCCTCCACCCCTTTTTGCGTGCATGAACCGACCTGGAAAGCTACAGGAGTTTTCCGTGTCTGCAAACGCCCGAACGCACACACAAGGTGAAAAGAAACACAGGCAGGAGCATAAGCTTACATGTATTTGCATGTACGAGAGAAGGTTAATTAATCTCGATTCAAATAAAGAAGGAATTTATAATGATAATAGTAATAGTAGCAGCAGTAGCAATAGTAGTATTAGTAGTAGTAATAGTAGTTGTAGAAGTAGTAGTAGTACTTGTAGTAGTAATAGCAATAGTAGTAGTAGATATAGTAGTAGCTGTAGTAGAAATAGATGTAGTAGTAGGAGGAATACATAGTATCAGTAGGAGTTACAGTAGCAGTAGCAGTTGCAGTAGAAGTAGCAGTAGCAGTAGCAGTAGTAGTAGCAGTAGCAGTAGCAGTGGCAGTGGCAGTGGCAGTAGCTGTAACAGTAGCAGTGGTAGTAGCAGTAAATATGAGATTAATAAGAACAACAACAAAACAACTAAAATAATAAATTTAAAACGTACACATACTTTAAATAATATCAAACACACTCCTTCCTCCTCATTTAGCAGCAGATCGAGCTATCAAACACTCTCCCCGCATCCCTCAAATACACAAACACGTATCGCACATTTTCTTCATTCAGTTGTCTCTTTTTTTGTATTGTATAAATGCCTTTCGCAAACCATCTGCCTACCAGCTGATCCATGTTGGAATTTCTAAAAAAAAAGAAGAAACTTTTTGTTTAGAAGAATCTCACATATTGATTTTATGTTTCAATGGAGCCCAAAAGGGGCGGAGATCTATCAGGTATGTGTATAGATATGTATATATTATTTACAATGCGCCTCTTAAAAAAAAAAGGAAAAGAAAAAGAAATTGAAACGATTAGTAGCAATAAAGTTTAGCCTTCCTCTAACATAAAAGAACGAAATAATACAGCTTAGTTTACTT
>NC_051420.1:12956098-12961098 GCF_015228065.2 Penaeus monodon
TGATAATAGTAATAATAATGATAATAATAATAGTAATAATAGTGATAATGATGATGATGATGATGATGATGATGATGATGATGATGATGATGATGATGATGATGATGATGATGATGATGATGATGATGATGATAATAATAATTACAATAACAATAATGATAATAATAATAACAATAACAATTATGATAATGACAATGACAATAATTATGATAACAATAATAATGACAGCAGCAATAATGACAATAACAATAACAAGTAATGGTATTAATGATAATGATAATAGCAATGATAATGGTAATATTTATGATGATAATAGTAATATTGGGAATGTTGATAACAATAATGGTAATAATGATCATTACAGTAATCATTATGGTAATGGTGATAATGAGAATAATAATATGAATGAAGATATGATAATATTAATATAGAAAATATAAATGATATATTAATGATAATATAGTAATGGTAACAATAAATTAATAAAATTGGTAATATTCATTATTTCTAATAATGAAACTGATAATATCGTAATATCAATAGTAATGCTAATTAATGATAATATGATAATAATTACTGATAACAATAACAATAATTAATAATGATAATTATAACAACAAAAATAATAATGATAATAATAATGACAATACTAGTAATGGTGATGATGATGATGATGATGATGATGATGATAATAATAAATGATAATAATGATAATAATAATAAATAATAATAATAATAATAATAATAATAATAATAATAACAGTAATAATAATATAATAATGATAATAATAATAAACAATAATAATAATTATGATAACAACAACAATAATAATAATAATAACAACAACAATAATAATAATGATAACAATGATAGTATTAATAATGATGATGATGATAATAACGATAATGGTGATAATGATAACAATTGATAACGATTTCCACAGTGATATCAACAACGATAATGGCAATAAATGACGCTGGAAGACGAAGAAGGCAATGAATGGTGTAGGAGAAGATAAAGAAGGAAGATGAAGAAAAACGAAGATTAAAATAAAAGGATAAAAGAAAATGAAGTAGGCGATGAAGAAGAGGAGAAAGAGGAGATGAAAATAAGATATAAAAAAAGAAAAATTATAAGAATAAGAGATAAAGAGAAGGAAGAAAAGAAAATATAGATAAGAGATAGAAGAAGGAGAAAGAGAAGACAAAGAGAGGAATGGAGAAGGCGAGGAAATAGAGGAAGGAAGGAGAAGAAGAAAAAACAAGAATGAAAAGGAGATAATAAAGAAAGAAAAGGATGACGAAGAAGAAGAAGGTGAAGAAGAAACAGAAAAAGAAGAGAAGGCGAGGATAAAGAAAGAAGCAGATGAAGAAGAAGAAGAAGGAGAGAAATAACAAGAAAGAAGGAAAAAAATGGAAAGAAGAACTAAGCAAAAAAGGAATAATAGAAAAGAAAAGAAAAGGAAAAGAAATAAAATTCAGAAGAGAAGAAAGAGGAAGAGAAGGCGAAGAAGAAGAAGAAGAAGAAGAAGAGAAGAAGAAGAAGAAGAAGAAGAAGAAGAAGAAGAAGAAGAAGGAGGAGGAGGAGAAGAAGAAGGAGGAGGAGGAGGAGGAGGAGGAGGAAAGGAGGAGAAACACAAACAACGATTTATTTTTCAAAGTCAAAACATCCTGTGACCTTGATTTGCTCTCCTTACATATATATTATCATCCCCTTCTATTTCCTGTCTTCGTTCTCCCCTTTTCCTATGTCCTTCGTCTCTCCTTTATCTGCCTTTTCCTCCCCCTTTTCTCCGATTTTTTTCTCTTTCCACTCTCTCCTCTCTTTATCATTCCTTTTCTCTTTTCTTTCCTATCTCTTTCCTTCCCTTCCTCTCTCTTCTTTTCTATCTCTCTTTTCTCTCTTCTATTTCTTTTTTTATTCTTTTCTTCTTTCTTTTCTGTTTCTTTTCTCTTTTCTCTTTCCTCCTCGCTTTTTTATCTTCACTTCCTCTCCTTTCCCGTCTCTTATCTCTCTTTGTCATCTATCTTTCTATTCTTTTCTCTCTCTTCCGCATCATTAACTACGCCATTTATCCCATTTATCTCCCTTTTCCTTTTCTCTTTTCGTCATTTCCCACTTTCTATCACCTTTCTCGTCTTCTGTCTCTCTTTTCTCTATTTTTCTTTTTTTTTTACTTTCTACTCCTTTTTTTTCTCCTTCTTTTCTTTTTCCCCTTTTTCTCTCTCCTTTTCCCTTTCCTCCTCCCTTTCCTTGTCCTTTCTCCTTCCTTCCTCTTTTCTATTCTCCACCCTTCCTTTTCCCTCCCTTTCCCCTTCCCTTTCCTCCCCCCCCCCTTCCTTTCTCCTCCTCCCTTCTCTTCCCTTTACACCTTCCTCTCCCTTCCTGTCTCCTCCTCTCTTTCCCTTCCCCTTCCTCCCCTTCTCCTCCCTTTCCCTTCCCCTTCCTTTCCTCTCCTTTTCTCCCTTGCTCTTCCTCTCCTCTCCTTTCCTCCCTTTCTCTTCCCGTTCCCCTTCCTCTCTCTTCCTCCCCATTCCCCACTCAACCTCCACAACGCTTCCCACTAATCATAAGCCACAAGCTCTGTCTTTAACACGTCAGATCACCGCGTGCAAGGTGGGATAATGCGCTCTGGGGAAGTGAGCCTCGGGCAGTTTGTTTTAGTGCTCATAACATATAATTGTGAGTGTGTGAGTGTGTGAACTTGCGTGCAAGAGAGAGAAAGTGTGTGTGTGTGTTGTGTGTGTGTGTGTTTGTGTGTGTGTGTGTGTGTGTGTGTGAGAGAGAGAGAGAGAGAGAGAAGAGAGAGAGAGATAGAGATAGATAGATAGATAGATAGATAGAGAGAGAGAGAGAGAGAGAGAGAGAGAGAGAGAGAGAGAGAGAGAGAGAGAGAGAGAGAGAGAGAGAGAAGTGTGTGTCTGTATCTATATATCTATTTGTCTGTCTGTCTATATATATTTACATCTAATATATTTGTGATAGGTTTATATATACAAAAGAGGGCGAGTGGGCCAAAAATGAGAGAAGAGAAGAGAAGAGATAGAGCGATAGAGAGAAGAGAAGAGAAGAGAAAAGAAGAGAGATCAAACGAGAAAGAGAGAGAAAGAAAGTGAGAAAGAGAGAGAGGAAGAGAAGAGAAGAGAAGGGAAAAAAAGAGAGAGAGAGAGAGAGAGAGAGAGAGAGAGAGAGAGAGAGAGAGAGAGAGAGAGAGAGAGAGAGAGAGAGAGAGAGAGAGAGAGAGAGAGAGGGATTAATACACACCACAAGGAGAAAGATCGTGAAAGGCATATTCATAAACCACCAGACCTTCAAGTTGGTGAAAATAACGACCGAATACGTGCAGGTTAGAATAACGGACTTCAATAACGCAATAAAAACGAGTACTTTTCGCGTTTTATGATAATTTTGTTGTTACTATTATCACCATTGCTATTACTATTTTCATTATCATTATTAGTATTTCATCAACATTACCATTACTATTATTTTTGTTGTTAACATCATCATCATCATCGTTCATTATAACCATTATCATTGTTATTATCCTCCTCCTCATTTTCATTATTATTATTGTTATTATCATGATAATTATCACTATAATTATGATTACTATCACGTCATCATTACCATTATAATTATTATATTCATTATCATTACAATCATTGCCATTTTCATCATTACATAAATACCATCATTAATTCTATCAACATTGTTACCACCATCACTATTATCATCATCATCGCAATTTTTCGCCCTCATTTACGTCTGTTTAGCGATATTTTCTTCAGTAATGAGACCTCAACCTCCTTGTGGGTTTGTAATTGGAGTTTCTCGCGTCTCAAATTCTCCCAGAGAAAGTGGATGATTGACAGAACCCATTTTCCATTAAATTTTTTTACGAGTTTCGCGGAAAAAAAAGAAGTACAATAATTAATCATTCCCCCCATTCGCGTATAAGATCATATGACGGGGGGGGGGGGATGAGGTGTAAAAAAAAAAAAAAAAAAAAAAAAAAATATATATATATACATATGCATATATATATATATATATATATATATATATATATATATATATATATATATATATAAAGGAATAGTGAAAATTTCATTTTATTTATGTCTCACTTGATATTCATGTTCTTAAGCAACAGAGGTGTTGTTAACGAATAATGTTATGTGAGGATTAAAGAATATATATATTTTCTTTTATTCTCTTTTTATACTTTATTTTGATGTTGTAAATCTGATAAAGAAGCTTTTGCCTAAGTCCTTAGTTATCAGTAATAATCACGATACCTTTTAATCACCGTAATTAGCTGGAGGTAATTAACGACATGAACATTTGAAACAAGTTCAACCAGATCGCGTCGTTAAACCAATTAAACCAGATATTATGATGTGCAGAAGATATTTCCAGAATATTATGAAGATATAACGATGTGAAGATATCAGAATATTAGGGGAAATATTATCAGAGTATCAGGAAGGTATAAGGTGAAGATATCAGAATATTAGGGGAAATATCAGAGTATCAGGGAGATATAAGGTGAAGATATCAGAATATGAAGATATGAAGATATAAGGATGATCTTATGAATAAGATGATATCAAGATATCGTGGTATTATAAAGACATTATCAAGATATCGCAATGTGAGACTAATAAACCGTATTTTATAATCCCACTAAGCCCATTTGAGAAATGATGAAGATATTAAACCTATCGCGTTATTAATCTCGTTGAATTATTACGATATTATGATATATGTCAAAATGATACGAGTTACATCATATCGCAGTATATCAAGGAAATTAATTGAGTAATTAAGCTATCATCAAATTGATATAGACAGAGGGAGAGTTTAACCAGAACTGTTTTCAGAATTTTTCTTGGTGAAAATCAGTGAAGGCTTTTCAACAATAGTTTTTCAAGGAGGATTGATTTTTGCCTTGACAGAAAACAGCTACTGAAGGGTACTTGTTTCTCATGGAATA
>NC_051420.1:12963598-12973481 GCF_015228065.2 Penaeus monodon
GTCTTTGCAACTGACAATATTAATGCTATTAATTAGTGCAATTCAAGGAATGAATTCAATCTTAGCGGAAATCGATTAATTTATTAACTGGTAAATATCAACGCAATATAATGAAATTACAATATCAAAGATCATGTGAAGCAGAAAACAGATAAGAGTTATTATTATTATTTTATTATTATTATTATTATTATTATTATTTATTTATTTATTTATTTATTTTTTACACTCTATATACAGCTAGACAGTTATGACTCACTGTTATATAATTATCAGTCATGAAACTTAGTTAACAGTATCTAATACTATATTATATCTTAATGAATTAAATGTTATAAATCAAAATGACAGTCTTTATAAAAGCAATTAAATAATTTGATATGTCAAAGTTAATAAATCAATTAGATTATTATACAAAAGGAAGAATGTCCACACATGAGCAGCAGATATTTAATGAAAATAAATAGTGAATTAAATATCGTTTTGAGATTAAAATTATCATAAGAAAAACTAAGAATTCATTATAATAAACAACAAACTAAGCTGTATTTCTAAGTGAATTCATCTAAAATCAAGCAATTAAAAGCAATACTCATGACAAAAGCAACTTTTTTGATAGACAAAAAATCAATCTAAAACTCCGCCAAGACACTTCCACTGAGCTGTCAATCTTGGAAAGCACTTGATTATTTTATTATAACCTTATTTCCATCAACTGTTAATAAAGATATATCTAACGCAATATTGCCTTTACTTCGGTTAATTTTGATGAAGTTGTTTCGTTTCATCTTCATAAAAATCTTCATTTCCCTAATCTTAAGTATAATTCAGAATAGCACTCTCATGTTACTATCTTTCCATTTCTAGTTCCTTTCCACTATTTTCCATCACGATCACTTCACTCGGGCTTCCCGGGATGAGCCGCCAAATGAACATGGCTACTGGACGCTACTCCGAAAATCTCCGTCACTGAGCGTCCTTTTATTTTCGTTATGGGACTCATACTTTAACGCCCTTGCTAGTTATCATTTAATTATTTCTTATAGTCCTGTATCATGACTTTTCTGTGTTCCGGCAAATTGTTAACACTGTATTTACCACTTTTAACTTTTTTCTACCTGCCATCCGAGTTGATTTCTTGTTATAAGAGTGATACACTATGATCTCTATCGACTGGAACTGTTGTTGCTTCGCACTCATGATCTCTTTCTCCGCTTCAGCTGGTCCATCACGTAGTGTCATCTTCTGTCATATGATGATTTCGCCACTCTTAGTCATAGTACGCTTCTGTTTTTTTCAAGTGCATCTTGTCCTGTATTTTTCTTTTCTTTTTTTTTGTATGGAATCTGTTTCGAGTCCTCGCGATGCTATTCTGTTATTGGTTTCTCGTCCCAGCTTGTTTGTTTCATCCGTTCATATAGCATCCGCTTATCCGTCGTGTTCGCGTGGTAATGACTAAGCTTTCGAGTGTCTGCGACATTCCTCCTCCTTTCCCTCTTTCTCTTTCTCGTCCTCCTCCTCCTCCTCCTCCTCTTCTTCTCTCTCTCTTCTCTTCCTCTCTTCTCTCTTCTTTCCTTCTTCTTCTCCTTCTACTTCTCCTCCTCCTCCTCCTCCTCCTCCTCCTCCTCCTCCTCCTCCCCACCTCCTCCTCCTATCATCATCACCACCACCCACCATCAAATCATTATCATCATTATCATTACCATCATTATCATTGTTATCATAATTTTGATGTTATTCCTCTTGATTCATGCTCAGGATTTGTTTTCTCTGCGTCCATAGACCAGTAAGTCAGCAAGTCTTTCGGGTTTGGCAAATGAGAATTTCCTGCGACGAAAAAAAAGGAATTTACGAAACGAAAAAAAAGGAGAAAAAAAAACGAAAAAAAAACAAGGTTATGGTTATCTGTGTTAATTGCTATGTTGAAACAGGGTGGTTTCCCTGCACTCGCCTGACTGTTTGACTGTTTATGGGATTTTTTTTTTATCTGTCTGTTTGTCTGTTAGTCTGACTCTCTCTTCTCTCTCTCTCTCTCTCTCTCTCTCTCTCTCTCTCTCTCTCTCTCTCTCTCTCTCTCTCTCTCTCTCTCTCTCCTCTCTCTCTCTTCCTCCCCCTCCCCTCTCTCTCTGCCTCCATCATTGTTTATTTATTCATTCATCATTCTTTTCATTACTTCTTCATCGTCTATTTACCTATTCTAAGGTGAGCCGCCATCGCTCTAGTTATGCATATTTACTCCCAAACAAACAATGGCGTGTAAAGAAAATTCCATTGTTTCTAAAGACCATTAAATTGATTCGAAATTATGTCCAAATTTTTATATTTATTTAAAATAGGAAGTTAAAAAGAGGAGGAGGAGGAGGGGAGGAGGAGGAGTAGGAGGAGGAGATGATGAAATAGAAGAAGAGAGAAAAGAGAGGGAGAAAGGAAGAAGAAAGAGAAGAAGAAAAAATACAAAGAAGAAAATAATAGAAGAAAAAGAAGAAGACGAAAAGTAGAAGAAAAAGAAGAAAAAGTAGAAGAAAGAAGAAGGAGGAGAAAAAAGAAAAAGGAGAAGAAACGAAAAAGAAAAGCAGAAGAAGAAGAAGAAGAAAGAAAGGGGAAGAAGAATTGAAAAAAAAAAAAAAAACGAAGTCGAAAATAAAAAATTATATAAAAGAATTCGGCTCATACACATACCCCCCCCCCCCCAGCCCTCACCCCCCACACTCCCACAACCAGCTTGCATGTATCCACCCACATTCACGCCCACAGCCACGCCACGCCCACCAGCCAGTACTAGAATAGGGCGTAGATTAGTGAATGGGGGGGAGTACAGAGCAGGGGGAGAGGGGGGGTTATTGTGGGGTCACTGCAGCTGCTTCTTGTGATTCATTGTTTTGAATAATTAAGATGGCACTTCGTACCCACCTTGCCCCCCCCCCACCCCCTTCCCCTACCATCTTCCTCCTCCCTGCCCCCTCTCTGCCCCCCTGCCCCTCTCTGCTCTACCCCTCCCACCTCTCAGAGAGGGGAGAAGGAGGGGGGGGGGGAGAAAAGAGAGGGCAGAGAGGGGGTTAGTTGGAGGGGGGAGAGGAGAGAGGAAAGGGGAGAGAGGGGAAAATAAGAGGAGAGATGGGAGAGGGGGAGGGAGGAAAGAGGGGAGTTGGAGGGGGAGAAAGGAGAGAGGGGGCGAGAGGGAAGGAGAAGAGAGAGGGTTAATTGAAGAGAGGAAGAGGAGAGGAGAGAGAGGAGAGAGGGCAAGGGGAGAGAGAGGGAAGAGGAGAGAGAGAGGAGAGAGGGGAGAGAAGACATAGAAGAGAGAGGAGAGAGGGGACAGGAATGAGGCGAGAAGGAGGGGGGGAGAGGAGAAGGGGGAGGGAAGAGAAGGGGCAGAGGAGAGGGGAGGGGGAGAGGAGGGAGAGGGGGGTTGACCACGCCCAAGCCTTACATGTAGAACGCACCTCCTTCAATGTCGACGTCTGTAACGTCTTTTGTGTATCGTTCTGTTCTGAAGTTATATTTGTTCTTCGTCTGGTTTCTCTTATGCGTTTTTTATCTATATTATGTTCTTCGTTTTTCGTCTTCGTTGTGTTTTTTTTTTATTTCCTTTGATGGCATTATCCTTTTCTCAAATATATATATATATATATATATATATATATATATATATATATATATATATATATATATATATATATTATTTTTAAAGGAAGGCTGTCCTTGCTCATTCATAATTTTTTCTGCATTCTTTCATCTCTCTCTCTCTCTCTCGCTCTCTCTCTCCCCTATTTAACGTATCAATCACCTGCCTTTCTCCATTCTTTTCCTTCTTCTCTTTCCGCCTCTACTTCCTCCCCTGTTCTTCACCTACGTTCTCCATCTCCTGTCCTTCATTCATCCTATACCTGTAATTATCAAGGTTGTCCTGCAGCCTCTGTTGTCAGATTTTCTTTAGATAATGAATGAAGTATTCTTCGTATTATGCATTTGTATCTTTTTTTGTGTTTGTTATCTGTAACCTTAGACTTTCGTATTAAGTTTATTTGTAACGTTTAGATAATCTTGATTCACTGCTTTCGGTACTTCAAGACTGTAGTTTACATTTTTTTTCTTCAAATTCTGTTCTTGTGTGAATGGAATACGAAAATATTTGCTGTGTGTTTGTGCGTGTCCGTTTGTGTGTGTGTGTGTATGTGTGTGTGTGTGTGTGTGTGGTATGTGTGTGTGTGTGTGTGTGTGTGTGTGTGTGTGTGTGTGTGTGTGTGTGTGTGTGTGTGTCAATTTGAAAAAGGTGGGGGTGGGGCAGGATTGTTGAAAAACACGTCTTTTTCATACTGCATTTTCATATTTATTTATTTATTTATTTCTTTAGTGATATATTATAAGACTGTCATGGCACGATTAGCAGGATAGCGAATAAGGAGGTAGTTAATACAAAATGGTCTGTTTCAACGAAAAGTCTGTCGATGTATATCTGCTAAAAATCACATCATATAAAAAATTTTAATTAAAAAAACACAAGTAATGATAATGATGACATTAATAGCATCAGCAATGTAAATGATATCTTTAATGACAATACTGACACGGATATAATAATAAGAACCAAAATAACGTTAATATTGATATAACGACATAACAACAACAAAATCAAGTCACCATTCACTCCAAAAACGAAAAATAGGACAGCCAGATAAACGAAATAATTATTGCTATAGAGACAATGAACTGGACAAAAATAACAAAATGGCAGGTAAAAGTAATACTCATAAATAAAGTAATACGTAAAAGTAATAAGTAATAAGTAAATAAGTAAATTAAGCAAATAAGTAAGTAATAAGTAAAGTAAGTAATAAGTAATACTCATTTGAGGTAAACTAAGTTAAGAAAAATGATAAGAAAATATGGGTTAAAAACTAAAGAGTTGGATTAATAAATATACGGATAAGGATAGAGATTAAGAGATGAAATATAAAATAGGATATTTTCAAAAATCAAATAGCGATATTAACCCCCCCCCAAAAAAAAAAAAAAAATATTAGAAATAAAAAAAGAAAAAAAAAAATAGAGAATCAAATAATCAAATAACAAGACAGTGGAAATGATAAGATAAACGAAGAACACGACAAAAAAAACAAAAATACGAACAAAGAAAAGAAAATCGAAAAAGCAACAAAGACAAATAAAACGGAAACGAAGAAGAAGAAAAAAGCAATAACAAGAAACAGAAAAACAAAGAAATCAGAAACGAAGAGAAAAACGAAGAACAAACTCAAACATAAAGAAAACGGAAACGAAGAAACGGAAAAAAACAGGAAAGCGAAACGAAAACGAAAAAGAACAACAAACATAAATACAAAGAAAAAGAAAACGAAGAACCGAAAAGAAAACGAAGAACAACAAACACAAAAACAAAGAAAAGAAAACGAAGAACAACGGACACAAAAGCAAGAAAAAAAAGCGAAGAACCGAAAAGAAAACGAAGAACAACAAACAAAAAAAACAAGAAAAAAAAGCGAAGAACCGAAAAGAAAACGAAAAACCACAAACACATACACACAAAAACAAAGAAAAAAACCGAAGAACCGAAAAGAAAACGAAGAACAAACACAAAGACGAAGAGAACGAAGCAGACGAAGCAGACGAAGACGGCAGAAGAGCCTCGCAGGCCCCGCCAGCGCCGGCCGCCCGCCTCCGCTGTAACCCGATATCGAGGCAAAAGCTGCGCCCAAAAGTCCAATAACAATTATAATAAAATACTAAATTAATAATAAAATGGGATAACAAATGGTGACAATAATTGCAGCGCATTTTAGTGTTTTCCAGATTTTTTTTCTTTTTATTTTTATTCATTTATATATATATATATATACATAATATATATATATATAATATATATATATATATATATATATATATATATATATATATATATTTTTTTTTTTTTTTTTTTTTTTTTTTTTTTTTTTTTTTTTTTTTTTTTTTTTGTCTTACGTCTGTTTGGTATCTGTTTTTTTTTTTTTTTTTTTTTTGTTCCTTCTCATGTTTATTATTGTTATTGTTATCATCATTATTATCATTATTACTGTTATTATTATTATTATTATTTTATTATTATTATTATTATTATTATTATTAGTAGTAGTAGTAGTAGTAGTAGTATCATTATTATTATTATTATTATTATTATTATTATTATTATTATTATTATAATTATTACTACTACTACTACTACTACTCTTATTACTATAATTGTTATTTTTATTATCTTTATTATCATCATTTCTAATGTTCAAAATTTCTGTTTTTTATTTTTTTTAGCTCGTTTTTTTATTATTATTTTCATTTCTTTTTTAATATATCTTTTGTTTCCTTTCATTTACTCTTATTTGTTTTATTGCTGTTATT
Organism: Penaeus monodon; assembly: GCF_015228065.2. NCBI lineage: Eukaryota > Metazoa > Arthropoda > Malacostraca > Decapoda > Penaeidae > Penaeus > Penaeus monodon. The sequence goes on from NC_051420.1 coordinate 12,969,989, forward strand.
CTATTTTTGTATAATAAAAAAGACAAAGGATTTATTATTATTATTATCATTGTTATTATTATCATTGTTATTATTATTATTACTACTACTATTATTATCATTATTATCATATTTATTATTGTTATTATTATTATTATTATTATTATTATTATTATTATTATTATTATTATATTATTATTATTATTACTATTATTTTTGTTATTGTTATTGTAATTATTATTATTATTATTATTAGTATTATTATCATCTTTATTATTTATTTATTTGTTTATCTTTTTTCTTTGGGGGGGGGGGGAGGGGGTGTTGTGCTTCTTTTTCCCTTCTTTCATTTATCTTTTTTTCTTTCTTTCTTTCTTTATTATTTCTTCTTTTTTATGTGTTTCTTTCCCTTTTCCCTTCGTTTATTTCTTATTTTTACTTATTATTACCTTTTTTTGCTTTTCTTCTCTTATTTTCCTTCCTCCTTTCTTCGTTTTCCCTTCACCTTTTTTCTCCTCATTTTCTTCTATGTCCTTTATTTATCTTTTTTATTTAGCTTCCACTTTCTAGCGTAATTTAATTTTGTCATTTGTTTGTCTTATTATCGTTTCATTAATTACGGTAATAAAGAAAGCGATAATGATAATTATGGCGATAAAGACGATAATAATGAAGAAAATAGTAATAAACAAGAAAACACGAAGAAAATCATTCGTGGCAATATAGTGATAAAAAAAAAAAAATCTTGCGATCGATTCATATGAACGAAAATGGTATGATTCATTCATCTATCTATCTGTCTATCTTCTGTATATGTGTTTTTGTTCTTTTCTTTCTTTCTCACTTTCTCTTCTGTTTTTTCTCTTTCTCTCTTATTCCTTTTTCTCTCGTTTGAATTTTTTCCTCTGTTTTTTTTTTTATCTCTTTTTATTTAATTTAATTTCATTAATCTATTTATTTTACAAAAATTGCAAAGAATTAAAGTGAGAAAATAATACTTTGATTTTCGAAAAATTGAGCATTTTATTGATTCATTTATTCATATTTATTTATTACAATTCTCTTTTGGAAAAATTGTTCATTTCTGTTCATGAGGAAATTCCTATCCATCTCTCTTTTCTCCTCTCTTTTGCTCTTCCTACCCTCCTCCACTTCCCTTTTATCGTCTCTTTCTCTTCTTCCCTTTTATCTCCTCTTTCTCCTCTCCTCCCCCCCCCCCCTCCCCACGCCCTCCTCCGCCGTCGCCGCCGTCAGATCCGAGAAGGCCAAGGTCGGTGGGGGGGTGGGGGGCGCTCAAGGTCGTAGCGATCCCCCCTTTCCCTCCCTCCCTCCCTCTCGCCCTCCTCCACTCCCTCCCTCCCTCCATCTCGCCCTCCCCTTCATCGACTCCCTTCATCTCTCCCCTTCCAACCCTGCCCTCTCCCTCTCTCCTCCCTCCTTGCATCTCTCCTTCTTCCCCTTTCCCCTCTCTCCCCTTCCTGTCCTCCCTCCCTCTCTGCATTTCTCCCTCTCCCCCTCGACCCTCCCTCCCTCCCTCCTCCCCATCCTCCTTATCCCCTCCTCCCTTACCCTCCTCCCTCCCTGCCCCCACCACCTACCACCTCATCCCCATCCTACCCCCCCCCCCCCCCGACACGCCTTCCGAAGCTCTGCCGTGCGCTTCGTGTTAGGCTTTTGTTTCTAGGCCCTTGCGCAATTCTCCTCTCTTTTTTTCTCTCTTTTTTTTTGTTTTTGTTTGTGTTCTTTTTCTTATGTTATTATTATTTTTTGCTTTGTTTTGGGTTTCTTCCTCTTTTTTTTTCTTTTTTTTTTGTCTCGTGGTTATTTTTTTTCCTCTCTCTCTCTCTCTCTCTCTCTCTCTCTTTTTCTTTCTTTCTGTCTCTCTCTGTCTCTCTCTCTCTCTTTCTTTCTTTCTCTCTCTCTGTCTTTCTCTCTCTCTCTCTCTCTCTCTCTCTCTCTCTCACTAACCTGCAGTTTTCACATTATCTTCATTTACAAAGTCTGCCAATGTGCTTGTGTGTGTGTATTTGTCCCTCTTTTTTTTGTATGTGCGTTTGTTGCTGTGTGTATTTGTGCGTGCCCTTTTCCATGTGTGTATTTGTGTGTACGTTTGTCCCTGTGCCTATTTGTGTGTGCGTTTGTCCCTGTCTATGTATGCGTTTGTACCTGTGTGTATTTTTATGTGCGTTTGTCCCTGTTCGTGTGTATATTTGTGCGTGCGTGTATGTGTCTACGTATATTCCTGTCCTTGTGCGTATTCGTGTGTGCGTATGCGTTTATTTTGTGGCCTGGGTATTTGTGAAACGTGGACAACTATGTAAAAAATCTTTTCCCCGAACAAGATGAAAATCAGCTTCGTCATCGTATTCCATCAGAACAATTCCGAGAAAATCATACAAAAAGGCGTTAGCGTTTTTATAAGATTTCCATAGATAATCAGAGAGGTTAATATAGTGATTTAGGTGAAGGGGCAAAAGAACAGGAATATATGCCTTAAAACGTACGCACACATCCACACAGATTAAAAAAAAAAAAAAAAAAACGAAAAAAAAAAAAAAAACGTAAACACGTGCACATATATATACGTTTGCGTGTTTATAAGCATAAACACACACACATACACACAGAAACAGAGAAAGACAGAGAAAAATAGAGAAAGAGTGAGAAAGAGAGAGAGAGAGAGGGGAGAGTAAGAGAGAGAGAGAAAAGAGAGAGAGATGAGAGAGAGAGGGGAGAGAAAAGGAGAGAAGAGTAAGAAGAGGAGAGAAGAGAGAGAAGAGAAAAGAGGAAGGGAAAGAGAGGAGAAAAAAAGAGAGAAAAGAGAGAGGAGGAGAGAGAGAGAGAGAGAGAGAGAGAGGGGAGAGAGAAAAAGGGGAGAGATAGAGGAGAGAGGAAGGAGAAGAGAGAAGAAAAAGTAGAGAGAGAGAAGAGGAGAGAGAAAAATGAGAGAGAGAGGAGAGATAGGAGAGAGAGGGGGAGAGGGGGGGAACGAGAGAGAGAGGAGAGATGAAGAAGAGGAGAGAGGAGGAGGAGAGGAGAGAGAGAGAGAGCGAGAGAGAGACCGGGGAGAGGAGAGAGAAAGAGAAGAGAGAAGAGGAGTAGAGAGGAAGGAGAGAGAGAGAGAGGAGGAAGAGAGAGAGGAAAGGGAGAGGGAAGAGAGAGGGAGAGGCGGAGGAAGAAGAGAGAGAGAGAAGAGAGAGAGAGAGAAACAGAAAAGAGAAAAGAAAGAGAGACAGAGAGAGAGAGAGGAGGAGAGGAAAACCGAAAAAGGGGGGAAAGGGAAAAGAGAGAAAAGGGGGGAAAAGAGAGGAGGAAAAGGAAGAGGGAAAACAATGGGTGAGGGCAGGGAAAAAAGAAAACCAAAAAGCAAAAAATAAATCAAAGAAATGGAAAGATTCTTTCTAAAAAAAAAAAAAAATTAACAAATGGTGTTTTTTTGTTCTATAATTGATAATAAAAACACGTTTAATACTTTCTACTAATAATAATATTTTTATAATTATCAATTAATAAT
>NC_051420.1:12993581-12996081 GCF_015228065.2 Penaeus monodon
AGAGAGAGAGAGAGAGAGAGAGAGAGAGAGAGGGAGAGAGAGAGAGAGAGAGAGAGAAGAGAGAGAGAGAGAGAGAGAGAGAGAGAGAGAGAGAGAAACAAGAAAAGATTAAGGAAAATATAAACAGAGAGAGTTGTGGGGGAGCTAGAGGAGAGGAGGGGGGGGAGTGTCAAAAGAAATATAGAATAGGAAGAGGATAGATAGAACAACAAGAAACATACAAATGTCAAGCGAACACAGGCACAAAAGTTTTCTCTCTTTCTCTCTCTTTCTCTCTTTTTTCTATCTCTTTCCCTACCTTATATCTCTCTCTCTCCCCGTCTTTCTCTTCTTCCACCATTCTAGCTCTCTTCTCATTACTCCTATATCCTCTCTTTATATTCCCTTACCTCTTCCTCCATTTACTCTCTTTTTCCTTTTCCCTTCTTCCCTCTCTCCTTCTCTCTCTCTCTCTCTCTCTCTCTCTCTCTCTCTCTCTCTCTCTCTCTCTCTCTCTCTCTCTCTCTCTCTCTCTCTCTCTCTTTCTCTCTCTCTCTCTCTCCCTCTCCCTCTCCCTCCCTCTCTCTCTCCCTCTCTCTCTCTATCCCTCTCTCTCTCTCTCTCTCTCTCTCTCTCTCTCTCTCTCCTCTCTCCTTTCTCTCCTCTCTCCTCTCCTTCTCTCCCTCTTTTCTCTCTCTTCTCTCTCGTCCTTCCCCCCCCTAATCTCCTTCCCCTTCGTCTTTTTGCTTCCTCTCCTTGTTCTTCTTCTCCTTCTCCTTTCTTTCTTCTGCCCCCTCAACGCCGAGACAGGCAGCCTCTCAACCTCCGCGTCTGCCATCTCCTAGCGTCGGGCGGGCGGGAGGGCGGGAGGGCGGGCGGCTGTGGAGATCCCCTGGGCGTTATTACGAGGTGCGAGGCCCTGGCTGGCGATGGCCCCTGAGACGCCCGCACGCCCGTATTTTGTGGTCAACGCGAGGCGAGGATCAGAGGACTGACATTGAAGGTTTGCGCGAAGTCTTGGGGGCTCCATGTTGTAAAGCCCGGCCGTGAGACCCTGGGACAGCTCGCACGTGTGGGGGTAGGGCGAGAGGGGGGCGGGTGGAGGGGGAGTGGATGGGTGGTGGGGAGAGGGTAGATGGGTGGGGAGAGGGTGGATGGGTTGGAGGGAGAGTGGATGGGTGGGGAGAGGGTGATGGGTGGGGAGAGGGTAGATGGGTGGGAGAGGGTGGATGGGTGGGGAGAGGGTGGATGGGTGGGGAGAGGGTGGATGGGTGGGGAGAGGGTGGATGGGTGGGGAGAGGGTGGATGGGTGGGGAGAGGGTGGATGGGTGGGGAGAGGGTGGATGGGTGGGGAGAGGGTGGATGGGTGGAGAGAGGGTGGATGGGTGGGGAGAGGGTGGATGGGTGGGGAGAGTGGTGGGTGGGGAGAGGGTGGATGGGTGGGAGAGGGTGGATGGGTGGGGAGAGGGTGGATGGGTGGGAGAGGGTAGATGGGTGGGGAGAGGGTGGATGGGTTGGAGGGAGAGTGAATGGGTGGGGAGAGGGTGGATGGGTGGGGAGAGGGTGGATGGGTTGGAGGGAGAGTGAATGGGTGGGGAGAGGGTGGATGGGTGGGGAGAGGGTGGATGGGTGGGGAGAGGGTGGATGGGTGGGGAGAGGGTGGATGGGTGGGGAAAGGGTGGATGGGTGGGGAGGGGTGGATGGGTGGGGAGAGGGTGATGGGTGGGGAAAGGGTGGATGGGTGGGGAGAGGATGGATGGGTGGGGAGAGGGTGGATGGGTGGGGAGAGGTGGATGGGTGGGGAGAGGGTGAATGGGTGGGGAGAGGGTGGATGGGTGGGGAGAGGGTGGATGGGTGGGGAGAGGGTGGACGGGTTGGAGGGAGAGTGAATGGGTGGGGAGAGGGTGGAAGGCGGGGTGAAGATAGGGCAGTAGCGGGGGATAGGGTATTGGGGCGAGAGGATGGGGGGGGGTGGAGATAGGGGAAGGAGATAGGAGGAGGGGAGGAGGCAGAGGAGAGGGTGAAGGATGTGGAGGGGAAAGATGGTGGTGGGGGAATAGGGAGTGGGATGAGAGAGGGGTGGATGGAGGCAGGGAGAGGGGAGTCAAGGGATGGGGTTGGGGGGGGCAGAGGAGTGTGGATAGGAGATAAGGGGAAGGGCGAATGAGGGGATAGCGTAGTGGGATGGAATAGGGGAGAAGGGAGAGAGGGAAGGGGAAAAGCAAGGGGTGGGGGTGGTAGTTGGAGAGGGGGGGGGGGGGGGGGAGAGGGAGGAGGGGAAAGGGGGAGAGGGAGGAGAGGAAAGGGAGATGGAAGAAGGGAATGGAGGAGGGAAAAAGGGAAAGGTGGAAAGGGAAGAGGGGAAAGGGGGAGAGGGAGGAAGGGAAAGGGAAAAGGGAGGGAAAGGGAGAGAGAGGAGAGGAAAAGGAGAGGGAGGAAGGGGAAGCGGGAGAGGGAAGAGGGGGAAGGGGAGTGGAATAGAGAGGGGAAAGGATGGAAGAGTGGTTAAGAAATGGGGAAA
>NC_051420.1:13001081-13007414 GCF_015228065.2 Penaeus monodon
CAAAGTCGATCTGGCCGGAGCTGTCGCATGCTAAAGCATAATCTATAAATGTGGAGCGGTTAGGGTTGTGTCACACTTGATGGGCGAAGACACTGCTCCGAAGTACACTATGCAATCATACGTATATCCTTTGTGGACCGTCCGTGGTCAGTCTTTTCCCTGGATAGTTGTTTGAGGTTTTCTAAAGAAAGCTCTGAACCAATTTTCTTCTGTATAAGCCATCTTAAATTAGGAATGGATAGCCGGAAAGGAGCTGTTAATCGACATGAACATAAAAAATCCTATCATGAGTTATAAATCCAAATACAATTCTAATAATTTCATACGTTTATCAAAATAAATGTATACATACCTACACCATACATGTGTTTACCAAAAATAGCGTCCGTACTTAACAAACCAAATACAGTGAGTGAACTTAAAAGTTCTAGTAAAACGGACAAAAAAAAAAAGTGGGATCCTGGGATGTCCTCACAAAACAAGAACAATTGATATGAGGGAAATGGTACTAACGCGAAGTACCCGAAGAAGTGCATTATGGATCTGTGATAAATGAATGAAAATAAAGAAATAAGCAAAAATACCCATTAATAAAAAAGAGATTGTAAACAAGACTTTCCAGAAACAAAAGACAGACAGAAGAGGAAAACAAATAAATAAAACGTAAACAAATGAAAGGAAAAACGAAATCGAAGGATGTAAAAATAGAAAATAACAGCGTCTGAACAGAGCCAGCGACTCTAAAAAGCAAGAAAAAGCAAGAAAAAAAAAATCAACAGTAACTCAATCAGCAGCAAAACACGACTATGGAACATCATCCAAGACTTTCAACCAATTATTACAAGAAAAACTTACTCTGAGTTGACGAAAAAATATCCATTTGCTTCCGCCGATTGAAAATGAATGGCGAGGTACGTGGCGGTCAGGTACGTGAGAGAGAGAGAGAGATGGAGAGAGAGAGAGAGAGAGGAGATGAGAGAGAGTGAGAGAAGCTGAGAGAGAGAGTGAGAGAGAGAGAGAGAGAGGGATTGAGGAGAGGGGACGACGAAGAGTGAGAGAAGGAGAGATCGATGAAGAGAGAGAGATGAGAGGGGAGGAGAGAGAGAGAAGATGGAGAGATGAGGATGAGGAGAGAGGAGAGAGGAGAGGGTGCTGGAGAGAGAGAGAGAGGAGGAGAGAGAAGAGAGATGAGAGAGAGATGAGCGAGAGAGAGAGAGAGGAGAGTGGGGGGGGGGGGGATAAAGAGTGGTAATTACTTAATATTGAAAAACACACTTTCGACTTAATAATTGTTATGTCCAGACATTGCTTGAACGGCGTCTTGGAAACGCCTGTGAACTACCTACTGCGGGGTCAGGGTGAGGGGGACGAAAATTATTATACTATCTCACAGTAGATCATTATACATTGTCATTATCATGAGTACAATCTTTGCAACTAACATTCTTCTTCTCTCTGAGAGAGATAGGCATACATATATTATATATATAATATATAATATATATATATATATCTATATATATATTATATATATATATATATATTAAATATAAAAGAGAGAGAGAGAGGAGAGACGAGAGACAGAGGAGAGAGGAGAGAGAGCAGAGACGAGAGGAGGAGAGAGAGGAAGATGAGAGAGAGAGAAGAGAGGCAGAGAGATGAGGAGAGATGAGAGAGAGAGAGAGAAGGGTGGCAAGGAGAGAGAGAAATAGAATAATAATAATTTTGGTATTATCAGTTGTAATGTTGAGATACTGATTAAAATCTTTACAACTGAAAAAGATTTAAGAGAGAAGATGATAATTATAGAATGATAGATAGGCGAAGATAGATAGATAGTAGTAGAAATAGAGAGAGAGAGAGAGAGAGAGAGAGAGATCTACTGTTTAGTGATTTTTTTCACCACCAAGCCTTTTTTCAAATTCTTCATCTCTTTTGAAGCCAATATGGTTTCTTGAGATCAAAACAAGTAATACCGAACGCCGTTGGAGGTCCATATGCTTACATATTGCATTTCATTTTCTTATTTCTTTGATCATCACTAGCGTGTTCATCGCGGATGCGAAATTATTCAGAAGTAGAATGTAATTTTTTGTTTGATCTCGGTTGAAAATTCCAAAATTATCAAGTCATCAGAGTTCAGATTTCAAAATCAGAAATTATCCCACAATGTTTAAACATACACGCGGGCGAGCGCGCGCGCACACACACACACACACACACACACACACACACACACACACACACACACACACACACACACACACACACACACACACATATACATACATACACAAGCGTACTTTCCCACACACCTGGTAAAGATTTTTTTTTCAAACCATCTCCATCATTGCCACCTCGTAGCGCATCAAACACTGAATAACCACAGCGTTTAGAGCACCGAGCACGTTGCCAGGTGTTCGAGAGGTTAATGACCAGGCAGTTAGGTCTTAGGGCAGCCATAAGACCTCCTTGGTGTCGTAAGGAAGTAGGGGAGGGGGGGAGGAAGCAAGGAGGGAGGAGGGGGGGGAAAACAGGAAAGAAGGGGGAGAGGAGGGGAGGAGGGAGGGGAGGGGAGGGGGAGAGAGAGGGAGGGGGGAGAGAGAGAGAGACAGACAGACAGAAGACAGACAAAAAAAAAAAAACAGACAACAACAAAGACAACACCACAAAACACAGCGAGAGAGGAGAGAAAAGAGAAAAAGAGGGAGAGAGAGAGGAGGGAAAGAGAGAGAGAGAGAGGAAAAGAGAAGAAGGGAGAGGAGAGAGAGAGAGAGAGAGAGAGAGAGAGAGAGAAGGAAGTAAGCAAGGAAAAGGAATGAGAAACATACAAATAGATGGACAGACAGGTAAGAGAGACGAGACCAAGAAAGAGAAAGAGAGAAAGACGTATACGACAATTATTCATTATTTAACAACCACTTTCGAAAAAAAGAGAGAGAGAAAAAACAAGCAAACAGAAAACGGAAAATAAAATGCTACTTGCTTTCCGTCTCTCCTCATTTATTTATCCTCCTCATTCCTCCCTTCTCCCTTACATCACGTCCTTGGGTAATGTTTTTTCCTGGAAGAGACACAAAGGACAGAAGGAAATACTGTGCAGGATGTACGCGTTTTGTTCATTAGTAGTTAAGCAAACGGTAACGAGGTAGTGAGAAACCTTTGTTGTGTAGGGGGGACTCATGTAAAGAGGAGGGAGTTCGTTTTTTTTTCCTTTTTCTTTGATATGTATATGTATTTTCTTTTATCTACTTTTAGTATTTTGGAAAGAGTCATCATCAGCGTCATCTTCGTTAATCTTATTATCTTTATCATTATTATCATCATCACAATCGTTACCACCACCATCATCTTCATCATCATTATTAATATCATCATTATTATTATGATTATCATTATTATCATTATTAACATTCTATTATGATGATTTTTTATTATCATAATTATAATAATAATAATAATAATTAATATTATTACTGTTTCTTTATTATTATCATGATTATTATTAGCATTATTATAATATGATAATAATAGTAATAATAATAATAATGATAATAAAAATAATAATGTAATAATTTAATATAAGGGATAATAAAAATAATAATGTAATAAAAATTTAATAATAATGATAATAATAAAATGATAAAAATTTTAATAAAAATAATGATAATAATAAAATAATAATGAAAACTTTAATAATAATAATAATAATTTAAAAATTTTAATTTAATAATAAAAATCATCATCATCATCATCATCATCATCATCATCACTTTCATCATCTCATCATTATTATCATTATTATCTTTATTACATTATTATCATTATTATTTTATATCATTTTTATATTATATCATTATTATTATTATTATCATTATATTATTATTATCATTTATTTTTATTATCATTATCTATCATTATTATTATCATTATCATTTATTATTTTATTCTTATTGTTATTTTTTCATTATTATTATTATCATTTTTATTATTATTATTATCATCATCTCCATTATTATTATTATTATTTTATCATTATTATTATTATTATTATTATTATCATTATTACTATAACAATAAAAATAATAATAATAATTATTATTATTATCATTATCATTATTATCATTATTACTTTAATTATTTTCACTCTTATTATTATTATCTTTATCACTTTTTAGTATTAATATAATTATTATTAACATTATTACTACTATTATTACCATTACTGTTATCATTATCATTATTATTATTATTATGATATGTACAATCAACGGAATCTATAATCAAGGGACAAGGTCAGATGAGATTCTGTGACTTTTGTAGTTAATCAACGGCTTTAACAGAGAGAGAGAGAGCGAGAGAGAGAGAGAGAGAGAGAGAGAGAGAGAGAGAGAGAGAGAGGGAGAGAGAGGAGAGAGAGAAAAGAGAGGAGAAAAGAGAGAGGAGAGAGAGTGAGGAGAGAGAGAGGAGAGAGAGTGAGGGGGAGAAGAGAGGAGAAAAGGAGAGAAGAGAGAGAGAGAGAGAGAGAAGAAGTATAAGATGAAACAAGAAAAAAAAAAAAATTTAAGAGAGAGAAAAGGAGAGGGAGAGAGAGTGAGAGGAGGAGAGGAGAGGAGGAAGAGGAGAAGAGAGGAAGAGAGAGGGAGAGGAGAGGAGAAAAGAGAGAGAGAGAGAGGAGAGAGAGAGGGAAAAGAAAAGAAAGAAAAAAAGAAAGAGGAGAAAAGGGGGAGAAAAAGGGGGAGAAAAAGAGGGGGGGGGGGGAAAAAAAAAAGAGAGGAGAGGGGGGGGGTGGGGAGAGAGAGAGAGGAGAGGGAGGAGAGAGAAAAAGGGGGAAAAGAGAGAGGAGAGGGGGAGGAAAGGGGAGAGAGAGAAGAGAGAGAGAGAGAAAGAGACAGACAAGAGAGAGAGAGAGGGGGAGAGAGAGGGAGGAGAGAGAGAGGGAGAGAGAAACAGAGAGAGAGGGAAAAGAGAGAGAGGAGAAAAAGGAGAGAGAGAGGAGAGAAGAGAGAAGAAGGAGAGAGAGAGAAAAGAGAGAGAAAAAAGGAGAGAGAGAGAGAGAAGAGGAGGAGAGAGGAAAAAAAAGAAAAAGAGAGAGAAGAAGAGAGAGAAAGAGATAAGAGAGAGAGAGAGGGGGAAAAGAAAAGAGAGAGAGAGAGAAGAAATTTAAAAAAGAGAGAGGGGGAAAAGGGGGGGGAGAAAAAATGGAAAAAACAGAAAAAAAAAAAAGGAATGAAGAAAGAAAAAAAGAAAAAAAAAGAAAAAAGAAAAAAAGAGAAAAGAAGAGGAAAGAAAAGAGAGAGTCCAAAATACAAAACGTATAATAAAAGTCATTTTTTAATTATTAATATTTCTATGTTATCGTTTTTAAAAAAATTATATATATTTTAGTTGACTTTGTTGGAGCATCTCCCGGAAAATCCGACAGGCTTTTGACAAATACCAGCTCTTACGGAGGTAAAGGTTTATTAAAGTTTTTATTTTGGTTTTCCAAATTTCCTTTCAAAATTAGAGAAAAAATCTTTTGAAAATTTTTACAGTAAGGTTTTTTTATTTCCAAGCCCCCTTCGTTTTGTCATAAGGAAGGGCCCAAATTTTCATGTTTAATGTACAGAAAAATTTTAAAAAACTCTACGGTTTTTTCCTAAAAAATGACTCCATTTCATTACAATTTTAAAGGCTGAAAAACTATTAGCATTTTAAGAATATTCAAATTTTTTTTAAACAATTAAATTTTAAAATTTTGCATATTTTATTTATTAGATTCCCCCTGTAAAAAGAAAAGCATGTCTCCTCAGGTTTTTTATTTTAAATTTCCCTTAAAAAAATGTATTGAAAGGAAAAAAGATATTCCCTGTAAAAACCCCAACTTTGTTTTCAGAAAAAAGATCATGACGAAATTCGTGTACTCGATATAACGCAAGAAAGTTCCTAAATTTTCCTATTAATATGAATTTAAGCAATTCCCGGGTTGCATTTCTACTGTCCAAAATTTTTTTGCATTTCGGTGTCCCTTTTCCGCCACACAAATGTGATTCCTATTTAAAAATAAGTTGCACAGGACACAAAGGCTGAAGTCAATGGGGGGGGGTTTTTTCAGGGCCCAAAAGAAAATGAAAAAAGTAGAAAAAAAATTGAGCCGAACCCTTTTTTTTAATTTATTTTTATTTTTATTTATTATTTATTTTTTTTTTTTATAAAGAAGTTTGAAATCGGGAAAAAACCCCAGCCAGATTCGACCCGGGTGGCGACCGAAAAAAACAATTTAAACCCATCTCCCAAGGCGCGGGAAAACCAAAAAACCAAAAAGAAAAAAATCAAAACCGAAAACTCCAA
>NC_051420.1:13007514-13010014 GCF_015228065.2 Penaeus monodon
AAAACTTTTTTAAAAAGGAGGGGAAAAAAAAAAAAAATTTTTTTGGGGTTTGCCTTTAGTCTTTGTTTTTGCTCCCCAAACAGGAAAAAAAAAGGGAAATAAAAACCCAGCAGTGCAAAAATGCTTAAAATCCCATAATAAATAAAATATAAATAAAATATAAATAAAAATTATCATTAAATTTTTATAATTATACTACTACTACTAAAAAAATAATAATAAAAATGATAATAATAATAACGATAATAACCCAGGGAAAGGCCATAAAATATGTGTATTTTTTTCCTTTTCCAAAACAAAAATTTAAAAAAAAAGTAAATAAAGCAAAAATGAAAATTTTCCAAATTTCAAAAATTAAAAACCCAAAATTAAACCGTTTCTTAAAATTAAAAAAAGTAACCTTTCCCTCGGGCTTTTGATTACTAAAACACTGACTATGAACAACAAAATATATTTTGCGTGTACATTCTCCCCTTTTTTTTTTATGTTTGACGTAAAATCATTTTTAATCTTTTTTTGTAGATTATTTGTGACTGTTGAAAAAGACCAAACTTAAACATATGTTTTCAGTTGTGTACAGTAAACCTTATTTTTTACTTACAGGTGTCTACAACGCACGCCTACGAGGACCACAACGGGCTGCGCCCACACACCACTATAACAAACATACAAAAACCCACACACACACACCCACCACACCCCACCACACACACACACACACCCCAACACCCCAAAACCAACACCCCACCCACATCATCATCTCATCTTATTCTGGCTAAAAAATGCAGCATCGTTTTTAAAAAAAACAATCAAGTAACTACAAAAAAATGCCCAAGAAACAACAAAACCAAACCACAACAGTAATATACATACGCTAAAGTAGATAGCCGGGTTTTTGCCACTGAATGTAAACAGCCGACACCCCTGATTTTCTCTTTGCATAGAAAATTTCCCTTTTAAACCATACTTTCTTTTTTTTTTAAAATCCGCTGATAAAGAAAAAAAGAGGGAAATAAAAGAGAAAATCAAAAAAAGAAAAAAAAGATAGATAAAAAGAAGTAAAGCGAAAAAAATGAAATGGGGGGTTTTAAAACCCAGTTTGTCCAAATGTGTCTCCTATGACACTTTTTTTTTAAAATTTTTTAATTATCAACTTTACTACCTACCGGAGTCCTTAAATTTCATGGTCTTAATTTTCAAATTCAGAATGTGTATTTTCCCTTTAAATGCATAGTGTACATGGGTTTTCCCCAAAAATGACGGTTCACACCCAGATCTCATACAGTAAACCCTCTACTTTTTTGGGTTGTGAATTTAAAAATGCATAAAAAAAACACAAAACAAAAAGTAAAAGATATCTGATTAAGGGGAAAAAAATAGAAATTTAAAAAATTAAAAAAAAAATATAAGAAAAGAAAATCAAAGTAGAATGAATTGTAAAAAAAAAGGAGAAAAGAATGCCACGAACACGACAGCATATCAGGGAGGTAGCGGGGGGCGGGCGGGGGCGGTGGGGGGGGGGGGGGGGGAAAAAGCGAGGGAAAAGAGAGAAAAAGAGAGGGGGAGGGGGGGGAGGGGGGAAAGGGGGGGAGAGGGGGAGGGGAGGGAGAAGGGAGAAGAGAGAGAGGAGAGAGAGGGGGAAGAGGGGAGAGAGAGAGAGAGAGGAAGAAAGAGAGGGGAGAGGGAAGAAGAGAGAGGGGGGAGAGAGAGAGAAAAGGAAAAAAGGAAGAAAAGAGAGGGGGGGAGGAGAGAGGGGGGGGAGAAAAGGGAAAAAAAAAGATAAAAAAGAAAACAAAAGGGGGGGCCCTGGGGGAAAAAAAATAAAGGGAAAAGGAGAAGAAAAAGGGGAATAAAAGAAAGGGGGCCAAAAAAAGGGTTTTTTTTTTTAATAAGGGGGAAAAAAAGGGGGAAAAAAAGAAAAAAGGACCCAAAATGATTTTTGGGAATTTTTTTTTTTAAAAAGACCCCCCCCAAAAAGGGGGGGGGGGGCCCCCCCCCCCCCCCCCCCCCCTTTGGAAAATTTTTTATTTTTTCCCCCCCCCCACAAGTTTTTTTAATTTTTTTTTTTTTTTAAAATTTTTTTTTTTTAACCCCCCCCCCCCCCCCCCGGGCCCCCCCTTTTTTTTTTTTAATTTTTTTTTTTTTTTTTTTTCCCCCTTTTTTCCCCCGGGAAAAAATTCCCCCAAACCCCCCTTTTTAAAACCCCGGGGTTTTTTTCATAAAGAAAAGGGAGGAGAGACCAAGAACGGCAAAAAATAGGAGGGTGGAAATAAAAAAGGGGAAGAAAAAAAGAAAGAAGGGAGGGAGAAGGGGAAGAAAAAGGAAAAAAAGAAAAAAAAGAGAGGAAGAAACAGAGACGAGAAAGAGGAAAAGAAAAAAGAACAAAACCGCCAAGGGGAGTTCAAGGGGGTAAGGGGGGAAAAGGTTTGAATGGAAAAAAAGGGGGGGGTTGGGGAAAAAAAAAAAGGGAAAAAAAGGGGGAAAAAAGGGAAAAAAAGGG
>NC_051420.1:13017514-13022514 GCF_015228065.2 Penaeus monodon
AGAGAAGGAGAGAGAGTGAGAGAGAGAAGAGAGAGAGAGAGAGAGAGAGGGTGGGGGGGGGGGAATAAAGAGGTGTAATTACTAAATATTGAAACACACTTTCGACTTAATCCTTGTTTGTCCAGACATTGCTTGGAACGGCGTTTTTATAGTCCGAGAACGGATCGTCTTTGGGAACGCCGTGAGCTACCTACCTGTGGGGTCAGGCGAGGGCGACGAAAGTTATTATTACTATCATCACAGTAGATATTATTATACCATTGTCATTATCATGATTACAATCTTTGCAACTAACATTCTTCTTCTCTCTGAGAGAGATAGGCATATATATATATATATATATATATATATATATATATATATATATTATATATATATAATATATATATATATATATATATATATATATACATATACATATAAAGAGAGAGAGAGAGAGAGAGAGAGAGAGAGAGAGAGAGAGAGAGAGAGAGAGAGAGAGAGAGAGAGAGAAGGGTGGCAAGGAGAGAGAGAAATAGAATAATAATAATTTTAGTATTATCAGTTGTAATGGTTGTAATGGTGATACTGATTAAAATCTTTACAACTGAAGAAGATTTAAAGCAGAGAATAGACAGATAATTATAGAGATAGATAGATAGGCAGATAGATAGATAGATGGATAGATAGATAGATAGATAGAGAGAGAGAGAGATCTACTGTTTAGTGATTTTTTTCACCACCAAGCCTTTTTTCAAATTCTTCATCTCTTTTGAAGCATTTTTCTGAATCAAAACAAGATAGGACCCGTGGACCCATATGTTAATAGCTTTCTTTCTTACTTGTCACAAGCGTGTTCAGGGTGGAATACCAGAGTAGTTGAAAGGCCGGAATTCCAAATTTAAGTACAAGTTCAGTTCAAATCAGATATAATGTTAACATACAGGGAGAGGAGACAACCACACACACCCCCCGAACCAACACCAAAACAAACACAAACTTACCACACACATCACACACACAACAAAAAGACAACACATTAAGAACTAACCAATTAACACACGAGGATTTTTGTAAATTATATGAAGAGAGAAATGAAGAAAAGGGAGGAGAGACAGTGAAGAGAAGAGAGTAAGGAGAAAGAGAGGAAGAAGAGAGGAGAGAGGAAAAAGAAGGAAAAGGAAGAAAAAGAAAAAAAAGGATGAGGAAGGGAAAGAAGAGAAAAAAAAAAGAAAAAAAACAATAAAACAAAAAACAAACACAAAGGAAAAAAAAACAAAGCAAAGAAAGGGAAAGGAAAATAGAAAGAGAAAGAGAAAAAAGAAACAAAAAAGAAAAGGTAAAGAGAGAAGAGAAAAAGAAGAAGGAAATGTAAGTCAGGAAAAATAATAAGAAACCCAACATAGGGACAGGTTTAAGGAGAGACCAAGAAAGAGCGGGGAAAAAGACGTTTTTTACGACAATTATTCTTTTTATTTAACACCATTTGAGAAAAAGAAAAAAAAGCAACAGAAAACAATAAAATCTATCTTTCGTTCCCCCTCATTTTATTATTCCATCTTTATTTTTTCTTACATTCATCCTTTAAATTTTTTTTCATAAAGAACAAAAAGAAAAATTTATTCATTATGTTTTTTTCATTTATTGTTAAGCAAATAACATAGGGAAAATTTGTTGTTAATCATTAAAGGGGAAAGTTGTTTTTATTTTCTTTATATTATATTATTTCTTTATCTTATTTTATAATTTTAAAAATCACACTATTTTATTTAATTAATTAATTAAAATCATATATTAATATACTAATTATTATGATACATAATTTCATAATCTTTTATTAATAATAATAATAATAAAATTAATATTATTTTAATCATTATCAATCCATTTTTTAAATTTTTTAGATTATATTATTATAATTATATTATAATTATGATATATATTAATTATTATTTATTATTATTATTATTATTATATATTATATAAATAATAAAAATAATTAAATTAAGTATATCATTATTATTTAGATTAAAATTATCATTATTTTTAATTATTATTAATTATTATTATTCTCATTAAATATTTTATTATTATTCTTTAATATATTATTATCTTTATTTATATATAATTATATCTATTATTATATTATACTTATATTTTAGTTTAAAATTTTATATATTATATTATTATATTTATCATTATATTATTATATTATTTAATATTATCATCTTAAATTATAGTTTAGTATTATTTTATATAACTTAAAATAAAGACGGGGAAAAATAAAAATAAAAGGGTAAAAACGAGAGGAAAGGAGAAAAGGAAGAGATAGGATAGAGTTACAAGAAGAAAGAGAGAGAGAGATTTGAGAGAGAGAAGAGAGAGAGTTTAGAGAGAAGAAGAGAGGGAAGAGAGAGAGAAGAGAGAGATAGAGAGAGAGAGAGGAGAGAGAGGAGAGAAAGAGAGAGGAGAGAGAGAGGGAGAGAGAGAGAGAAGGAAAGAGAGAGAAAAAGACACTGAGAGAGAGGGAGGAGAGAGGAGAGAGAGGGGAGAGAAGGGAAAGAGGAGGGAGAGAGAGAAGAGACAGAGGAGAGAGAGAGAGGAGAGGAGAGAAAAGAGAAGAGAGAGAGGAGAGATAGAGAGAGAGAGAGAGAGAGAAGAGAGAGGAGAGAGGAGAAGGGAGAGGGAAGAGAGAGAGAGAAGAGAGAGAGAGAGAGAGAGAGAGGAGAGAGAGAAAAAGAGAGAGGGGAGGAGAGAGAGGGGGAGAGAGAGAGAGAGAGAGAGAGGAGGGGGAGAGAGAGCAGAGAGAGAAGAGAGAGAGAGGAGAGAGACAGATAGAAAGAGAGAGAGAGAGGGAGGAGAGAGAATGAAAGAGGGAAAGAGAGAGATGGAGAGAGGAAGAGAGAGAGAGAAGTAAATGAAAGAGAGAGAGAGAGAAGAGAGAGAGAGAGAGAGAGAGAGAGAGAGAGAGAGAGAGAGAGAGAGAGAGTCCAAAATATCGAAACACGTATTAATAAAATGTACATTCCTTAATTATATAATGATTTCTATGTTATCGATTTTTTTAAATATATATATATATTTTAGTTAGACGTTGTGCTTGTGCAGCCATCTACCGGCAAATCCGACAGTGCTTTTGACACAATACTCACTGCTCGTTACGGAGGTGAAGTTTATTAATAGTGTTACTTGGTTTTCCAAATTCCTTTTCAAAACTTACGATGAGAACTAAATCTTATTGAAATTGTTACAGAAGGTTTTTCAGTTCCAAGCCACCCTTTCGTTTCGTCATAAGGAAGGCCAATTTGCATGTTTAATTGTACAGAACATTTGAAAGACTCTACAGTTTATTCCTAAAAAATGCATCTCCATTGTCATTACAAATTTAATGGCTGCAAGTCTATTATGCATTGAAGAATATATCAAATTATTTTCTATAACAATTACATTTTAAAATTATGCATATCTTATTTATTAGTATTCCCAATGTAAATCGAAATGCATGTCTCATCTCAGCGTTTCTTATCTTTAAATTTCCTTAAAATAATGATATTGAGAAGGAAAGAGATATTCCATGTAACAACACAACCTATGTATTCTTCAGAAAATATGATCATGACATGAACTTCGTGTACTCGATATAACGCAAGAAACGTTCCTACATTTTTTCCTCTTAATATGAATTTGTAAGCAATTCCGGATTGCATTTCTAGCCTGTCACATTTTTCTGCAATTGCGTGTGTCGTTTTCCAGCCACACAAATGTGATTCCGTATTAATAATAAGTTGCACAGGACACAAAGGCTGAAGTCAATGGGGGACTATTTTTCTTACGAGGGGCCGTAAGAAAAGTGAAAGAAAGTAGAAAGGAAAATCCGAGCCGAGAACCGTTTTTTTTATTATTTATTTTTATTTTTATTTATCTATTTATCTATTTATTTTTATAAAGAAAGTTTGAAATCGGGAAACCCGAGCCAGATTCGACCCGGCGCTGGACGACCGAAAGAACAATTAAACCCATCATCCGAAAGGCGCGAACAACAACCACAAAAGACAAAAATATCAAAACCGAAAAGCTCTCAAACTCGAGTCCTCTGCCCCCGGACGCCCTTCCATCCGCCGTATTCACTTATATTATAGCTTCAACCAAAATATAAAATTATTGCGGCGCATGGCAACCCCACTGGTATTGCCATACAACTGTCAACCGTAATTTCGCCGTTTTGAGATGGCCAAAATGAATAGTTAGATTGGATGTAGTTTGAAATAGTTACAAAAAGGACTATATTACAATATATCCCTATCAAAATTTATCTTAAGCAACATGGCCAGCAATATATTACTCAGAACTGCTAACATTAAGTATTCTTAATGGTCAGGCTTACCAACACCATTTGCGAAACACAGACGTAACACGAAACTTTAAGCATGTTGTAAAAATGTAATAGTACGTCAGATGCCCCGAGAATACAAATGAATCATGTCACAAATCATGCGCGGTGCTGTTGATATCTCTATACGCATAAGCTTGAGAAATACAAATAACGTCAATATTCCTTAGAAAAGAATATTAAAGGGAATATTAAAGACAAATTAATGCTGAATAATTGAAATTCAGAAACAACAATAATTCATGAATCGTTTACCTTTGTGATTCATAATATTTTCATGGTATTTAGTGGTTAAGCTTATATCCAAAATAAAAGAGTCGGTTGAAATACGCAGTTCCTTGCAATCGAATTGCAGTTAATTATAGTAAGTAAATCATAGGTTATATTTTTTATTTATCTCTTTTTTTAATTTGAAAATCTGTATGAAATTTAAAAGCCTAAGATTTGAACAAGACAGTGAGTATTTTCTTTATAAAAGATAAAACAAAAAAGGAGAATTGGAAGTAAGAAATGATGGGGGAAAATGAAACAGAGGAAAGAGATATGGATAGAAGCAGGAAAGAGTGAGAGTGACATGGATATCGAGAAAGAGAGAGAGAGAGAGAGAGAGAGAGAGAAAGAAGAGAGAGAG
>NC_051420.1:13030014-13032514 GCF_015228065.2 Penaeus monodon
AATATTAAATTAATACAAATCATTGTGTTCATTGTTAATGTTAAAGGCAAATCCGAGAGATATAATGTTGTAGATAATATACCTGTTTTATCTTTCTTTTCTATCTGTCTGTATTTCATCTTTTATCTCTATTTTGATTTCATCTCTATTTTTATCTATATTTCTGTGTCAATTTTTCTTCTGTCTGCTTGTTTTTATTATATATCTATCTATCGATCTATTGTCGTCTCCATCTATCCATCATATAATCAGTCTTTCAGTCTATTTATCTATCTGTCTGTCTATCTATCTATCAGTCAATACATCTTTCTATCAACCTATCTATCTGTCCATCTATCATCTGTTCGTTTATCTATCTACCGTTCAATCTATCTGTCCACTTACCTATCAATCTCTCCTGTTTATCTATCTGTCAGTCAGTCAGCCAGTCTATCAGTCTATCTATCAATCATTCAGTCTGCCAGTCAGTCACTCAGTTAGTCAGACAGTCAGTCGGTCGCGTCAGTCAGTCGGTCATTCATCCATTCATTCATGTTGATCTTGATCTTGATAATTAAGATGATGATGTTGGCTATGATAATGATAATGATAATAATGATGATGGTGATGATGGTGATGTTGATGATGAGATGATGATGATGACGATGACGATGACGATGACGATGACGATGGCGATGACGATGACGATGACGATGGCGATGACGATGACGATGACGATGGCGATGACGATGACGATGACGATGACGATGACGATGGCGATGACGATGACGATGACGATGGCGATGACGATGATAATAATGACAACTATGATGGATAATAAAACAACAACAATCATAATAATAACGAACATGAGAGCAAATAAAAAAACACCAACACTTATGATAATAAAAATGATAATAAGACCACACAGCTGACAGATATACACGACAGATAACCGGAGGGGGACTACACTAAACGCAAGACAACCTTATTATACAAATCTTCCCCCATCTCGCTTCTCACATGACTCAAGGAAGAAGCCCAAGACAGAAGGTTCATTAATGTCTCATATTTGTAAGCTTCTTAAGATGACGGAGCCTATGCATCCCGTCACACGCAAGATATGATGCTGCAGTTCCTCTCGTCAGCTTCCGTCCCGTTCTTAAGATGGAGGAGGAGATTGCAACAATTACAAGGAGGAAGGGAAACGATTGTTGCATATTTGGAAAAGACTTTCTGCGGGATCGTTTTTGTTTGTTTGTTTGTTTTGGGGTCGTTAGGGTGTCTTTTTCTTTGTTTTATGTATATATTTGTTTGTTTTTTTCTAATAATTCTTGCGTTAGAGCTTTGAGTGAGTTATTAGATACCGCAAGAAATGGGTGAATTATGGAAACTGAAATAAGCTGATGATGAAATATTGAAATCCAAATACATACGTGATGTTTATTATAAGCGAAAGAACTCACAATGCTATTTATGTTGTGTTACGTGGGAGTATCTCGACTCAAATAAACTGATTAAAGTTTTGTGTAACATTTCGACGAAGCTGAATACTAAGGACTTCCGTTTTTCTTTTATTTAAGCTTTAAGGTAATTATCTTTTCAGATATATGTTCTTTTTTTTCTGGTACGCGTTGCTTAAACGATTAAGCAATACCAATGATGATAATAATATTCGTAATGATAATGATAGTAACAGCAAACTATGGTATTTCCTATTGTTACTATTGTTGTTATCATTATTGCTATTATCATTATTATTATTATTATTATCATTATTATCATTATTATTATTATTATTATTATTATTATTATTATTATTATTATTATTATTATTATTATTATTATTATTATTATTATTATTATTATTATTATTATTATTATTATTATTATTATTATTATTATTATCATTATTATTATTATCATTATTATTATTATTGTTATTGTTATTATCATATTATTATTATTATTATTATTATTATTATTATTATTATTATTATTATTATTATTATTATTATTATTATTATTATTACTATTATTACTATTATTACTATTATTATTATTATTATTATTATTACTATTATTACTATTATTAATTGTTTTTGTCATCATCATTATTATTATTATTATTATTATTATTGTTATTATTATTATTATTATTATTATTATTATTATTATTATTATTATTATTATTATTATTATTAGCATAATCATTGTTATTATTACTGTCATTATTATCATCATTATCATTATTATTATTGTTGTTATCATCTTTATTATTCTTATGATAATAATACTAATAATTATCATTATCATCTTATCCTCCTCCTCCTCAGCATGACCATTATTATTATCATCCTTATTATCATTATTATCGTTATTATTATTATGATACTGCTACTAATGATAATAATAATTATTACTATGATGGTGATGTTGACAATAAATAAGGCAATAGTAGTAATAGAAGCAATGATAATGATAATAACAATTATGATTATAATGATAACAGAGATGATGA
>NC_051420.1:13055014-13057514 GCF_015228065.2 Penaeus monodon
CCCACAGATGCGCGTGTCAGTCGCACCGCAAAACGAGGCTCGATGACACATTGTAAATAAGATGTCGGAATTTTGAAAGCTATTTTGTCTATACTTTCTTGAGGCCCTTTTTTTTTTTTTTTTTTTTTTAAGGGGGTGTGGGGTGGCTCGGGAGTGAGTTATTTTTTTTTTTATTTATTTTTTTATTTTTTATGTTTATTTTTATTCATTTGTTTATATTTGAGGGTCGGTGTACTGGGGGACTGTCGTTAATTGTTTTTTCTTTGTATATCTATTTTGTTGAATTTTTATTTTTATTCTGTAAGTGTCGCTATTTGGTCTGAAAAGTTAATATTTGTTTAGCTTATTTTGTTAAATTATTGTTTTTATTTCATTTTTATCTATTTATTTATGTATTTTTTTGACTACTGGTTATGATGGAAGAATGTCATTATCTTATTTTTATTTATTTATTTTACGTAGAGTGGTTGGAGGGGATAAGGGGGGGGGGCTGGTTATTTGTCTTGTTGTTATTCGTTTGTTTTATTTTTTCCTTGTTTCGAGTCTTCATAAGTCTCCCCCCGTCCCTCCTCAGATCTCGTTTTCGTTTCGTATTTGCAATGGAAATGTAACAAGAAACTTTCTTTTTTTTTATGAAGGACTTCCAAGTTGAATGTTGCGTTCTTTTACGAGTCTTTTTTTTTTCTTTTCTTTTCTCGTTGGACCAAAATGTTACCGGTTTATAGAGTGAACATGCCGCCGCTGTCCGTCTGGTTTCTTCTTCTGTTGTTTGTCTTTGGCATTTTTATCTCTTCTGCTTCATTCTCTTTGTTTCATTTTCTTTTTTTTGCGTGTTTTGTTTCTTTCATTGTCTCTCTCTCTCTGTCTCTTTCTTTTCTTTGTCTCTCTTCTTTATATATATATATATATATATATATATATATATATATATATATATATATATATATATGTGTGTGTGTGTGTGTGTGTGTGTGTGTGTGTGTGTGCACGCGCACACACACACACACACATATTTATTTATGTATACATGAATGATAATTTTTTGACTGAAAATAAGAAACATGCTTTGAATAATGATTATGAAATTACAGAATAAATCGAACACTAATTAAATCCTAACGTTCCCTTAAATTACATTGAAATACGTAATATGACAACCATTATTTTAAATTCTAATAAATAAATACTTCTTAAGACATTTTAAATATATCTTTTGCATGTAAAACGTCATTAAATGAAAAGAAATATTAAAACGACAATGAAATGCAGTTATAATAATGTAAATAGATTAATGATGATTAAAACTTACACTCACATTTGTTAAATAGATAAGGAGATATTCATAGAAAAGAACAACTTAATTAGAAAATACAGATATGAAATTAAAACCTGATTAACATTTAGAAATTAACATGAGCTTACATCATTACGTTTCCTGAATAACTGGCAGAGCTTCACGTACGCACGTGAATCGGCTGATAATCCTTATGCCAGCCCCAATGTAATCGTACTTAGGTCATCATGCAACAAGATAAAATCCATTGCAATTCATCGTTCAACAAGGGGCTACACATCAACATATAATCATAATTACTGATCGTTGCAAATGACACAATCGCATATTCTTAACGCGTAAAGATCCAAACTACGTTCGGAGCAGAAGTCGAACATATTAAAAAAAAAAAAAAAAAAAAAAAAAAAAAAAAAAAAAAAAAATATATATATATATATATATATATATATATATATATATATATATATATCTTTTGAAAAAACATCACCAATAATTAAGTTAAGACTCACATTTTATCTAAATATGAACTCAGCAGCTGACACGATGCACTGTGGGAGGCGTAGGAGAGAGATGACTTGCTAAAGAATTGTTTTCCTCGGCGGTTACATCGCTCCCACAATGCACTAGCGGAACAAAAGAACATCAAGATGCGCACATTTTCAAAACCCAAGAAGAGAACTATTACTGTACCACTTAAATAGCAATGCATATCAAATTCTGCATCCAATTAATGAAAATTCAAGAAAAAAGAAGAAAAAAAGGAAGGAGAGAAAGATAAAAAAAAAGATACATAGACCATTAAAAATGCATGGTCTGAAACTTATAAATCATGAAACATTGAACAGTAGTATATTTCCCTTTGCATGAAACATTTACAATGAGTATAATAATGATAATAATGATTAAAATAATAACAATAACAACAGCAACAAAATAACAACAACAACAACAACAACAATAATAATAATAATAATAATAGTAATGATGATAATGATGATGATGATGATAATGGTAATTATGATACTACTACTAATGATGATGATGATATTAATGATAATGATGATGATGATAAAATAATATTGATGATAATAATAAAAATAATAAAATAATAAAAAAATAATCATAATCATAATAAATATATTAATGATGCTAATAATGGTGGTGATAATCACAAGGAATATCATTATTTTTATTATTACTATTTTT
>NC_051420.1:13062514-13067514 GCF_015228065.2 Penaeus monodon
ACGAAGGGTGCGAATAAGAATGAGTGTGCGAATAAGATATCCGTCTTCGGTGTAGATTTATCCGTATCCGAATGGCCGGGTGTGGATGGTGTTCTTCAAGGTGCGAAGAATAGCATATCATATGATAGGATATGATAAAGAATAACATATAGCATATAACATACTAAAGCATAATTAATAATACCATGTTATATATAAAGGTTCCGTTTGCAGAAAGGTTCAAATAAGTTCTCTTTTGAACGGAGATGGATATTTTTTCATTGTTATTGTTTTTGTTTTGTTCTTGTTATCATTCTTGCTTGCTGTTGTTGGTGTTCTGTGATTTTTCATTGTGATTGTTGTGGGTGTTGGGATAATTAAAGTTAAATTTGGAAATGACGCCTAACACCGATTTTCAGATGACCAATAAGTATTTTCCAATAGTTTTCGTCGTGTTTCGAACGGATCAAGCACTCATTTCCTTCGCAAACGAAGCACAGCTACGATATCGGTCCCGATAGCTGGAGAGGGCATGATACATATCAGGATTTTTTTTTTTTCTTTTTGGTGGAGGTGGGGTTTCGAGTAGTATCGGTAATACACGGGAGAACACAATATAGGCACTCGCTTCCAGGTTATATAGGGGGCTTCACCCCCTTTTAGGTGGGGGGCTGCCGCTTCAACTGGTCTACAAAATTTTCACCTCATATGCTCCGGCAGGATAGAGCCCGGGCAAGCGACTTATACTGAGTTTTCAAGTGATATAGGGAGATTCACCCCCTAAACCTCCCGGCTGGTTCACAAAGTCTTCACCTCATATGTTTCGGCAGGAGAGAACCCAGACCCAGTAACAGTTTTCCCACACCTTACCTTAAGCATTAACTCAAGCTTTTTGTCACTGGGATCGTCGGGGTCTTCCAGGTCGTTGTTGGCGGGCGTTCCTTCTCGGACAGCGGAGGGTTCGGTTTCTTCTCGACGAAGAACTGTTAATGGACTGGTGTCTGCCTTTTCTGTATTGGCGCGGTGTCTTACGGCTCGGGCACAGAAGGCTACTTCCACAGGGCAGTACACCGTGATTTCGCAGGTACAATAAGCTCGCGTCGTTATTTCGGATATTTTGCAATGAAATCGAAATGGTTATCATCACGGCCGACACATTGCCTAGCCATGATGGAACTGATTTGAATTTCAACTGCCTTCTCCTAGGCCCAGCTTCTATTGTCACGTGATGATCTATTTCATATCTGATTGGTTCTATTGTGCTTGACGTCAGTGCCTATTGTTACGTCACGTTCCAGCACAAATCTAATTGGCTCATTCGACTTCCCTCGCTGACGTCATGCGCTACATATCCGTCCGATTTTCCGTCGCTTTCAACGACTCTTTGTCATTACGTCGCTGCGCTGGAGGGATATGGTTGCTGCGTTTCCTGGATTTTACGTTCTTTATTACCGTTATTATCAATTTGCGAAGAATATGATATAGAAGAAAACTTTCATAGAATGATGAGTTCTACTTTCTGGTAAGCTCAGATTCTGTATTTAAAGTGTTAGGCGTCATTTCCAATAACACCAAATTGACGCTCTTCTCTTTTTGCTGTTATAATTTTTCGTCGAAATATCTTACCAGAGCGTCGTTGTTCTTGTCGTCGTTATAGCCATAGTAGTTAAATGAAGCAACAATTAAAACTGGAGGAAAGGTGACTGTAAAATCAGACATTACATCATACAACCACACTCCTACACAAGCACAAACATACAAACACACGCACGCACACAAGCACAAACATACAAACACACGCACGCACACAAGCACAAACATTACAGCTACAGTTCCACACGCAAACACAAACATTACAACTACAGTTCCACACGCAAACACAAACATGCATCACTCTCTCACACACAAGCACAAACATAACCACACCCACACAAACACAAACAAACAACCACACTCTCACACAAAAGCATGAACATTACCACAATCACACACAAGCATAAACAATCACACTCCCCCACACACGCACGCACGCACAAACAACGTCAGCCAAGCCCGCCTTCAGGTATAGCCGGAAGCCACATGAATGATGTTTGGTGAAAATAACACGATAAAAACATGTTTATCAGTCGGTCTCAGTTTCCAAGGATCGAATTTTCTTCATCAATTTTCTTGAGAACAATGGCTTTGCTCATAGAAAAGGTATTTTGAGATATGCACTTATGAGTTTTAGATTTGATGAATGTCGTTGAATGATGGTGATGATGATGATGATGATGATGATGATGATGATGATGATGATGATGATGATGATGATGATGATGATGATGATGATGATGAAGAGGAGGAGGAGGGGAAGGAGGAGGACCATGATGATGATGATGAGGAGGATGAGGATGACCATGATAATGATGTTGATAATGTTGATAATGATAATGATAATAATGACTATGATGGTGATAATGATGATGAGTGTGATTATATTATTATTATGATGATAATGATAACTATGATAATAACTGTGGTGATGGTAATGATAATTATTATAATAATGATGACTATGATAATGAAGATGACTATGGTAATGATAATGATAATTATGATGACTATGGTAATGATAATAATGATAATAGCATCAAAAGTAATGAGATTAACAGAAACTATGATAATAAAAAATATACTATTACAGCTACAAATGCAATTAAGAGTAATAGTAACGCTAGTGATGATGATAAGAAAAGTGATAATAATAATAGCAGTAACATTATCAGTGATTAGGCCTGGGCATTCATTCATTCTTGGCTTTCAAATGATTCAGAGACAGAAATAGAGACAGACAGATAGCGAGAATGAGAACGATAGAGAGAGAGAGAGAGAGAGAGACAAAGACAGCGAGAATGAGAACGAGAGAGAGAAAGAGAGAGAGGAGAGAGAGAGAGAGAGAGGAAGATATAGACAGATTGAGGAGGACAGAGATAGACAGAGGCAGAGACAGAAACACACACACACACACATACACACACACACATTCACACACACACACACCACACACACACACCACACACACACAAACAAATACACACATACATACACACACACAGAAACAGGGGCAGTTAAAGAGACAGACAGAAACAGAGACAGACACAGACAGACAGAGAGAGAGACAGAGACAGAGACAGAGAGACATACAGACAGACAGAGACAGAGAGACATACAGACAGACAGAGACAGAGAGACATACAGAGAGACAGAGATAGAGAGACATACAGACAGACAGAGATAGAGAGACATACAGACAGACAGAGATAGAGAGACATACAGACAGAACAGAGACAGAGAGACATGCATACAGACAGAGACAGAGACAGAAAAACAGACAGAGACAGAGACAGAGAGACATGCATACAGACAGACAGAGACAGAGAGACATGCAGACAGACAGAGACAGAGAGACATACAGACAGAGAGACATGCAGACAGAGAGAGACAGAGACAGAGAGATATGCAGACAGACAGAGACAGAGGCAGACAAAGAGAGATTGCTGATTGCTGCCGAGCCATGGATTGGCTTTAAAGATCGTGATTCATGTTGAAAAAAAATTAGGAACGAACGGATGGATAAAGAATGTTGGGAAGATAAGAAGATGAAGAGGAAAGAAAAATGTGAAAATGGTAGAAAAGGAGAATAAGGAGAAAGCGATGAAGAAGGAGAAGATACTGAGGATGAGATAAATAAGGAAAAGAATAAAAAGGAAGATAAAGATGGGAGGCAAGAAGTTCATGAAGGAGGAGGAGAAGAAAAAGAAGGAGAAATAGGAGAAAGAGATGAAGACGAAATCGAAGGAAAACAAAACAAAAGAATGATCCATAAATGAAGAAGAAAAAGAAAATGAAGACGACAATGACGACGACGACGAAGAAGAAGAAGAGAAGAAAAAAAAGAAAAAGAAGAAGAAGATGAAGGAGAAGAAGAAGACGAGGACGAAGACGACAGCGACGAAGGAGAAGAAGAAGTGAAGGAGGAGGAGAAGAAGAAGGAAACGAAAACAAGGAATAAGAAGGAAACAAAGGAAAAGAAAACAAAGAAGAATGTGGTAACAAAAATGATGATAATAACAACAACAATCACAACAACAAAACAACAAAAACAACAACAACAACAGTAACAGCAACAACAATAATAATAATATTATTATTATTATTGATGATAATAATAATAATAACAATAATAATAATAATAATAATAATAATAATAATAACAATAATAATAATAATAATAATAATAATATAATGAGAAAAGGGAAAAAGGAGGAGAAAGCAGAATAGAAAAAATAAGAAAAAACATTATTGAAAAGGAGCTGGGAGAAAAGAAATTGACAAAGAATAAAAAATAGTGCATAAGAAACCGTTCTCTCAAACAGACGAGCAAAAAAATAACAACAGTAAAAATAAACGATGAGGATAATTCAACGAAAAAACAAAACAAAAATGAACAGATTCAGAATGCTGATTATAAATAGCGAGGACTTTGAAAGTTCCGACTAAACAATTTAGCAATAACTTCTTTCTGCGAATTTGTCCTTAGAGAACCGTAGTCATGGAAACGATACAGATGGTCGGAGATGCTACGGCGGATGCTGGGAAACGGGTTGAGATGCTGGGAAACGGGTTGAGATGCTGGGAAACGGGTTGAGATGCTGGGAAACGGGTTGAGATGCTGGGAAACGGGTTGAGATGCTGGGAAACGGGTTGAGATGCTGGGAACGGTTGAGACTGGAACGGGTTGAGATGAGAGGAGATGCTGGGAAACGGGTTTGAGATGCTGGGAAACGGTTGGGAGATGCTGGGAAACGGGTTGAGATGGACGGATGGGAAACGGGTTGAGATGCTGGGAAACGGGTTGAGAGATGCTGGGAAACGGTTGGAGATGAGGGAGATGCTGGGAAACGGGTTGAGATGAGGGAGATGCTGGGAAACGGGTTGAGATGAGGGAGATGCTGGGAAACGGGTTGAGATGAGGGAGA
>NC_051420.1:13075014-13080014 GCF_015228065.2 Penaeus monodon
TGAGGTACCCCTAATTTGACTGGAGAAGATTTGAAGATTTGCTATTCAAATGGACATACTATATTCTATTTGTTAGATGTTTTAGACATTTTAACATTTTAATCCCACACTGCATTCGCCGCTAATGACCAAAGTTGTTGAATCGGCAGATAATTTTAAAGATAAGATTTGAAACCATTGGTCTGATAGGCCACGAAAGCCATAGTAATCGAACTTGTTTAAAAGAATTTGATGACTAACTGTGTCGAGGGCTTTAGATAGATCTAAAATACACAAAGAAGGAGGTTATTGTCAAAGGCAGAGAGAACATCGTTGGTAAAACACTGCAAAACTAATTATATTGATCTTTGAGCTCTAAAACAAAATTAAAAAGGCGATAGTATATTACTATCATTACAAAATTGAACCATTCTCTTCAATTTTAAAAAGATTTTTTGTAAGAGTAGATACAGGACGAAACTGAATATGATTGTCAACTGGTACGCCTTTGTGCAATTTCTAAACATGAAGAGAGCTTGCCATTTTGCAGGGAGAGATCGCATAGGTGTGTAAGAACCTGAGTGATGTGTGGCTGACATTTCTTTGTTATGGACATCGGAATGTCATCTTGTCCAGTAGAGCTATCTTTCGACTCTGACAATGCTATTTATTTCATGTTCTGTGGCGGGCCTTGGATAAAATTCCAGTTGTATGTATTGATATTTCCTTTTTCATAATTAAGTACATTATTTTAACGGGTTATATATATAACTTGTTTAGATTTGCTCTTTGATCTTTTTGCTTCTCATGGGGAAATTCCATGGTCAGAAAACTGGCCATGGAATAAAAAAAAAAAGAAAATTAAACTTCTAATGGTTCTAATGAAGTAAGACATGTTTGCCAGTTCACATTACGATATCAGGTAAAAAATCTTTATTTTCATCACAATTTTTAGATAAACTGTTATAGTCAAAACAACAAAATACTGGGAACTGCTCAGAAATTGAATAAACGATGCCTTTCACCAACTTTTGCCTGATATTATTTTTCCATATTAAGTCCAAAAGTGTGGCTGTGTTTGAAGTCACTCAAACAGGTTGTCTAATGGAGCAGTAAAATAACTGGCTGTGGAGGAGAGAGATGAAGCCAGTGGTGTCCTTTGACTGACCGATTCAAAAGATCTAGGTTAAATTCACCAAAGAGGTATGATGGAATCTTCTCTTTCTGCACTTGAGGCAATAGGAGAAACACTTGAAGCACTGGAAACACCAGCAGAAGCACCAGAAGCATTTGAAGCACCAAAGGAGAAACACTTGGTGCACCAGGAGCAGCGACTGAAGCACCAGAAGCACCTGAAGCATCAGAAGTAGTTGAAGCGCCACGTGAAGCACCAGGAAAACACTTGAAACACCTGAAACATCAGGAGAAGCACCTGAAGCACCAAAAAGAAACACCAGGAGCACTTGAAGCACCAGGGGAAGCACCGGAAGCACCAGGAGAAGCACCGGAAACACCAGGAGAAGCACCGGAAACACCGGAGGACCAGGAGAAGCATTTACCAACACCAAAAGCACATGAAGCACCAAGAGAAGCAGTCAATGCACCTGAAGCACCAGGAGAAGCACCTGAAGCACCAGGCAAACCACCATGAGAGGCACTGGAAGCACCTGAAGCACCAGTGGAAGCACTTGAAGTACCAGCAGAGGCGCCAGGGAGAGCAGGATGGCAAAGTACGTGAACTCTACCAAAGAAAAACAAAGAGAAAAAAGACAGGAGAGAGGCTAAAAAAAAAAGAGAAAACAGACAGACAAACAGAAATAGAGACAAAAAAAGAGAAAGAAAATAAGATATAGATATATAACCAGATAGATAGAGAGAGAGAGTGAGAGCTGAACGAGCAATGTCTCTACATATCTGTAATGCCGAAGGAGTCTACACACAGGGGATCAATCTGGGCGCCTTCTCCTCTCATGAAAACTCATGAATATATTTACTAGCGTCGGTTCCATGGGACTACCCAAGTTTGTACAATTTGCCATTAAAGAAGAATGGGTCGGTCTTACTGGCAATATCCAGCAATTGCTCGAGTCAGTGGATCTTGTTTTAACTGTTTATGTGGATGTTGTTATACCGAGAGTCAGTGATAACGATAATTGTTTCATTAAGTAGCACGTTTGCGAAGAGACTGGGAGCATTAGAAAGTCTAATGATGTGTCTACAAGTGAAAAAGTCTTTATGTAAGGCAAACTCGTTAATAGTCATTTCCTTGGGGGATTTGAAACCAAACATTAGATTTTTTTTTTATCTTGCAAGAACTATAGGTCTTAGATTTTTTAGTTGAAGGAACCCCATATGGGAAACCCAGTTTCGATTTAGGAATGGCTATTATATATATATATATATATATATATATATATATATATATATATATATATAACACACACACACACACACACGCACGTACGCACGCACACGAACGACCACGCACGCCACACAACAGACGCACACACACACACCACCAAACACACACACACACACACACACACACACACACACACACACACACACACACACACACACACACACACACACACCTACTTATTGACAAATGGGCTAACCTTATTATTATTTTTTTCATATTAAGATAACTTACTGATCATAAAGAGATGTGTAAGTCATCTTCAGTTTCATCAATATTTTTTCGCTTCTTTTCATTTCAGTCGTATATTTTTATGTGTTTAGGATAATTACACTTTGCCTCCTTATCATGTTCTTACGATTATGACCTGATAAGTGATAAATTAGCTCCCCATTAATTACTTGAAATTATGAAACTTTTAGAAGTAATATGGAAAAAAAAACAAGGTTTAATGTGGATGATTTTGCACGGAGCAATGTTCATGGCATTTTCTTAGTCCTTTCCTTATTCGTTGTTGATAAAGCTGAGTGGATAAAGTTGATCTAAACTGAATTGATTTGTGTAGGTCGATAAAAGTGAACTGGTCTGAATTTGATTTCTTGATTTAGAGATTTATTCTGGAGGTCTTCACATTAGGATCTTTTTTCATAGTTTGATTCATAATAATAACTGTTTTATTGAAAGTCTGGGTGTAACCTAGCATTCTTAGATAAATAAATAAATAAAGAAATATATATATATATATATATATATATATATATATATATATATATATATATACATACATATATACATATACATATATATGACACACACATACAGACATAACAATGCACAACACACACACACACACACACACACACACAACACACACACACACACACGCACACACACACACACACACACACACACACACACACACACACACACACACACCCCACACACACACACACACACATAATAACTAATATATATATATATATATATATATATATATATATATATATATATATATATATATATATATATATGTATATATATAATTATTTATTATTATTTTTTTGTGCGTGTATGCATAAAAAATCTGATATTTTTATTTTCCAATACCTTCCCCCAAACTTCTATTAGGGGAGAGGAAAGGAAGGGTGGGGCGCTTGCCAACCCGTAACATACCCATGCCATTTTATACAAGCAATTATGCAACCTCGAGGACTCACAGCTGGGCATAAAACCTGACCCTCACCGGACGCCCTCACCCCCACAGACACAATAGCCACAAGGTAATCGATACCCCCCTCAGCCACCCACCCTCCCACCCCCAGCGCAACCACGGCCGCCCACCAGCTTCCTGAACGGCGAAAGTGTCGTGGAGAAATTACAGTGAAGACGCCCATAACGATGATGTATGCAAGCCCATTTCGACTCGTCTGGAGATTGCGGTTTTCTCGTCGCAAACAAATGACTTGACGAATCACTTTGCCTGCTTGTCACTTTGCTTTCTTTCTCTTCTTCCTTTTGATTCTTTCCCTTTCAGATTACTTGTTTTTGTTTCGGTTTAGTCTTTGATATTATCATCAATATGTGTTTTCTCTATTTTTTCCCTTCTATTCTTTGTATGTCTGTCTGTCAGTGTGTCTCGTGAATTGAACTGAATACTTTATCTAGCCTTTAAGCACAGTGCATTTATAGACATTTCAAAACAAAGAGGTCTGCTGTCTATTACGAAGATGGCGGGACGGTTGATTTATAAACATGTACGAAAGTAGTACATAGAACTCATAGCAATTGTAACAGATGTAATAGAGATAAGCGAGTAGATACATATCAAAATGAGAATATGCAATACAATGTCCATTAGGTACACAAAAAGGCGTGATACATTTAATTCAGATATAGATTAAAGGTACCGAAGGTTCAAAAGATTGAGTTGGTATTTAAAGGTAAGGTGAATGAATAAACATTATTAACATAATATAGCAGCAACGTGCTATCATGTACATTTTATACGTTTATTTCTATATTTTTATTCATTATTATTATTTACAGCTAAGTATAGTGTCTGCCCCTGATTTCTCCGTGTATACTCTTCCACCCCGCGACAGATTGGTCCAGTGCAGATGTTTGAGTATGAGAGGAATTTCTTATGGTGGTAAAAGGTATGTTGCCGTAAAGATTTAATTTTGTTTTGAAACTATGGTTACTATGGTCATGATTTCGACTATTAAATAGACTTATAGACAAAAAACTGCCATACCTGAAACGCTAAATGGCATTTGATTTCAGAATCTGAAGGTTTCGCCGCGTATGACTTGCTGGTCACATTTCCTTATACACGAAATTTTTCTGGTCTGCGTTTGTGAGCAATAGTAAGCCGATTCAAAAGACTGCAGTAGGTTATTGGTGGATGAAGTATTGAGTGGTGTGTTATTTTTAATGACTTCGTCTGCCAAGAGTTTGGTATAGTATATCAATATTTAACACAGTTTAGCTAATTTAACTATTCGATTCCTATTTTAAATGGAGCTAAGGGTATGGGTTATTTTGATTACGAGAAAATATGATGAAATGTGTTCCCTTTCTTGAATGCAATGTTTCATAGCAA
>NC_051420.1:13085014-13087514 GCF_015228065.2 Penaeus monodon
GATAATTGAAATGTTCCTTTAACTTTATTTTGCATGCATTCAAGTTATGAATGTTTCTTAAACTGTACGGCAGTCGGTTGCAGATCATGAGTCGACGTGTTTGTATTTGCAGGACGCGATCTTTTGACATTTAGAGAGTTTACCTATCTTGCTTAGACACAGGTTGTGTTACCTAAGGTTGGAAGAGGTAAGAGCCTAGGGAATAAGACAGCTTACCTTTAAATCTGGTGTCTAGAAATGCAGGCCATTGGAATTTAGAGAGTATAGGGAGTATGATAATAGGACTATAGTTATTAACTTGCGTTTCTGGATTTGAAACCTGGTGTTATAATGCCATGTTCCCAAACCGATGGGAAGTCCCTGGTGACTAGAGAAGTGTTGATGAAAACAGATAAAACGCCATTGCAGGTAGACTGTCTCTAAAGAAGCATAAATAAATGCCATCCGTTCCCACAGCATTAGTTTCAGGCAAGTGTTTTACTGTAGGTATTACTGTTTCTTTTTTACCAGATGTGGTCTGAAATTATTGGTTGGGGGCCTTATCCTACCAGTATTTTGCTGAGGAGTGATTAAAAACATTCGAACTAATTCCGAAATTTAAAGTAATATCTCTGTGATGTTTTAGCAGTCTTTTCTAGAATAGTTTCTGAATAATCGGTTTTGGGCTGCTTTTATCATTGGCTTGTTATTTTTCTTCTTCTGTTTACATACAATCAGCCTGGAGAGCCGCGTCTGTTCTGTTATTTTTGAGTGCTTTATGAGTGTTATTTCTATCTATTATGACTCTTTTGATGTCGACCTTTATCCATGGAGCAAGAGGACTAAGCTTTGAAACAAAGGGAGCGTGAAGACATTTACTGTTTGTCTACATTATCTCTTCGCAAAATTTCAAGAGAAGTTGATTCTTTGGCTATTATTTGTTCGCCTAGTGACTGAGGATAATAATGATTTAAGCTCATAATACTTTTTATGACTGGTGTTTGCTTTGAATTCGTTATACTAAGTATCATCGATATGAGCTCGTGATTAGCAAAATGGGATGGGATGACGTTTATATGGAGGAAGATATCAGCTATTTCTTATTATCACATCAATTAAAGACGAAGTATTTTCTGTGATCTACGTAGGTTTACAAACCATTTGCTAAAATTAGTATTTTTCATATTTATCTTGTTTAAATCATCAATCAGATCACCTGAGATGAAAAGAGGTTTCTTTTTCAGAAGTCCTCTAAAACTTCTTCCAAGATAATCAAAAGATTCGGAGGAACCATGAGGATGCATACAGACGGCACCTGCAATGAATGGCGGAAGCGCATTGCTTTCTACGGTAACCCAGATATCCTGTACATCAGCACTCATGGCAGTTGTAGTGGGATTTCTCATTTCTTTTGGGGGCATCTCGTACATTTATGCAGGCTCTTCCACGTCATGCATCACACCTATAAACACTGAAATTGGGAATATTGATAAAAGCACTTGTATATTAGTTGCGAGTCAATTTGGTTTTGTGCGCTCCTACACTTAATACGTTTTCGTAACTGTCCGGAAGGTGTTCTTCGATATGTTCGATCAGCTTTTATTAGCTATTATCATTAACTATTATTATCATATTAACTCCTATTAGCGTCTGTCGTTCCTATTTTTTTTTTCTTTTTTTCCCTTGATGGGACTGTGGCGAGACCCTCTGGTTGTTGATCACGACCGTCGGCATGACTGGAGCTGGAACGGGGGGGGGGGACTCCTGGCTCCTGGTGAGGGGTTGCGTCATTCCACTGGCGATGAGGCTCGAGTTCCTTCGGGTTATTTTTTTTTCTTGAAGGTTCGTGTATGTGTTACTTGAGTAGATACCTCGCTTTTCATATCAGCTAGTGGGTTGTTTAAGGATTGTTGAGAGAAAGAGAGAGAGAGAGAGAGAGAGAAAGAGAGAGAGAGAGAGAGAGAAAGAGAGAGAGAGAGAAAAAAAGAGAAGGAAAGTGTGTGTGTGTGTGTGTGTTTGTGTGTTTGTATGTATGTATGTATGCATGTATGTATGTATGTGTGTATGTAAGTTTGTATGTATATATGCATGTATGTATGTATGTATGCATGTATATATGTATGTTGATATACAAGTATACTATTTCGTCAATCATAATGTCACAGGATCAAA
Organism: Penaeus monodon; assembly: GCF_015228065.2. Lineage (NCBI taxonomy): Eukaryota > Metazoa > Arthropoda > Malacostraca > Decapoda > Penaeidae > Penaeus > Penaeus monodon. The sequence goes on from NC_051420.1 coordinate 13,087,166, forward strand.
AAAATATCTAAAGTGGAATATTTAACCCAATGGGCGAGATACAGATTCCGAACCTAATACAAAATACGAACTCTGCTTGTGCTTATCAAGTCCAGTTTTGACCGATTTTTTTTTTTACTTTTGCTAAGTCTCTTTGGGCCAACTTTGTTATGAAAAATGGATGAGTATTTTACTTATCCTTTTTAAGTCCTTTTGTTGATAGAATACTTAAAATCTTTACATGTTAACCCAAAGCTTAGTAATAGAATACACTTGCTTAACCTAACTTTAACTAAGTATTAACTTCCTTATTAAACGCCTACCAAACGAACTTCACTCTCACTGGCAAAGTAACAACACCACCACCAAC
>NC_051420.1:13115014-13117150 GCF_015228065.2 Penaeus monodon
ATGGGATATCACTTCTATTCTTGAATACTGCTACAGTGTCTATGTATAGACATAACATTGTATTCATGAACATTGTCACAGTATCTATGTATTGACATAATACTGAGATGCCTAAATACGCCAGCAGTAGTGTGTGTGTGTGTGTGTGTGTGTGTGTGTGTGTGTGTGTGTGTGTGTGTGTGTGTGTGTGTGTGTGTGTGTGTGTGTGTGTGTGTGTGTGTGTGTGTCTGTATGTGTGTGTTTGTGTGTGTGTGTGTTTGTGTGCATATATACATATATCTATCTGTAAATATGTATATATAATATATATATATATATATATATATATATATATATATATATATATACATACATATACCCAGACAACACACAGACACACAAGCACACACACACACACACACACACACACACACACACACACACACACACACACACACACACACACACACACACACACACACACACATACACAGACACACAACACACACACACACACACACACACCACACCCACACACACACACACACAATTATATATATATATATACTAAAATATAATATATATATATATAATATATATATATATATATACATATATATATAATGATATTTTCTAATATCTTTTGACGGAAATCTTCCTCGATCTTTCACGAGCTAACAATTCTGTAAGCGTGAAAAAGGCAGATAAAGACAAACAGATTAAATTGTTAATAAAAACCAACAGTAATTACACTGGTTCGAAAAAGATTACTGCCGGAAGCAAGCAAAATATTTCACTTTGGTATTTCAGAGCTGTTGAGCATTTATAAAATAACATTTAGCGAGAATTTGATCTTTAACCTTAGGCAGTGTAATGAGCTGCAAAGTGGTGGGTTCTAGTCAGTCAGAATAGTCATTTAAGGGCGCGTCATAGTCAGTAGTTTAAAGAAAATTGGGTTCTCTTTTCACTTGAGAATCTTCTTGAATAGATCCAAGTACTATAGTATTCACTGATAACTTCAGTCCAATCCAGAGAGAGTTTTTCAATCTGTCGCAAGCAACAGAAGTGAAGCATCATGCAAGGTGGAATATCATCTCAAATCCCAGTGGTCTAAGGGTGACAGATTCAATATTGCAGCATGGTTAAATACCTTCTCTCAAAGAGCAAACATTGCCACATACATGTCTAACCGATCAAAACACACACACACACACACACACACACACACACACACACATATATATATATATATATATATATATATATATATATATATATATATATATATGTATAATATAGTATAATATATATTAGTCCTGGGTAAGACAATAAACTGCTCCCTGGGGTTCCCTTGAACAAGAATAGCACCCTATTAGCTCCCTATGCCAGGGTTTTGGTGAAGCGGTCGGCAGCAGGGCAGTGGATATCTGGTGAAAACACCTTCGGTTCTACTGATTACTGGTTTCACCAAACAATATGTCTGGCGTATTGCAGTGTAACTGTTTCAAAGCGGCAGAGATAGTTCCTCCTAGTTAGTTGGAGACTGCGAATTGAGAAGGAGCCTGGGGGATTCCACTCAACTTTTCTTTTCTCCTGACAAACCTCTACACCAATGATTAAATACAGAAATGATAATTCATACCACATCGCCCGTCGCGTGGGTTATCAAGGGGCGCGGTTTTCAGTGGGCAACCAGGCTGACAATGTTAAACATGCATGTGGAAGACAAAGAAGACAAAGAAAACATGTCCAATTAAGAAACACATTAAAAATCGGAACATGGAACGTAAGGAAAATAAAAGAGATGGGTAAATTGCATACTGTCTGTAACGAAATACTAGGAATCAGTGAGACCAATTGGAAAAGTAATGGAAGTTTCAAAACTAAAGAAAATAAGACAGTTCTTTTTTCTGAAAAAGAAGAAGGAAATTATAGTCACGGAGTTGCTATGATTCTCACGAAAAAACTGCAAATGCACTAATTGGGTACAGCCCAATAAATGATCGCATTATAAAAGTCAAAATACAGGCAAAACCTCATAATATTCGTATTATACAGTGCTACGCACCAACAACATTGCAAGTGATGAGAAATGAATTTTTACCTCTCCAAATTAGACCAACCTAACGTGAAGTAATTGGACTCATGCCAAGTAGG
>NC_051420.1:13117250-13119750 GCF_015228065.2 Penaeus monodon
AGTCTTACCTTAATATTGTGAGTTATCTCAAAATATATATATATATATATATATAATATATATATTATATATATAATTATATATATATATATTTTTTTTTTTTTTTTTTTTTTTTTTTTTTTTTTTTTTTTTTTTTTTTTTTTTTTAATATGTTCGACTTCTGCTCCGAACGTAGTTTGGATCTCTACGCGTTAAGAATATGCGATTGTGTCATTTGCAACGATCAGTAATTATGATCATATGTTGATGTGTAGCCCCTTGTTGAACGATGAATTGCAATGGATTTTATCTTGTTGCATGATGACCTACGTACGATTACATTGGGGCTGGAATGGGGATTATCAGCTGATTCACGTGCGTAGGTGAAGCTCTGCCAGTTATTCAGGAAACGTAATGATGTAAGCTCATGTTAAATTCTAAATGTTAATCAGGTTTTAATTTCATATCTGTATTTTCTAATTAAGTTGTTCTTTTCTATGAATATCTCCTTATCTATTTAACAAATGTGAGTGTAAGTTTTAATCATCATTAATCTATTTACATTATTATAACTGCATTTCATTGTCGTTTTAATTTTTTTTTTCATTTAATGACCTTTTACATGCAAAAGATATATTTAAAATGTCTTAAGAAGTATTTATTTATTAGAATTTAAGATAATGGTTGTCATATTACGTATTTCAATGTAATTTAAGGGAACGTTAGGATTTAATTAGTGTTCGATTTATTCTGTAATTTCATAATCATTATTCAAAGCATGTTTCTTATTTTCAGTCAAAAAATTATCATTCATGTATACATAAATAAATATGTGTGTGTGTGTGTGTGCGCGTGCACACACACACACACACACACACACACACACACACACATATATATATATATATATATGTGTGTGTGTGTGTGTGTGTGTGTGTGTGTGTGTGTGCACGCGCACACACACACACACACACATATTTATTTATGTATACATGAATGATAATTTTTTGACTGAAAATAAGAAACATGCTTTGAATAATGATTATGAAATTACAGAATAAATCGAACACTAATTAAATCCTAACGTTCCCTTAAATTACATTGAAATACGTAATATGACAACCCATTATCTTAAATTCTAATAAAATAAATACTTCTTAAGACATTTTTAAAATATATCTTTGCATGTAAAAGGTCATTAAATGAAAAAAAAAATTAAAACGACAATGAAATGCAGTTATAATAATGTAAATAGATTAATGATGATTAAAAACTTACACTCACATTTGTTAAATAGATAAGGAGATATTCATAGAAAAGAACAAACTTAATTAGAAAAATACAGATATGAAATTAAAACCTGATTAAACATTTAGAATTTAACATGAGCTTACATCATTTACGTTTCCTGAATAACTGGCAGAGCTTCACCTACGCACGTGAATCAGCTGATAATCCCCATTCCAGCCCCAATGTAATCGTACGTAGGTCATCATGCAACAAGATAAAATCCATTGCAATTCATCGTTCAACAAGGGGCTACACATCAACATATGATCATAATTACTGATCGTTGCAAATGACACAATCGCATATTCTTAACGCGTAGAGATCCAAACTACGTTCGGAGCAGAAGTCGAACATATTAAAAAAAAAAAAAAAAAAAAAAAAAAAAAAAAAAAAAAAAAAAAAAAAAAAAAAAAAAAAAAAAAAATATATATATATATATATATTTATATATATATATATATATATATATATATATATATATATATATCTTTTGAGATAACATCACCAATAATTAAGGTAAGACTCACATTTTATCTAAATATGAACTCAGCAGCTGACACGATGCACTGTGGGAGGCGTAGGAGAGAGAAGACTTGTTAAACGAATTGTTTTCCTCGGCGGTTACATCGCTCCCACAATGCACTAGCGGAACAAAAGAACATCAAGATGCGCAAATTTTCAAAACCTAAGAAGAGAACTATTACTATACCACTTAAATAGAAATGCATATCAAATTCTGCATCCAATTAATGAAAATTCAAGAAAAAAGAAGAAAAAGAGGAAGGAGAGAAAGAGAAAGATACATAGACCATTAAAAATGCATGGTCTGAAACTTATAAATCATGAAAACATTGAACAGTAGTAATATTCTCCTTTGCATGAAACATTTACAATGCAGTGATAGCGATAATTGTGATAATGATGATAATGATAATGACGGCAATTATGCTAGTGATGACAATGAAAAATATTAATAATGATGTTTATAATGAGTATAATAATGATAATAATGATTAAAAAAATAACAATAACAGCAACAAAATAACAACAACAACAACAAAACAATAATAATAATAATAATAGTAATGATGATAATGATGATGATGATGATAATGGTAATTATGATACTACTACTAATGATGATGATGATGATATAATGATAATGATGATGATGATAAAATAATATTGATGATAATAATAAAAATAATAAAATAATAAAAAAATAATCATA
>NC_051420.1:13134000-13139000 GCF_015228065.2 Penaeus monodon
TTATATAAAAAAAAAAAAAAAAAACAAAAAAAAAAAAATTTATTTTTGTCTAAAATTTATTTTTATATGAAAATAAAAAAACCCCCTATACATATTAAATATAAAAAACATAAAATAAAAATATATAATATATATAAAAAATTTTTAATATATAAATTTTTATAAATTGTGGTGTGTGTGTGTGGTGTGTTTGTGTGTGTGTGTGTTTATAATATTATATATATAATAAAATTTATATATATATATATGGTGTGTGTGTGTGTGTGTGGTGGGGTGTGTGTGTGTGTATGTTGTATATTATAATTATATATATATAAATAATATATATATTCCAAAAACACACCACACACACACACCCCAAACACAACACACCCACCCACACACCACCACAACCAATGTTCAGTATCCAAGGAAAGGTTTTCGCCCACATTTTTCTGAACGGATCTGGAAACCACTAAGGCCCCAGAGACCGGGAGCAGTCGGTTTCATCCTGGAAAGTCCAAAATGATTGTACCCCGCGCTTCGAGAAATTTGGAACGATGTGGGTCTTTGGTTCTTTACCTAGATAAATCTCAAGAAGGCGTTTGGCTCGGTGCCGCGCATCGCTAGGGGAAGATTCTGAGACTAGGAATTCCAACACGGAAAATTTGGTTTAAAAAGCAAGTCTAATAGGGTACTGAAAGGCTGTAAAGTGTGGGGGGGGTCCTGTCAAACTTCTTCCCACGGGCGAGGAAAGCTGTGCCCCTGCCCCAAAACACTTTACAACACTTTGCATAGATGGATAATGGAAGAGCTACTATCCAAAGTTAGTATGGACAAACATGGGAACATCAAGGTCACGACCTCGATTTTCCCCGAAAATGTTGCTAATGAGTCTCTGAAATCCTGTACGACTCTTGATGCTTTTAGCAATGAACAACCCCTTTGATACTAGGGTCTCCTGGCCCAAGACCAAACCGGTTTTTGGGGGCGTCTGTTGGGGGAACCCTTTTAAATTCGATTCTTGTTGTGATGGACTTGAAGCCCATAGAGAGATTTAAATACCTTGGTAGCATTGTCCACGTCAGCAGACAGATTGGTCTGGCAGCAGGAGACCAGCGAAACCTAGACGTTATCATACCTTAAAGTCTCGCTTGATGCTTTTTTAACAATCCCTATCCGGATCAAGGGCTACAGTTGGCAGGACCATGTGCCCAACCGACGGCTACCCCGTAAAAACCCACATAACCCGGGGACCCCCCAAACTCAAGCTTTTGGGGAAAGCTCGTTTCTCTGGGGATTCCCCTTCCCATCAGTCTCTTTGCAGGCAATCCGGGTGGGGGGAAAGACCTGGGGTTCATGGCTATATATTATATAATATATATATATAATATATATATAAAATATTAATATATATATATATTTATATATATATATATATATAATATAATATATATATATATATATATATATATTTTTATATATATTAAAAATATATTATATATTTTATATATATATATATTATATATATATATAAAATATGTGTTGTGTGGTATATATATATATATATATATATATATATATATATATATATTTTATATTAAAATTTTAAAAACCCACATTTATATTTGCAATATTGTTTTGTGTCTTATATTTTTAATTATATATATTATATATAAAATTAATTTTTATATATATATTTAATTATATAATATTTTATCTTTTATATCTTATATATTTTATTATAATTAATTATATTTCATATTATATATTAATATATTATTTTTTTATTTTATATATGTGTTGTGTGTTTTTGGTGTTGGTGTGGGTTTTTTATATAGTAAATATATACATATGACATTAACTTGCATATATATATATTTTTTTTTTTTTTAAATCTTATTTATATATTACATATTTTAAAATTCATTATTTTTATATATATATATATATAAAAATATATATATATATATATATATATGCATAATACTATTGTGTATGTGTGTTGTGTGTGTGTGTGTGTGTTATGTGGTTTTGTGTGTGGTGTGGGTGTGTTTGTGTGTGTGCGTGCGGGTGGGGTTTTTGTGTGTGTGTTTGGTGTGTGTGTGTGTTGGGGGTGTGTGTGTGTGTTTTTTTTTGTGTTTTGGTTGCTGTGCGTGGCGTTTTGTGTTTTTGTGCGCGTGTGTGTGTGTGCGCGTGTGTGTGTGTGTTTGTTTTGTGTGAGTGTGTGGGGTGTGGGTGGTGTTTTTTTGGGGTGTGTTGTGTGTGTGTGGTTTTTTGTGTTGTGTGTGTGTGCGTGCGTGCGTGGGGGGTCTTTTGTGTGTGTGTTAGTATATGTTATTGTATATAATATAAAATATATTTTATATAAAATATTATGTATTATATTATTATATTATTATAATATATATACATATATATATCAAAAACCCTGAAAGGGCGAAACTCGGAAAGGGTCGGGGCGAGCAGGGAACACACATGTTTGATTCGCAGAAAAATTGATCTCAAAAAAGACGGAACTGAAATCCCAATAAAATTCCACCCTTTTCCCATGTTTGACAGAAGCATTAAAAATGTAATAAAAAATACTCACCGCAAAATCCCGCAGATGTGGGGTTAAATTCAATTCTGAAAATGAGAATTTAACGACAACAGACCAAACCCGCCAGTACCAGAATACCCCCCAAGAAATGCGCGACTCTGGCTTCATTTATTTTTTTATTATTTTTTTTTTCCAGTACTTGCCCAAAAACTGAAACAAAAAACAGATCTTGCCAAAAGAGGTGTGCGTATATTGCATTTGCTTTCGGCAGACCAAAACAGTCTGGAAGTTTATAGCCGCAAAAATCCTGATTTTCCCTTTTTGGGCTTTACAAGCAAATAAAAAGATATATTTCGAAAAAGTTTTTTGGGGTCAGAAAACGAAAGAAACAAAAATAAAATTTTTATTATCTTTAATTTTTATTCATTAATTTTTTATATAAGCATTTTCATTTTTTAAAATTTTTTTTGCATTATCCTTTTTCACTGTTGTCATATCTCGTCATCACTCATCTTGTTTCTTTATTATATTTGATCACTATCTTATCAACATTATCATATTATCGTCATCTTTTATATTATTTTATTATTATTATTTTTATTTTATTATTATTATTATTATTATATCTTATCTTATTATTTTTGTTTTTATTATTATATTATCTTTATATTATCCCCATTATTTTTATTCCTATTTTTATCATTCATTATCTTTATTATTTCATCATCACTCTATTATTTTATTATTATAAAGTTTTTTTATTGTTTTATTATATTATCATTTTTATTTGTTATTATTATTTTATCATTTTATTTTATTTTTTATTTTATTATTATTTTTTAATTCATTATTATTTTTTATTTTTATTATTATTATTATTATTTTATTATTATTATGACATTATATTATTATGTTATTATTTATTATTCTTATTCTTATTCTTTTCTTTTTTCTTATTATTATCATTATTTCATTATTATTATTAATCCACACCAACATTACATCAGTATTATCCTTTATCATTATTATTTTTTATTATCATTATTATTACTATCATTATCATTACTATCATTATCATCCTTGTTATTATTATTATAATAATAAACATTATTATTGTTATTATTATCATTATCGTTATTATTTTATTGTTATTACTATCATTATTTCATTATTTTTATTTTATTATTTTTATTATTATTTTTTATTATTATTATTATTATCATTTTTTTTGCTTTGTCATTATTATTATCATCAAAATCAAAATATTATTATCTTTATTATTATACTATTTTTAATAAGAAAAATCACATCATTATTCTAATTCTTATTATTATCTTTATTATCTCATTATCATTATTTTTACTTTATCTTTAAATGAAAATTATCATTAATGCATTAACATTATCTTTAAATGATGAAGATGATGAGGTGATGATATTACTATTATCTCATCATCTCATTATTTTATTATTTCATTATTATTATTTTTTATCATTAGTGTTTTTATCATTTTTATCAGTTATTATCATCTTTATTAACATTATTTTTACCATTTGCTAATTTAAACATTAATTTTTTACCCTATTATCATTATTATCTTTATCATTTAAACAATCATATATTTTTTATAAAAAACCTTTTTTTTTTTGTTTTGTTGTCATTATTTTTATTCTATTGTTCTATCGTGTTTTTTATTTTTTTTGATGTTCTTATGATTATTCATATAAATATTCTCATACCATTTCCTCATATCAAAAATTGATAAATCCTGCCAAAATTACCCTTTTTTATCAAAAGATCTTTTCTACCAATTCACCCAAAATCTCTTTTTTTTTTTCCATTGAAAGCGAGGCAAAAAAAAAAAAACGCTTGAAATGTATACAATAAAAACCCCAAAATTTTCCCGTTTTTTAGGGCGACATGTCTTCTGGACACAAAACAATGATATACCCCTTTTGCACAAATATCTCTAGAGGATATCTTTTTTTAAATATGTATATGTTACGGGGTGTTCACGTTCATGTATAGCATATCTACATTAGCTTTTTACATTACACACATAAGTAATATATAACCATACGCGAACTCATCACTCGTCACTCAATAATTATTCTTCATCCTCACTTACTCACTCACTCACTCACTCCTCACTCCTTTACTCACTTTTTCCTCCTCACCACTCACTCCTCACTCACCCCTCACTCACTCACTCACAAACTCATCCTCACTCACTCACTCACCCACTCCCCCTCACTCACTCACTCACTCACTCACCCATCCCACATCACTCACTCACTCACCCACTCACTCACTCACTCACTCCCCATTCCTCACCACTCACTCACCACTCACCCACTCCTTCCCTTCACCCCCACCACTCCTCACCCATACTCACCACTCACTCATCACTCCCCCTCCTTACTCACTCACTCACTCACCCACTCACTCACTCACCACTCACTCACTCACTTACTCACTC
>NC_051420.1:13144000-13153495 GCF_015228065.2 Penaeus monodon
CTCCTCCCTCTTCTCCCCTTCTCCCTCCCCTTTTTCCACTCCTCCCCTCTCCCCTTCTCCTTCTCCCCCCTCGCCTCCCTTCTGCCTCTCCCTTTCCCTCCCCCATTATCCCCACTCTGACGTTACACAAAAACAAAAGAAAATCGGATTTTGTTTGCAACCGATTGGGGGCTTTTGAGAGGACCCCGATTCGATTACTTCGTATATTTCCCGCCTTTTTTGGGGGTTTCAAATTCGTGAATTGAAGATCTATATTTATTCTTTCAGACACACACACCACCCCATGCTCTCACACACACACATACACACCACACACAATACACACACACACACACACACACACACACACACACACACACCACACACACACACACACACACACCACACACACCACACACTATATTATATATAAAATATATTAATTATATATATATAATATATAATATATAATAAAGCATCCTAATAATTTAAAACCGATCAAAAAAGCATCCTAATAACTCGCCAGATTAACAGTATACTGACACTAAAACCTGAAGGCAGAAATCCCAAAAAAAGCGTAAATCTTATTATTTAACGTTCATTTGCCAGAGATTTAAATTCTAAAAATTTTATGTTGTAAGTTAGAAATCACACACGCGCGGATATTCATTTAATCAGCGGAAAATCCGGGGTTTTATGTTATATCGGCGGACAGACGGACAAATAGACAGACAGATAGACAGACAGACAAACACAGACACGCAGCCAGAAAAAATACGATTACTACTACTACTACTACTACTGCTACTTCTAATGATAATTATAGTGGTGATATTTTGTATTTAGTAGTAGTAGTAGTAGTTGTTGTTGTAGTAGTAATGGGAATAATAATAAATAATAATAATAATAAAATAATAATAATGATAATAATAATAATAACAACAACAACAACAATAATGATCATTATGATTATTAGTAAAATAATAATAACGATAATGATAATAATAGTAGTAAAAAAAGTTCCAGTAATTGTAATTTTAATAGTAATAATGATAATAATGTAACAATAAGAAAATAAAAATAAATGATAATGATAATAATGGTGAAAATAATAAAAATAATGATACTACTACTACTACTGCTACTACTACTACTAATAATAATAATAACAATAACAGTAATAAAATAACAGTAATAATAATAATTATTATTATATTCATAATAATAATAACAATAACAATAGTCATAATAATAACAAGAACAACAATAATAATAGTAAATAATAATAATAATAATAATAAAATAATAATAATAATAATAATGATAATAATAACAATAATAATAACAATAATAATAAAAATAATAATAATAATAATAATAAAAATAATAATAATATATAATAATAATTAAAATATATAATGATAACAGTAATGAATAAAAATAATGATAATAAAATAAATCCCATAATAATAAAAATTATTGTCATTATCATTATATTATTATATTTTTAATATAATAACAAAAACAAATATAATAATAAAAACAACAACAACGAAATAATGTTAATAATAGTGATAATGATAATAATAGTAATGATGATAATAAAAAATAATAATAATAATAATAATAATAACATAATAAAAACTAATATAACAATGTAAAAATAATGATAATAATATATAATAAAAATAATAATAATAATATAATAAAATAATAATAATAATAATAACAAGAATAATAATAATCCATAACAATGATACTGATGATAATAGTAATAATAATAATGTCCACGGGGCGTCAACCCACCGTGCCCCGCGGAGCGGGGAATGCCAGTTGTGATTGGCGCGGGATGTCCAGCTTCTTCGCAGTGAGGGCTGAAATGTATCCTGCTTCTGAAGTGAGAGTAGGAAGTGGGTGATGAAGCGTCGCCCGTCACACGGATCAACAGGTGGGGCATCCCTCGGGGAAGAACTAAGTCTAACTCTTCCATTACCAAAATCTAGGACGGGATAGTTCCCACCCCTTGCCCTGGGGTTTTCGGCCATCTTGTACTAACAATTAAAAGAAACAAGACTTAAATGGACAAGGGAAGAGTATAATGAGGTAATGTACTGCTTTTGCTATACACTCAAAGGAGCCTGCTGCAGAAGTTGTGAGCATATTTCTGCTAGTGTTCCAATTTCCTCAAACTTCAATCACCCTAGGTCGCTGGTAGTGACTCGGTGTTTGATTTTAATTAAATCAGATCTAAAGAAAGGGAAAAAAAATAATAATAATAATAATATTAATAATAATAATGATGATGATAATAATAATGATGATAACAATAATGATTTAAAAATAACAATGATAATACTAATAGTAATGATAATAATAAAAAAAAAAAATAATAATAATGATAATAAAAATAATAATAGTAAAAATAATGTTAATAATAATAATACTTCTTGTTATTATTTTTATATTTATAATAATAATAAAAAATAACAGTAGTAAAATAAAAATATAACAACAACAACAATAATATTAAAAAGAGTGATGATGATAATAATAATAATGATAATAGTAATAATAATAATAATAATAAATAATAATAATAATAAATAATAATAATAATAATAATAACAATAATAATAATAATGATAATAATAATGAAAAAAATAATAATTTAAAAATAATAATAATAATAATAATAATAATAACAAAATAAATAATAAAACAAATAAATAAAAATATTAATAATTATGATAATAATTAAGGAATAATTATGATAACAACAACAACAATAATAATAATAATAAGAAGAAGAAGAAGAACAACAACAACAACAATAAAAAAAATAATAATAATAAATTAAAAATAATAATAATAATAATAATAATAATAATAATAACAATAATAATAATAATAATAATAATAATAATAATAATAATAATAATGATAATAATGATAATAATAAAACAACAACAACAACAACAGCAAGAACAATAACAACAACAACAATAATAATAATAATAATAATAATAATAATAATAATAATAATAATAATAATAATAATAATAATAATGATAAATAATAATGATAATAACAACAATAATACGTCACCAGTACAACGATACCTACAACGTCTCACTGGCTCAATATACATATACTGTGAGGTCACTAATAACAGATAATGAAACTTCATTCAGAATTCGTCTCATTCTTCGGATATAAAAGAGAATTATTTAGTCAGGCATACACTCAAGCATACACAGGAAATGCTGTTCCCTCCAGGTATCGTTGCATATATTGCGTTCTGTTCTCTTGATATTTGATTGAGGCAATATCTCGGGATTTAGCATCGCTTAGATTTTCTCTATGTCTATTTCTCTATGTCTATCTCTATATGATCTCTATGTCCTCTTATTTGTGTTTATCTTTTTCTCTGTCGGTTTCCTGATCTGTCTGTCGATTTTGTACATTTGTATATATAGACTTATTTGTATCTATATTTGCGAGTGGTCTGTTTACCTTTCAGTCTATACATATGGTGATGGTGGTGGTGGTGGTGATGATGATGATGATGATGATGATGATGATGATGATGATGATGATGATGATGATGAGATGATGATGATGATAATGATTGATGATGATGAAAATGATAATGATGATGATAAAAATAATAATAATAAAAATAATGATAATAATAATATAATAATAATAATATAATTAATAATAATAATATATAATATAATAATATAATAATAATAATAATAATAACATAATATAATGAAATGATTTAATAATAGTAATGCAAATAACAACTCTAATAAAAAAGATAATGATAATAAAAGACTAATAACAATAGTATAATAATGATAAAGATGATGATAACAATGATAAAAATAATGATATAATAACAATAATAATAATAATAATAAATAAATAATAATAACAATAATAATAATAATAATAATAATAATAATAATAATAATAATAATAATTATTATTATTATTATTATTATTATTATTATTATTATTATTATCATTATTATTATCATTATTATTATTATTATTATTATTATTTTATTATTATTATTATTATTATTTTATTATTATTATTATTATTGTTTTTATTATCATTATAATAATAATAATAATAATAATAATAATAATAATAATAATAATAATAATAATGATAATAAAAACAACAATAATGATAGCAACAACAGCAATAATAATCATAATAATAATAACAATAATAATAAAGATAATTAAAAAGATGATAATATTAAAAATATGATAATAATAATACTGTTTTATGACAACAGTAATGACGGTAACAATAATAATAATAATAAAAAAATATGATGATGATAACGATCAAGATGATGATGATGATGATGATGATGATGATGATGATGATGATGATGATGAGGAGGAGGAGGAGGATGGTGATTATGATGATAATGATGATAATTATAATAGTAATAATAATGACACTAACAGTGATAACACTATTGACGATGATGATAATATAGATAGTAATAACGATAATAACAATAATAGTAATAGTAATAATGATAATGATAATAATAACAATAATTCTGATAATGATAATAAGATAATGATGATAACGAAACATTAAACACAGTTACAACAATAATAACAATAACATAAATAATAAAAATCATAATATCGATGATAGCAATAACAATAAAAAAAGAATGCCAACAATAGCAACGCTAATAGAAATGAAAAGGATGAAATGAGAATAACATAAACAAACACAATAATAAATAACAAAAGGTGTAATAAAGATTTTACCAAAGATAACAAACTAGTCACAATGTTATGAGAATTTCCTCACTAATTTACCCTGAGGGTAACGTGTCTGCGATCTTCTCCCAGGGTTAAATACCATCCTGACCACATATGTTGCCATGTTTTAATTACATGCAGGGAAACCATTTTTTTTAGGATTTTTTTTCCTAAGATGTTTTTTTTTTTTTTTTTTTTTTTGGGGGGGGGGGGAGTTGGCTGCGTGGGCGTGTGGGCGTTATGGGGATATGTAGGTTGTGTTGGTGGGTGAGTGGTGTGGGTCTGGCTATGTGGATGTGAGAGGGTGGATGAGTGGATATGATGGTGTGGGTGAGTGGGTATGTGTGCGTGCGTGGGTGTTGGTGTGTACGCTTGAATGCGTAATAATGGGAATAAGAATAAGAATAAGGATGATGATGATGAATATGATGATGATAATGATAAGGAAAATGATAAAGATAATTATGATGATAATAATAATGATGATGATGATAATAATAGTAACAATAATAATAATTATTATTATTATTATTATTATTATCATTATTA
This sequence comes from Penaeus monodon, assembly GCF_015228065.2. Taxonomy (NCBI): domain Eukaryota; kingdom Metazoa; phylum Arthropoda; class Malacostraca; order Decapoda; family Penaeidae; genus Penaeus; species Penaeus monodon. Next base: position 13,149,335 of record NC_051420.1, read on the forward strand.
TTATTTTTTATTATTATTATTATTATTATTATTATTATTATTATTATTATTATTATTCACAGATGAGTGTATAATGATAATAATAATAATAGTAATGAAAATGATAATAACAATAATAATAACAACAATAATAATAATAATGATAATGATAATAATAATGATAATGAATAATGATAATAATAATGATAATGATAATGACAAAGATAATATACTTTTTTTATGTGTGAGTATCTCATATCCACACTTCTGTTAATAAAGGGAAATTAAAACCAAACATAAGTACAAAAACATCAACAAAAAGTAAACAAACAAACAAACAACCCATAGACCTAAACAAAACAAAACAAACAAACAAGCACAAACAAAAACTAAACAAATAAAACCCAAAATCAAGACATAATGATAATAATAATAACGATAATAATAATAATAATAATAATAACAATAATAATAATAATAATAATAGTAATAATAATAATAATAATAACAATACTAATAATAATAACAATAATAATAATAATAATAACAATAATAATAAATAATAATAATAATAATAATAATAATAATAATGATAATAATAATAATAATAATAATGATAATAATAATAATAATAATAATAATAATAATAATAAAATTCTATTTAGAATTCACTCATCCAAAAGATAACTTTACCCGGCTCTTGGCACCAGGAAAAGGATTTAAAAAGGGACACGAAGATCTCTGCCTCTGTCACAAGAACGGCACGAGTTGAAGAGATGGAGGAGAAACAGGGAATAAGGGAGGAGAAGGGGATAGGAGGAGGGATAGGAGAAGAGAGGAGGAAAGGAGGAGGGAGAGGGGGAGAGGAGGAGGGAGAGAGGGAGAGGAGGAGGGAGAGGGTGAGAGGAGGAAGGGAGAGAGGGAGAAGAGGAGGAGAGGAGGGAAAGGGGGAGAGGAGGAGGGAGAGGGGGAGAGGAGGGGGGAGAGAGGGAGAGGAGGGAGAGGGAGAAGGAGGAGGGAGAGGGGAGAGGAGGAGAGAGAGGGGGAGGGGGGAGAGGAGGGGAGGGGAGAGGAGAGGAGGAGGGGGAGAAGGGAGAGGAGGAGGGAGAGAAGGGAGAGGGGAGGAGGGGGAGGGGGAGAGGAAAGTGAAGGAAGTGGAGAAGGAGAAATAGGGAAGAAGGGAGGAGAGGGGAGAGAAGGAGGGATAAGGGGAGGGGAGGAGAAACAGGAAGAAGGGAGGAGAGGGAGAGATAGGGATAGGAGAAGGAAGAGGGAGGGAGAGGAGGAAGGATTTCAGACCGACGCAAACCCATCCAAGTTCAGGCAGGAAAGGCACACTATATCCCAAAAAAAAGTTATACACATCCGTCCATCCTTCGGTTTGTCTATCATCTTTTTTTTGTCTACTGTCTATCTATTTACTCTCTGCCTGTTTGTTTTTATTTATCTGCCATCAATTTATCTATTTTTTTTACAGGTGATGTATTTTTATATACTTCTACTATATTGCTGCATATATTATATTATATATAATAAATTTTAATATTTATATATATAATATATATATTTAAAATTTTATATTGTGTGTGGTTGTTGTGTGGTGTGGTTTTGTGTTGTGTGTGTTGTGTGTGTGTGTTTGTGTGTGTGTGTGTGTGTGTGGTGGGTTGTGTGTGTGTGTATGTGTGTGTGTGGTGTGTGTGTGTGTGTGTGTCTTGCCTTCATTTTTTCCGCTTAGGGTAAAATTTTCTAATTCCCTTTTCGGTTGATGTGAGGAATTTCAATTCTCGAAGCTCGTCAAATCTTTTGAGGGTCTCGCTGGGCACTCGGTCGGGGTAAGGAGTGCGCAACTCCTGCAAAAAAAACCACAATCCTTGGGGGTCTTATTGCGTCGGCTTCGTTATCTGTTGGGACCACAACCAGAGAGTCACAAGACAAAGGTTATAACGGTTGATTTTTACTTGCATTGAGCCTGCGTCGTTAGGGTGTTCCGGAGTTTTTAGAATGCTCTTTTTTCTAGTCCATTTTGTGTTGATTTCCTTCTTGCAAAAGGCTCCGAGGGGACAAAAACTCATAAATAATAAGGAGGAAATCTGGGGTGTTGTACGCTCCTTGATTCAATGGACAAAATTGGTGGGCTCTGACTTGAAACTTTTTTTTGCTATTACATGGGCCCAAAGATGTTGCTGGCTTCCAAAAATAACAAAAAAAAAGTTTCTGGAGGTCATTTGCAGATGTGGCCCATGAGAACTGTATCACCGCATGACAAGATTGTTATTTTAGGACCTTTGTAAGATTCCCTCAGGGGCGATCTTCATCTCCTGCAGGATAGTTTCAGAGTATAAATTAAAGAAGTCAAGGGGATCACACAACCTTCTCGGACACCTCGCTTTTTGGGGGAACCAGTTAGTTGTTCCACCGGTAGGCGACTGCTGAAAGTTGAACTTGGTAATTGATTGAATTAATCTCAAAATCTTTGTCTATTTCCCGGGTATTTGCAAAATTTTGAACAAATTCTAAGTGCCAGACCTTTTCAAAAGCTTTTTGATAGTCAAAAGAAAATCAGTTTTGTTTTGCTGGTTTCGATGGCTCTCGGCAAGCATTTTCATGAAAAGAACATTTCTCTAATTATTCTTCTAAAACCCAAACTGAGTCTTAGTACTTCGGGGAGAGTTTATTCTGAACCCTAGGATGATTTTCATTATTTCAAGAATAGCGACATTTGACCCCTTCTGTGGCGTTACTGTTTAAGCAATCTTTTTTCATGATTTACTTAGGGAAATTTTCCCCATGATACCCATACCTTTTTTTTCAAGGCCTGGGCATTTTGGGTTTGGAAAGGGGGACCTGCGGTTTCCCGGTGCAATCTGATTCAGAATTTGAACCAGATGTGACAGCTTCTAGGACAGTTCTTTAGTTTTTGCTCATCGTCAAAACTTCTTGAACAATCTTCCCCAAAGAGCCTGGCATCCTCGGTTTTCGTGGAGAATGCGGCTTTGTCGTGTGAAGCAATTTTAGGAGGAAAAAAAATCGTTGACCATTTATCTCTCTTTTCTTTTTGAATATGGGCTTTTAGATTTCAACTAAAATTCTTTGCTTCATTACTTATTCCTTGGCTTTCTTTTATTCCCCTTTATAAAGATTTTTTACCAGTTCATATTTTTTTGAGACCCCTTTTCAAAAGCAGGGGGCTTTTGGGTCTGGCGGAACCCAAATTGATAGTCCTACCCTGTGCGCTAGTATATATTGTGTAATATGTATGTAATATATAAATATATACATATACACATACATAATATATATATATTATATATATATATTAATATTAAAAATTTTTATAAAATATATAAAATATATATATATAAATTATGGGGGCCGCGGGGGGCCGAATGGTTTGAGCTCGGGCTCAGGACTGTCCGACGGCAATTGAGTTCGGGTTTGAGTCACCGGCCGGCAGTTTTTCCCTTGGGCAAGGAACTTCACCCGATTGCCTGCCTAGCCCCCGGTGGCCAAGCCCCCCTCAAGTCAGTGCCGGGTAAATAGGATGGGGCTCGAAAAAAAAAAAAAAAAAAAAAAAAAAAAAAAAAACCGGGGGAAGGCAAGGCAAACCACCGCTCTAAAATTCTAAGAAAAAAAAACATGGGAAACCCCTGATCGCAAGGGCCGCGGGGGGGCAGAATGGGTTGAGCTTTGGACTCAAGACTGTCACGCGGGAATCTGAATTCGAGGGTTCGAGTCACCGCCGCCGCGTTGTTCCCTTGGGCAAAGGAACTTCACCCCTTTTGGCCTACCTGGGGACTGGGGGGGCCAAGCCAGCCCAACAAGGCTGGTCCCAAGCCCGGATAAATAGAGAGAAGATTCCCAAAAGGTACCACCGGGGACTTCCGTGGAAAGGAAAATGGGGAGCCTACCCCGTTTTTCACTCCAAGAGATCACAAACATGAAAAATACAATTAAGTATCAGCTGTGACCCGGCGGCTCGACAGAACCTACCGTTAAAAAAAGAAAATTTTATATATTTTAATTAAAATATATATATATATTATATATATTTTATATATAAATATATATAAAATATATATAAACACACACACACACACGTGTGTGTGTAATATTTTATACATATGTATTAGTGTTATATATAATATATATTATTTTATATATAATTATATAATATAAAAATAT